>NC_071400.1:47081054-47381368 GCF_022682495.2 Desmodus rotundus | reverse complement strand
CAATAATTGAGTTTACTGCAGGCTCCTATTTAATAACTGGATTTTCTTTCTGTTCAACAGACTGCATTGTTAGATATTAATTGTGTTAAACATATCATTTACGTGGACAATAAAACTATCAATAAAACAGAATACCCTGAAGGATTTGAGATTCACAGCATGCAGTCAGTAGAAGAGTTGGGATCTAAGCCAGAAAACTGTAAGTAAAGCAGCTAAAACAAATAAATTCATATATTCAAGCTTGTTTCAGTAGGTTAGGAAAAGAAGTGATATGAGTGAAAATTGTAAAATTCTTTGATTAAAAAAGTTTTAAAATGTTTAAAGACTGTCCAGACCATATATAATTAAAGTTTTCCCTTCCCTTCTCCTCTAAAAGATAACTACGGTTTTGAAATTTATGAGAAGTAGAGATGTACGCAATGGATGAGACTTTTTGGTGGTTGCTGCCTAAATTTTCTTTTTTCAAATAACCTACTATAACCTTCCAATTTGGACCTCACGTAAGGAAATGGTCTCAGGGCTTCCATTTAGTAAACTTTTTTGAAAAACTGCTAATTCTAGTGATTTTAATGATGTTTTTAGGTGATGCAAAGCTATTTGCCAGTATCGATGCTTAGATTTATTCTTTTTATTTTATTTTTATTTTACTTTTTTCTCACTTTCAATTACAGTTGATATACATTATTATATTAGTTTCAGGTGTACACCCCAGTGACTAGATTACAATGATATGACTTACTAAGTGATCATCCCAATAAATCTCACACCCATCTGGCACCATGCACAGTTATTAGAATATTACTGACTATATTCCCGATGCTGTACTTTATATCCCTGTGACTATTCTGTAACTGCCAATTTGTACTTCTTAATGCCTTCACCTTTTTCACCCATCCCCTCAACAACCCTCCCATCAAAATGTTCTCTATATCTAAGAGTATGTTTCTGTTCTGCTTATTTGTTTATTTTGGTTTTTAGATACAGTTGTTGATAGTTATGATGTATTTATTGCCATTTTATTGTTCATATTTTTTATCTTTCTTTTCTTCTTCTTTTTAAATATAACCCTTTAACATTTCCTTTAACCCTGAGCGCAGCCCTGTAGAGCAAAGGGTTGCCCGTTCAATTCCCAGTCAGGGCAAATGCCTGAGTTGTGGGCCAGGTCCCCTATGGGGGCACGCAGGAGGCAACCACACATTGATGTTTCTCTCCCTCTCTTTCTCTCTCACTTTCTTTCTCTCTCCTTTACCCTCTCTCTAAAAATAAATAAATTAATTAAAAAAAACATTTCATTTAATAGTGGTCTGGTGGTAAAGAACTCCTTTAGCTTTTTCCTGTCTGGGAAGTTTTTTACCTGTCCTTCAATTCTAAGTGATAGCTTTTCTGGGTAGAATAATCTTGGTTGTAGGTCCTTCCTTGCTTTTTATCACTTTGAATATTTCTTGCCAACCCCTTTTGGCCCGGAAAGTTTGTGTTGAGAAATCAGTTGACAGTCTTATGAGGGCCCTTGTAGGTAACTGACTGCTTTTCTCTTGCTGCTTTAAAGATTCTCTCTTTGTCTTTAACCTTTTGCATTTTAATTATGGTGTATTTTCGTGTGGGCTTCTTGGGGCTCCTCTTGTTTAGGACTCTCTGTGCTTCTTGGGCTTGCATGTCTATTACTTCCACCAAGTTTTCTGCCACTTTTTTCCAAATAGATTTCAATTTCTTGTTCTCGCTCTTCTTCCAGCACCCCCATGACGTGAATGTTGGTAACTGGAAGTTGTCCTAGAGGCTCCTTACACTACCTTCATTTTTTTGGATTCTTTTTTATTTTTCCTGTTCTGATTGGGTGCTTTTTGCTTCCTTATATTCTAAATTGCTGATTTGATTCTTGGCTTCATCTATTCTACTGTTGATTCCCTGTAAATTATTGTTTTTTAAAGATTTTATTTATTTATTTTTAGAGAGTGAGAGGGGAAGGGAGGGAGAAAGTGAGGGAGAGAAACATCGATATGAGAGGGAAACAGTGATCTGTTGCCTCTTGAATGCACCCTGACCAGGCATGTACCTGCATCCCAGGCATGTGCCCTGAGAGGGAATTGAACCAGTGACCTTTTGCTTTGCAGGACAATGCCCAACCAATAGAGCCATACCAGTCAGGGCAATTATTCTTCATTTCAGTTAATGTGTCCTTCATTTCTGACTGGTCTTCTTTTATGCTGTTGAGGTTCTCACTAAGTTCATTGAGCATCATTATAAGCAGTGTTTTGAACTCAGCATCTAGTAGATTGCTTGTCTCCATTTTGCTTTAGTTCTTTTTCTGAAGTTTTGCTCTGTTCTTTCTTTTGGGGCATGTTTCTTTGTCTTCTCATTTTGGCAGCCACCCTTGTGTTTGTTTCTATGTATTAGGTAGAGCTGACATGACTCCCTGGCTTGGTAGAGTGTTCTGTAGTATGTAGTATGTGTTCTGTGGGGTCCAGTGGCACAGCCTTCTCGGTCATCCACACTGGGCACTTGAGGTGCATTCCCTGTGTGGGCTGTGTAAATCCTCTTGTTGTAGTTGAGCTGTGATTGCTGTTGACATGTCAGAGGGAAGAATTTGCTCCCAGGCTGATTAGCTGCAAGGATTGGCTGCAACCACTGACCTCCAATCACTGTGGAGACTCAGCTAGCTGTACAGGGGGCCCACCCCACAGAGCAGGACTCAGTTCATTAGGGTTCTGGTGCTTGTTGAATCCGCCTCTTGTGTGTATCACTTGTGGAGGTGGTTGGGTGGTGATGCTTTGACATGGTCTGAAGCTGTCCACTGAGTGCAGTGGCTCTGGGCCTCCCGGGAGGTGCAGGCCAAGGTCAACTGCCCCCTGTGTTCTGTCTAGGGCCACCCATCATGAGCTCTACAGAGTGATCTGAAGATGGGTGCTACTTGTGCTGTGCTTAGAGGTGCCCAGGCAAGGCCTAGCTGTGAACCAAGGCCGGCTGCTGCTAGTGCCAAGGCTGGAACCAGTTAGCAAGAGGTATGCAGCACACTGAGGCTAGATTCTTCTTCTTTGAGAGATTTTAGGAAGACTTGAAGCATGAGCCAAGATAGGTCATTCATATGGAAAAGCCGCTGGAAACAGCTTGGGTGGGCCCAAAAGTTGGGTGAAATGTGGCCTCAGGGAATCACCACAGTGGGGCATACGGTGTGAGCCAGGTTGATGAAGACTGAGATATGTTGCCTGCTGGCTAGTTCTGTGGCTCTGTGAGGGGAGGGCTCGGAAAAGGAACAATGACCTCTGCCAGCATTTCTGTCTTGGAGAGACCTGCCCCACCAGTTCTTGCCCTGATGCCAGACACTTCAGTGCTTCCATACATGTCTATGTCGCCTTTCAAGCTGCTGCCCCTATGCTGGAGCTCAGAGGCAGTGAGTCCATCAGCAAGTAAGTTCATGCGTGGACCCTTTCAGAGGAGCACTTAGGACTCCAGAAGCCCTACAGCTCACTCAGCCATAATCCCTGCAGGTTTTTACTGACAGAAGTTATGGGGACTTCTCTTCGTGGCCCTTGAAGCCTGAGATCGTGGGCCTGGTATGGGGCTAGGAACCCTTGCTCTTTGGGGGTGACCTCTGCAGCTGATATATCTCTCCCAATTTTTTATCTGCCACACGTTGGTATGGGACTAGCCTGTTCTACATCTCTGCCTCTCCTATCAATCTCAATGTGGCTTCTTTAATCCCTCAGTTGTGGGACTTCCATTCAGCCAGATTTCAGGCAGTTATGAATGATGGTTGTTTTGTAGTTTAGTTGTAATTTTTATGTGGTTGTGGGAGTAGGTGAGTACCATGGTTACCTATGTCACCATCTTGCCCAGAAGTTCCATGCTTGGATTTATTCTGCCACTGAGGTGGTAGTTGGTATTTCATTTGAAACAAGCGAATCTGCCTTGTAGCAAAATATTAGTTGGTCATCAGAACAGGGGGTTGAGGGAATTAAACACTCCATTTAACTAGTTTTTCTGTCATGTTTAATGTAAAGGTCATGATACTCTACCAGATGAGGAAAGGATTCATTTCGGCGGAAGAAAATGTTGGTTGAATCTCTTTTTAGCTTATGGATATTATATTTCACCATTAGAAACAGAACACAGGTTTGCATAACAGGTATCGAGTATAACACTCTACTACTTGGGGAGCATGACGTAGGGGCTGACATTTTACCAAACTGTGCAAGCAAACAAACGAGCTTGCCACAGCTTCTTGGAGACACAAGACTTGCATCGGAGATGAAGGACAGTTTTTTTTTTTTTTTTAATCACTGCAAATAGCAGTACCCAGAGTATCAGCATTTATGTTGCTTCCTTGCACCCCAGTTTCCACAGCGCAATATGAAGAGGGTTAGATAATACCTGCACATGTAGTAGGTCATGTTATAGGAGAGACGCCTAACGTAGGGAACCCAGTTCTTACAATGCGCAATAAGCATGCCTGTCCTGTGCCCTGGAGAGAGATTATCTCCATTGTCCTGGCCAGTAAGCAAGCCAGCTCTTTGCTTTGGACAGAGACACTCTACTCTCTCTGTCTTCCTAGGCTCTTCACTGTCCAAACTTTCTTGAAAAGATAGTTCAGAATAAAGTCAGTGCCTCTACTCACAAGCTGTTTGGAAACTCAAGAGACACCTGGGGAATTGTCTCTCAACACTGTGTTGACCCTGCAAGATGGGGGAAACTTGACTGATTCTTCAAACGCTGTTGGTAAAAAACTATGGGAGTATTGAGTCCTCATAACAATAACATGGTAGACCACATATCCCACCTAGTTCCACTCATCTCTACACTAGCTAAGACACATTTTTTATGATACTTTATCTGAGTAGATAGTAGTTATGATGACAAGAAGTGAGGTGTCACATTGTGTGCTTAGACTGAGAAGAGCTTAACATATGGGGTGTGGCAGAATTAGGTGTATAGGTGTGAGCATGCGGAACACACAGTTTATTTTTGTACTATTTATTAATGACTGCATTTTCCATACTGACCACTGTAAGCCTTCTTCGGCCTCACCCTGTATGTATTGCCGCTGCATCCGTTACTCATCAAATGGAAGATCCAGTTCCAATTGTTTTGATTTATAAACCCTTGACAGTACATATCTTTAAGGAGCATTACCATTAACCAATTTAAGTATAACATTATCTGGCTATTTCAATGGTAAAATCACACTGTTTAAAATTTGTATTTTAATTGGTACCTGAAATGAAACTCATTTTCTTTTTTTTTTGATATATTTATGACATTTTATTTTATTTTATTTTAAATATATTTAATCGATTATGCTATTACAGTTGTCCCATTTCCCCCCCTTCACTCCACTCCACCCTGCAAACCCCCTCCACCCACATTCCCCCAATTTGGTTCATGTCCATGGGTCATACATATAAGTTCTTTGGCTTCCACATTTCCTATACTATTCTTAACTTCCCCCCCTATATTTTGTACCTACCACTTATGCTACTTATTCTCTGTACCTTTCCCCCCTCTCTCCCCTTCCCACTTCCCTGTTGATAACTCTCCATGTGATCTCCATGTCTGTGGTTCTGTTCCTGTTCTAGTTGTTTGCTTAGTTTGCTTTTGTTTTTGTTTTAGGTGTAATTGTTAATAACTGTCAGTTTGCTGTCATTTTAACTGTTCATATTTTTGATCTTCTTTTTCTTAGATAAGTCCCTTTAACATTTCATAGAATAAGGGCTTGGTGATGATGAACTCCTTGAACTTGACCTTATCTGAGAAGCACTTTATCTGCCCTTCCATTCTAAATGATAGCTTTGCTGGATGGAGCAATCTTGGATGTGGGTGCTTGCCTTTCATGACTTTGAGTACTTCTTTCCAGCCCCTTCTTGCCTGTAAGGTCTCTTTTGAGAAATCAGCTGACAGTCTTACGGTAACTGCTTTGTAGGTAACTGTGTCCTTTTCTCTTGCTGCTTCTAAGATTCTCTCCTTCTCTTTAATCTTGGGTAATGTGATTATGATGTGCCTTGGTGTGTTCCTCCTTGGGTCCAGCCTCTTTCGGATTCTCTGAGCTTGCTGGACTTTCTGGAAGTTTATTTCCTTTACCAGATTAGGGAAGTTCTCCTTCATTATTTGTTCAAATAAGTTTTCAAATTTTTGTTCTTCCTCTTCTCCTTCTGGTAGCCCTATAATTCGGATATTGGAATGTTTAAAGATGCCCTGGAGGTTCCTAAGCCTCTCCTCATTTTTTTGAATTCTCGTTTCTTCATTCTTCTCTGGTTGGATGTTTCTTTCTTCTTTTTGGTCATTGCCTTTGATTTGAGTCCTGGTTTCCTTCCCATCACTATTGGTTCCCTGTACGTTTTCCTTTATTTCACTTAGCATAACCTTCATTTTTTCATCAAATTTTTGACCAAATGCAACCAATTCTGTGAGCATCCTGATTACCAGTGTTTTGAACTGTGCATCTGATAGGTTGGCTCTCTCTGTTGCTTAGTTGTATTACTTCTGGAGCTTTGATCTGTTCTTTCATTTGGGCCATTTTTTTGTCTTGGCACTCCTGTTTAGTAAGGGGCAGAGCCTTAGGTGTTCACCAGAGCAGGGCAACCCAGGTCACTGCGCTGTGACACTGTATGTGGGAAAGGGGTCTGAGAGGGAACAGTGGCTCTTCCTCCATTCTCTGCCAGATTTCCGTCACTCCTTCCGCTACCCACAATCAAATTGGACCCTTCTGGTGCTGCTTCTCAGTGAGTGGGTTTGTGTGTGGTATAGGCCCCTGTGAGTCTCTCCAATGAACTCTACTGTGAGGCTGGGAGTTTCTCCCACTGCTGCCTCAACCCCCACAGGTGTTTTGTTTTCTTTTTTAAAAATTTTTATTGTTATT
Organism: Desmodus rotundus; assembly: GCF_022682495.2. NCBI lineage: Eukaryota > Metazoa > Chordata > Mammalia > Chiroptera > Phyllostomidae > Desmodus > Desmodus rotundus. The sequence continues at coordinate 47,374,521 of NC_071400.1, read as the reverse complement.
CAGTTACAGTTGTATGCCTTTTCTCCCCATCCCTCCACCCCACCCCAGCTGAACCCACCTCCCTCCCCCACCTCCACCCTCCCCCTTGATTTTGTCCATGTGTCCTTTATAGTAGTTCCTGTAATCCCCTCTTCCCACTGTCCCCACCCCACTCCCCACTGGCTATTGTTACATTGTTCTTAACTTCAATGTCTCTGGTTATATTTTGTTTGCTTTTTTCTTCTATTGATTATGTTCCACTTAAAGGTGAGATCATATGGTATTTGTCCCTCACCGCCTGGCTTATTTCACTTAGCATAATGCTCTCCAGTTCCATCCATGCTGTTGCAAAGGGTATAAGCTCCTTCTTTCTCTCTGCTGCATAGAATTCCATTGTGTAAATATACAATAGTTTTTGGATCCACTGGTTTGCTGATGGGCACTTAGGTTGCTTCCAGTACTAGGCTATTGTAAATTGTGCTGCTATGAACATTGGGGTGCACAGGTTCTTTTGGATTGGTGTTTCAGTGTTCTTAGGGTATAATCCCAGCAGTGGAATTGCTGGGTCAAAGGGCAGTTCCATTTTTAGTTTTCTGAGGAAATTGCATACTGTTTTCCACAGTGGCCTCACCAGTCTGCATTCCCACCAACAGTGTACTAGGGTTCCCTTTTCTCCGCATCCTCTCCAACATTTGTTTGTCGATTTGTTTATGTTGGCCACTCTGACTGGTGTGAGATGTTACCTCATTGTTGTTTTAATTTGCATCTCTCTGATGGCTAGTGATGCTGAGCATCTTTTCCTATGTCTCTGGGCCCTCTGTATATCTTCCTTGGAGAAGTGTCTGTTCAAGTCCTTTGCCCATTTTTTAATTGGGTTGTTTGTCTTCTTGGAATGGAGTTGTGTGAGTTCTTTATACATTTTGGAGATCAGGCCCTTGTCCGAGGTATCATTGGCAAATATGTTTTCCCATACTGTTGGTTCTCTTTGTAATTTGGTGCTGTTTTCTTTAGCCATGCAGAAGCTTTTTATTTTGATGAGGTCCCATTTGTTTATTCTTTCCTTTATGTCCCTTGCTTTAGGGGACATGTCTGTGAGGATGTTGCTGTGTGGAATGTCTGAGATTTTCCTGCCAATGTTTTCCTCAAGGACTTTTATGGTGTTACAACTTATATTTAAGTCTTTTATCCATCTTGAGTTTATTTTTGTGTATGGCATAAGTTGGTGATCGACTTTCATTTTCTTGCACGTAGCTGTCCAGATCTCCCAACACCATCTGTTGAAGAGGCTGTTTTTGCTCCATTTTATGCTCCTGCCTCCTTTGTCAAATATTAATTGACCATAAAAACTTTAGTTTATTTCTGGGCTCTCTGTTCTGTTCCATTGGTCTATGTGACTGTTTTGATTCCAGTACCAGGCTGTTTTGATTACCGTGGCCTTGTAATACAGATTGATATCAGGTATTGTGGTCCCTCCTGCTTTGTTCTTCTTTCTCAAAATTGCTGCAGCTATTCGGGGTCGGTTATGCTTCCAACTGAATTTCTGAAATGTTTGTTCTATATCTGTGAAATATGACATGGGTACTATAATAGGGATTGCATTGAATCTATAAATTGCTTTGGGTAGTATGGCCATTTTGATGATGTTAATTCTTCCAATCCATGAGCATGGTACTTGCTTCTATTTGTTTGTGTCTTCCTTGATTTCTTTCTTCAGTGTTCTGTAGTGTTCTGTGTACAGGTCTTTTACCTCCTTGGTTAGGTTTATTCCTAGGTACTCTCTTTTTCTTGTTGCTATATCAAATGGGATATTTTTCCTGATTTCTGTTTCTGCAGTTTCGTTGTTGGTGTACTGGAATGCCTTTGATTTCTGAGTATTGACTTTGTATCCAGCTGTTTTGCCAAATTCATTTATTAGGTCGAGTAGTTTTTTGGTGGAGTCTATAGGATTTTCCACGTACACTGTCATGGCATCTGTAAACAGTGACATTTTCCTTTCCTCCTTTCCAGTTTGGATGCCTTTTATTGCTTTTACTTGTCTGATTGCTGTGGCTAGGACTTCCAATACTACGTTGCATAGGACCCACAGGTGTTTTCAATCAGTGGCTTGAAGCTTTATTTTCCCACGCTTGGGCCCTTAGTTGTTTGGTTTGTTGCCGGGTCTGCTGGCTGCAGCCTTGCTGTGAGTCCTCTCTGTGTGGCTGCCGTTCTCTGCCCCTCCTACTGGTCTGAATAAATGTTTCTTCTTTATCTCCTTGGTTGTCGGACTTCCATACAGTTTGATTTTCTGGCAGTTGTGGTTGTTTTTTGTTTTAAAATTGTTGTTGTCCTTCTTTTGGTTGTGTGAGGAGGCACAGTGTGTCTACCTACGCCTCCGTCTTGGCCAGAAGTCCTCTGTAAATCATTTTCTTAAACTAACTTAAAAAAGAAGTTTATTTTGTAGAACAGAGATTCATAGCAAAATTGACAGGAAAGTACAGAGAGTTCACATATATCCCCTATCTTTACATAGACGCTGTGTCTCCCACTATCAAGTTTTCCCAGAAGAGGGTACATTCATTACAATTGATGAGCCTACGTTGACACATCAGAATGACCCAAAGTCCATAGTTTACTGTGGGGATCACTCGCGGTGGTGTATATTCTATGGATTTGTTGGACAAAAGTATAATAGCATGTACCCATTATTATAGTATCATGCAGAGTATAAACTGATTTTTTAAAATCCAAGAATCTTGTTAAAGTTTCATTTAATTCTGATAATATATCTTTGTCTTCTTGAGCATTTTGGTATATTCTGGGATGGAAAGGAGGTTATTAGGTTAGCGTGATACTATGTTGAGGTTGAGATTCAATGTGCTATTTAAAACTTAGCATGTTACAATTTTAAAGTTGAAATCACCTTAAATATCAAGTTAAGAACAACAACAACAGTACCCAAGGAGGTGATGGGTATGTCTATTACCCTGATGGCAGTGATAGTATCAGAGGTATTTTTGTGTGTTCAAATCATTAATGTGGTACTTTTCCATTCATTTAGCAAGCGTTCCTCCGAATAGACCAGCTCCTTCAGACATGGCTATTGTCATGTATACCAGTGGTTCTACTGGCCGACCTAAGGGAGTGATGATGCATCATAGCAATTTGATAGCTGGAATGGCAGGCCAGTGTGAGAGGATTCCTGGCCTTGGGTAAGAGAATCATTCAACCATTTTTTTTCTTAGAAATCAGAGGTCATATTCGCATTCTCTACTCAATCTATATTAAAATGATAAGGTTATTGAGATTTATAATGTGTAATGCCTTTTTAAGATTGGCTAAAATGTTTCTCTTATTTTTTTTTAGACCAAAGGACACATATATTGGCTACCTGCCTTTGGCTCATGTCCTAGAATTGACAGCAGAAATATCTTGCTTTACCTATGGCTGTAGGATTGGATATTCTTCTCCACTTACACTCTCTGACCAGGTGACAAAGCTTTTCAGTATATTGGCTTGATCATATCAAGTTCCATTGTTTGGCTGAGAATATATTACTCAAACATGAGATATTTTAATTCAGCTGAAACTTTTTCTATAACTTTGAAAGAAATTCCCATAAGCAATGTGTAGCTATTTTAAATAAAATTGTTTTTTCTGTTGCTTTTCTACATATTTTTAAATTATTTTGAAACTAATCGTTCCTTTCATCTTATCTTTCCCAATTAGATTTGTATTTTAGAGAGCTAGGATAGAGAATATAAATACACTGAGACTTTCTTGCCATATTACTCGTGATTATTGGTGGGATTTGGGAGAGAGGTAGTGGTACGGTTTTGGCCTAATTTTCCTCTGAGTTTTCTCTTGGGTAATGCTGTCCAATACAGTAGTCACTAGCTACATATTGAAATACAGAATAATTAACATTAAATCAGAAAAATTCAGTTTTTCAGTTTCTCTAGCCACATTTCAACTTCTCAGTAGCTACATGTGACTCGTGGCTACCATGCGGATCGCACAGATAGCAAACATTTCACCATCGTGGAAGTTCTATTGGCAGCATTGCAGCATGTCTGTCCAAAGGCAGCCCCCAGATTTCTACCGAGTCAGGCTCCTCCCTTCTCCCTGTCATTCATAGCAGTAAATCCAACAATGGTAGGGCTGATTCATTTATTTTAAGCCCATTTCAAAAAGCTTCAACCAGACATTGGTGGAAAACAGAGCTTTGAAGGGAGCCGTGGAGTTCCAAATGCTGAAAGGTAAACTGAGTTATAGGTGGGAATGACTTGATTCTCTGTGTGGCTTCTGCCGCTCTCAACACTGGAGGCCCAGCTGTCATATTTCAGAACCGCAGGCAGTGCTGCCTTTTATTTGGGAGTCTTACTGGAGCAGGCATTGACAAGATGTGCCCTTGTAGTTCACAGTTAGAAGTTGTAATACTTTCAACTTTTTTTGTTACAAATACCATTTTTGGTAGAGGTTAGTAGGCTGTATAATGTTAAGACAAAAAGTTAAATTGATGTTTTTGATATTTGAGATTGCAACCATCTTTTTCTGTTTGGGGGGGCTTGATTTTGGATATAAACTTAAGGTGCAAAAATCTTAAGGGTACTGATTGATTACATGTAACATACACATGCATATATAGGCTTCTGTGATGATCATCGTCTAGATCAAGGGAGGAAAAAAGAACGTTTCTAGATCCCAGAATGTCCCTTGTGTCCCTTCATGGTCATTACCACTACCGTACCCCTAAGGATAATCCAACCATCTTTTCAGTGTCTTTACCATGAGAAAAACATTCTGTGTTCCAAATAATTGCCAACTTTGTAATTTAAGGACCACACAACTTCTTTGTAAGATGGAGAACTTGCTGTATTTCACCAAACCACTAAGCTAAAAATTCACATTTACAATCCGCTAGAATAGTAATGAGTGAAATACATAAACTAAACTATCAAGTAAACTGATAAACAGGACTTGATTGAGTAAAGTCATAATAGACCTATTAATGAGACTATGGCTTACATTTTTAAAAAAATTTTAAGAAAAATCTGTGATGATTACATTGGATGCATTGTAGTGAGTTTTTCTTATGTCTGGAGATGTTTTCAAAATGTAAAATCATTCCATTAAGCTTTGAGTATGATTTCCCCCTGAGCAGGGGAGTGCAGAAAGCCCTTGCTTTCACTGCCTTTCTGAAAACAATAGCCTCTGTGTGGGAAAGGGGGGCAGTTGGAGGCTGTTGCTGGTCTGACTTCATTCTTGCTGTCTCTCAGGCCAAGTAGTACATTAGAAACCTGTTAGAGAACTGTCAGAAGCATTCACACTTACCTTTTCAATAAACTTTGTTCTAAAGAGTCTTGATCTGATCAGGAATATAAAATCCAGGAGTCTCCCTTAGATAGGAAATCAGAAAAAGGTCAGAGACCAGAGGGACCACCTTGGAACCCTGCAGATGATAGCGATGTCAAAACTAGGGTTACTAGAATCATAATAAACACAAGAACTGAAATATTACTCTGAATAATAAAGCCAGGAACAACTCCTTGTGGCTTACTGCTATCCTGGAACTGCTCTCCATAGCAGAAACTGGTCAGCGACACATGGAGATCAGCTTGGACTCACAGGACACGAGAGCCTATCTCTCTCTCTCTCTCTACGGAGCAGCCCCCTGTGTGTGGTGTGCGTATACAGGTGTAGGTTTCCACTCACAAATGTGCACACATTTTCACAGACACGAGATACAAGAAGTTATTTTATTTCCTCTATTTATCTCATAAAGAAAAGTAGCATAAAAACTATTGAGTTCTATCAGCAGAACCTTCTATGTGGCAGAGCGGGTCATACCAGAGGATCCCCTTGCCTCTTAAGAGCTGGTTTTCTTCTTGCCTGTGTTGGCCATGGCTAACACGTGATACAGCTAAACTTCCAGACTAACTGCATTATAGCAGATTCTTATTTTTGTCTACCTCTTTCAGTGGATGACTGTCAGCTTTTCTACCTACTGCTCTGACGTCTGAAATCCCAGATCGTATTTATGTGTATAAGAAAGAAAAGAATTGAAAAGAAAAACATACATGCATTTACAAATGTATGTGCATATCACCTCATGGTCACTGGCAGTGTCTTCAGTATTCTGTCAACCAAAATGCTATCAAATTAGTATTTTTGTATGTTACTTGATGATCGTAGTGGTGAGTTGAGTTGCTGGTTTTGCCTTTTAGCTAATTAAAGAAAGTTAAAATTATCTTCAACCTTTGTTTTAGTGTTTGATCTACCTTAGTTGAGAAGTTTTGTTTTGTTGAAAATGGATAGTCAGTACTATGTTTGATGGTAATGTTATTAATAAGAATGCTTGACTTACCAAAATATCCCTTTGTCCTTTCTTTTGCATCTTAGTTTATCCTCTAAGGAAGGCTGAAATGTGCTAGAAGAAATAAAGCACTAAAGCACTTATACTTCAGACTTACAGGTTATAAGGGTGTCAGGATGGCCGAGTGGTCCAAGGCAACAGACTTACAGGTTACGGTAGTTCTAACCAATAATTCACTGAGCAGTAGAAGATCAAATTCCATGTGTAAATCTCTGGCTTTGTTGTTGTTAACGCTTGAATTATAACATTTTTTTTGCTAAGGTTAGGTACCCTAATCCTATTTACTTGGTCTTTAATGTAGTCCAGCAAAATTAAAAAAGGAAGTAAAGGAGACTGTACTGTGCTGAAGCCTACCCTCATGGCAGCTGTTCCGGTAAGTGCAGAGTATAAATGTCATTTATTCCTTGCACTTGGATTTTTAAAAAGTAATATTAGACATTTACATATATATTAAGATAACTTTTCTTGGTGCATATTATGGCAGATATGTTACTTAAAATCTCAGGTAAGTATTGGGAAAGATGCAGTGGCAAACTTCTGAAATGTGTAGCTGCTAGAGATTACTGATACTTGAAAATTAGGTGATGAAAATGGCTAAGTTCAGACTACCCAGAGAGAGGATTGATCGTAATACTTTAAAGGTAGAATAAACTGTAAAGATCATTTTGTATAGTCACTTAATTTAAAACACGGGGAAATCTAGCCCATGGTAGAGAACCGAGGAGGCGCACCCAAGGTTACGGAGCTGGTCAGTGACAGAGGTAAGTCTAGAATCCAAGCCTCCGGACCCTTACGGTGACTAAGAAAGCTATCATTTGAGACCTCACAAAGAAAAAAGTTTATTCATCCTATTCAAAATATTTTTGTGAAATACCACCTTTTATAAAAATAAGATGTTACATTTTATAGCCTTATAATGACAAATTCTGAAATATTTAATGCAGTGTTTCAAACTTGTGTACTCAAACAAATTTTCCTGCTTTTAGGCTTTGGAAACTGCAGTGGGGCTGCGTATCAGTACTGCTTGTATTACGACCAGACTTTAAATCTTACCCAATATCTTTCACAGAATTGTTTTTGCACATGGAAAGTCTGAGATCAGATAATGAAGTGTTCAATGTAAATTTTTCTAAGAATTAGAAATGGAAGATACTTTTTTTTTTACCTTGTAATTACAAAATTACCAGATAACTAAAGAATTAGAGTAAGTCAGAGTGGCATTTGCCTTTTTATTTAGAGGTGCTATAGAATCCAGCAAGCTTACAAATTAAACCGTTGCTGATAATATGTCAGGGAATACTTATGTGTTCCAGGTACTGTGCTAAGTGCTTTATTTAGGTAGCTTATCTCACTTCTCCCTGAGACTTTGTTAGCTGGGTCTTGTTACCCACATTTTATAAACAAAAATACTTGCTTAATACAGCCAATAGGTTGTAGAGTTAAAGTCTGAACTCTACCAGTCTGATTCCAGAGTCTTAACCACCAAGGCTGTCCTTTCAGGATTGTTTTTGTTGTTTGGTTTTGAGAAGTAATTACGTTAGCTTCATTATCCGAAGAACAGGAGTCCCTAGTAAAGCGTATCACACACAGCATAGTTAGGGAGTGGGAATGGCTGAGAAATTTAGGAAGTAATGTCTGAATTGCGGCTTGAAGGATAAACAGGAGTTAGCTGATATTCTGTGTATTTTCCAGTTGCCCATTGTCCATCCTTCTTTACTTTGTGTCTTGGGAGGCTAACTTTTGTGAATGAATTATCAGGGCTTGCCTGCCTCTGCTTTCTGATTGAGTTCAGCCCATTGTTGGCACTCATGAGTGATCAGAGGGTAGGAGGAGTGAGAGAGAGATCCGCATACTTACTGTCTTTGCTTTTTCTCTAGGCTGCAACTTTGGCGAGTTGTAAGGCATACGTTGGTTACAGCCTCTTTCCCATTGGCTGTAACCAGGTGGTGTTTCCCATGGCTACAGTGCTCCTTCAGGTTTCAGTAACACTTCTCTCCTTGTACTTCTTCAAGCCTGGGGATAATCAATGACCTTCCATGTTGCTAGTCCATTGATGCTTAAGCAAAGCTGTTGTTCCCCCTAGCTCTGAACACTCCTTCATAAATAGGCTTTTACAATATTTTTATTGAGAATTATTTTTGCTCCGTTCTGTTTTCTGGGTTTCTTCTTTTCCTGAGTCAGAATAAATGAGTCGTTTAAGTATGTAATATTCACATTGTGAGAATTCAAAATAAATCACAACTTCTTATGAGCAGTGACTCAATTGAACATTATGTAATTAGGTTAAGGTAAACCAGCGACATACTGTGCTAACAATAAATCCCGCCAATTTGTTGAAGCTGCGTGTGTTCCTTACCTGTGGTGCCTTTCTGTGCCTATGCTTGGTGTTGAGAGGAGCAGTGGAAGTGGTTTTCACACATCGCTCTCCTCCCACGTGTTCTTTTAGCCTCTACATCCCATTCACTTTTTTAAGAGGGATACTTTTAGGATGTTAAAGCCCTTTTAGGGAACTTTTGGGATTTCTCAGCCACAGATCAATACAAATATTTTAGTTATATAATAGTGATTCCTTTTGTGGAAGTGGAGAAAACAACATTGTACCGTGCTTGAATGCCACGGCAGCCTCTAGCTTCATTAAGATATAATCGTCATATAACATTGTGTGACTTTAACAGGCACAACATGATTGGATATGTGTATGTAGTGAAGTGGATGCCACAATAAGATTATACATTGATCACCTCACATAGTTAACCATTTGTGTGTGTGTGTATTTCGTATGTGTTGTGAGAACATTTTAAGATTTACTGTCAGCATCTGTCAAGTATACAATACAGTCTTGTTAACTATAGTCAGCATGCTGTACATTGCACCCCCAGAAGTTATTCATCTTCTAACTGGATGCTAATGCCCTTTGATCAATACCATCCCAGTTTCCCCAACCCCCAGCTCCTGGCAATTGCCAGTATATTCTCTCTTGCTATAAGTTTGGCCTTTTTAGATCCCACATATAAGTGGGATCATGCGGTATTTATCTATCTCCTCTGACTTATTTCACTTAGCATAATGCCGGGGGACAGTTCTGCTGTCTGCATTTGTAAACAGCATTTTATTTTTGTTCCTCCTTTTATTAAGAGCCATTCATAAAGGTATTCATTGTAGCACAACTGAATTTACACTATTTGCTACTTTCAATATTTAAAATTAGGTATTTATAAATAGGTATGCTTTATACAATAGTTCTGTTAATCTGTGCTAAGTAATTTCAAGAAAACATCATTTGGTGACAGTCTGGGATTTTTGTTTGTTTGATTTTGTGTTTTGTATGCAGTAGCATGGTAGTCGGTGTGTGACAAACCTCGTCCTACTTCTAATTTTCCAAGGAGCTGTGACCAAGAGACCTGTTCCTTTTTTATTATCTGAGCTTCTATTAAATTGCAATAGAAATACCTAAATTCTAGGGACATAAGAATTTTAAGAACCTGTAAAGCTCTGTGCCATGCTGCAAGAGTCACTAGGTAGTAGTAATGAAGAGAAAAATATTAGGATTAGAGTCATCTTTTAAAATTTCAGGTAAATTTAGTGTATAGAATTGAAGACACGCCTATCCTTGTCCTTAGTCTTTTTGAAGTAGTAGGACCGTCAGTGAAATTAATTATATAGTGAAGTAAACATATTTATTATACTAAAGGCATTTACATAAACTTTGGTAAATAAGGTATCTTCAACTAAAGACTGTCTCAGTATTGGTGTAATTTTTTTATGATTATTGGATATTTTGCTTACCTTATAGGAAATCATGGATCGAATTTATAAGAATGTTATGAGCAAAGTCCAAGAAATGAATTATATTCAGAAAACTCTGTTCAAGATAGGGTACGATTACAAATTGGAACAGATAAAAAAGGGATATGATGCTCCACTTTGCAATCTGTGAGTATATTTCATAGACTATATTTTGAGTCTTCAGATAGTTTTTCTGTTTTTATATCTGGAATATAAATAAGGAAATGGCAACTTAATTTGAGCATTACCACCATGATCATAAGATTGAAATTTTCTTTCATTTAATTTTAAGTTTCATTGCTGATACAGCAAGCAGAGGACCCTGAACTCTGATCTTGGCAATTTAATAAATTTTAATAATTGAGTATCAATATTTAAGATTTAATGATAAGATTTGGTCTCATGAAGAAAAACTAGATTTTTAAATCAAGACATTTGAATTTAAGTGTGACATTTCGAACTTTTAAAGAGTGATTTTCAAGACTTATTCTGCATGTAGGTGTTTCTGATTTGTTGTTTTCATAAAATAGCATAGTAAGTATATGAATATAACAGTTATTTTAAATGCAGTGCTGTGGCTTGGAGATGGGGAGGTGTTTTTCATTGGAAGGGAGATAAGATAGATGACTGAATGTGCCAAACATAACTTGAAATAGTTTTTCTTTGACTTCATCATTTTCTTTTCTTTTTTTTTTTGAAAGTTTCTTTTTTATTTAGATGCATTTTATTAATTTTCCTTTTTTGATTGCTATATCCAAGTATTCCATTATTATTTTAATAATAGTAATGAGAGTAGATATTCTTGACATGTTCTTGGTCTTAAAAATGTTTTCATTATTTCACAATTGAGCATTATGTTAGCTGTGAAGTTGTCATCTATAGCCTTTATGAAGCTGAGACCTTTCTTTCTATTAGCATTCTTTTGAAAAATTTTAAAATATATTTTGTTGATTATGCTATTACAGTTGTCCCATTTCCCCCCCTTCACTCCACTCCACCCTGCACACTCCCTCCCTCCCACATTCCCCCACTATAGTTCATGTCCATGGGTCATACTTATAAATTGTTCGGCTTCTACATTTCCTATACTATTCTTACCCCCCCCCCCCCGTCTATTTTCCACCTATCATTTATGCTACTTATTCTCTGTACCTTTCCCCCCTCTCTCCCCTTCCCACTCCCCTGTTGATAACCCTCCATGTGATCTCCATTTCTGTGGTTCTGTTCCTGTTCTAGTTGTTTGCTTACTTTGTTTTTGTTTTTGTTTTAGGTGTGGTTGTTAATAACTGTCAGTTTGCTGTCATTTTAACTGTTCATATTTTTGATCTTCTTTTTCTTAGACAAATCCCTTTAACATTTCATAGAATAAGGGCTTGGTGATGATGAACTCCTTTAACTTGACCTTATCTGAGAAGCACTTTATCTGCCCTTCCATTCTAAATGATAGCTTTGCTGGATAGAGCAATCTTGGATGTGGGTCCTTGCCTTTCATGACTTTGAGTACTTCTTTCCAGCCCCTTCTTGCCTATAAGGTCTCTTTGGAGAAATCAGCTGACAGTCTTACGGTAACTGCTTTGTAGGTAACTGTGTCCTTTTCTCTTGCTGCTTCTAAGATTCTCTCCTTCTGTGTAATCTTGGGTAATGTGATTATGATGTGCCTTGGTGTGTTCCTCCTTGGGTCCAGCCTCTTTCAGATTCTCTGAGCTTGGACTTCCTGGAAGTCTATTTCCTTTGCCAGATTGGGGAAGTTCTCCTTCATTATTTGTTCAAGTAAGTTTTCAAATTTTTGTTCTTCCTCTTCTCCTTCTGGTACCCCTATAATTCGGATGTTGGAATGTTTAAAGATGCCCTGGAGGTTCCTAAGCCTCGTTTCTTCATTCTTTTCTGGATAGATGTTTCTTTCTTCCTTCTGGTCCACACTGTTGATTTGAGTTCCAGTTTCCTTGCCATCACTATTGGTTCCCCGTACATTTTCCTTTGTTTCTTTTAGCATTGCCTTCATTTTTTCATTTAATTTGCAACCAAATCCAACCAATTCTGAGCTTCCTGATTACCAGTATTTTGAACTGTGCATCTGATAGGTTGGCTATGTCTTCCTTGCTTAGTTGAATTTTTTCTGGAGCTTTGATCTGTTCTTTCATTTGGGCCACTTTTTGTGTCTTGGCACACCTGTTACATAAAGGGGCAGAGCCTTAGGTGTTCCCCGGGGTGGGGTAATGCTGGTTGCTGGGCTGTGATGCTGTATGTGGGGGAGGTTTCCTATAGGGAGCAATGGCTCTTGCTCCGCTCTCTGCCCATTTTCAGTCACTCCCTCCACTACCCACAATCAAATTGGGCCCCTCTGGTGCTGCTTCCCGAGTGGGTGGGCTTGTGCATGCTCTAGGCCCCTGTGGGTCTCTCCAACGACCTCTCCTGTGAGGCGCGAGTCCTCTCCACCCCGGCTGCCCGTCTCCACCCCTCCTATCGGTCTGGATGAATGTCTCTTCTTTATCTCCTTGGTTGTTGGACTTCTATACAGTTCGATTTTCTGTCAGTTCTGGTTGGTTTTTGTTTTTAAATTGTTGTCCTTTTGGTTGTGCGAGGAGGCACAGTGTGTCTATCTACGCCTCCATCTTGGCAGGAAGTCATCATTTTCTTTTATTTACTGTGTATCAAAGCAAATTCCTGACATTGCACTTTTTGTTGTACTTTTAAGAGTATGTGGCATTTTTTGAAAGTGTTACTACTACTTGCTCTGTTAACCTCTCATTATAACCATGGTTATGAAATTTAAATGTCTCAACAAAGGTGAGAAATCTTCCCCAGAGCTTATAAATTAGTGTGTTTTCAAGAATAATGTAGTATATGTGCTGTAATAATTTATCTCTCCTTTTGTTAAGGATACTATTTAAAAAAGTGAAGGCTCTGCTAGGAGGGAATGTTCGCATGATGCTGTCTGGTGGAGCACCGTTGTCACCTCAGACACATCGATTCATGAATGTCTGCTTCTGTTGCCCAGTTGGTCAGGGTTATGGATTGACAGAATCATGCGGTGCTGGGACAGTTACTGAAGGTAAGCACAGCCATTGCTACTCATAAAGCCTATTTGCATTGCCTTATGGAATCATGGTCATATTATACATACTCTGGTGGGGTTTTTTTAAAGATTTGATTTATTTATTTTATTTTTAGAGGCAGGAGAAGGGAGAAAAAGATGGAGAGGAACATCAATGTGTGGTTACCTCTAGCGCACCCCTCCTGGGGACCTAGCCCACAACCCAGGCATGTGCCCTGACTGGGAATCGAACCGGTGACCCTTTGGTTTGCAGGCTGGCACCCAATCTATTAAGCCACACCAGCCAGGGCCATATTATACCTCTTAAGTAATACCAGGATTCAATGCAAACTTACATAGTTTTAGTTTTAGAAACTTTTAGAGCAGTATCATATGAACCCTTATTTTTAAGCCTTGTAAATACAGGGGTTGACAAAGTAGGTTTACTGTGATGAGTACATGAAACACAGACTATATTCTTACATTGTTATTTATTAGTTATTGTATTATTTTCCATATGAGCAACTGTAAACCTACTTTTGCCTGTCCCCATATTTATGCCCCATTGTCAGTCCTCAAAATTCTGTCACCCTTTTCCTATAACCTTTTATCTCTAAATGATCTCTTCTTTGAAGAACTGCACTCTTGGAATAAAGTATCACTTTTTTTGCTCCTCCTGGAATCTATGCTCCTGCCCTGTCTTCTTTTTTGTTTTCTCTTCTCGTATTTCAACAGCCTGTCGCAGGTTTCTTAACTTACGCACTATTGAAATTTTGAGGCAGATAATTCTTTCTTGCTGGCGGTTCTCCTGTGAATTGTGGGATGTTTAATGGATGGATAGTAGTAGTAACCTACTGCCCCAAGTTGGGTCAGTGAAGTACATCCAAACATTGCCAAATATCTTCTAAGGGGCAGAATCACCCCAGGTTGTGAAACAATGGGCGTAGTAATTTTTGTGGATTATCCCACTTTCACTTTAAATGTATTGTGTCCAGAATTGGACACAGTGTCCAAATGCCTTTATCCTCAACTGTCTCTACATTACCGAATTGTTTGTGACAGTGGTGTTACCATCCCTCAAGCCTTTCAGGGTATTAGCTTTGAAGTCCTCTGATTAGTTTTAATATCTTTAAATTTTATCAGCTCTTCCCGTTTTGCCATTGGATCGTGCCCTTCCCTACATGCCACATTTGGCATCCACCCTTTTATTAACTTCATGGTGTTCTGAGGTAACAGCCTTTCAGTGGCTGCCTTTCAACATCTGTGTCCGCCTTTAATGTATAAATTCTGGTATTCCCGCCTACTTCTGTCAGACACATCTACCTCAAGCACCCGGTGAGCCTAGCTTTCAACATATCTTTAGTCTGACACCATTGTACCCAGCCATTCTTATTTTCCATTTTTTCCCCATGTACATACATACTTGGCTCTTCCCTCCACACAAGATAGTCTCACCATTTTCATATAGGCATTCTTGGTCCCACCTCTCTGTATTTTCCGCTGTCTTTTCTTGGAATGCCCATTTTCTTAACCAGCCACAGCCATCTTCTAATGTGCAACTCTTCAATTAAGTCTTCCCCAACTATTTTACGTTTCATAGATCTTTCTAGTCTCTGGGATTCTATTGTAATCCCCATTAGTACCATGCACTTTAGTACTTAAAGGTGCTCTAAATTGTTTCATATGTATTTCTTCCCAAGTAGTTTGTTTGTAAGCTCATTGAGAGCAGGGCCTTCTCATCCTTATGTTGTCCTCACAATATTTAATATAATGCTACTTATTTATTAACAGGCTGTCATAAATACTTGATATTGCTAGTAATAATCACAAGTTACAAAAGGATAATATCTACATCTTTGATGACAGCAGCTAACATTTATTGAACTAGTTGTTTCTGCCAAGAAGTGTTAACACTGCTCACATATCTCATTTAAGTTTCGGAGCATGTTTCTATATGAAATAGGCTCTGTTACTATCCCAATTTAGTAGATGAGGAAATGGGGCTTAGGGAGGTTAAATAACTTGCCTAAGTTACATAGCCCATCAGCGAATGTTAGACAGGGAATTCCAATCAAAATCTGTCTTATCAAAATCCACATAGATGGTGGTGGAGCCAGCTGTCCTTCTTTAACAGCTTTTTGTACTGATTTATCTGAAATACAGCCATGAGAAGGAAAAATGATGTAACAACATTGGAATCGATTGCACTGTTGAAATGAAGTTGACATATGGAAAAATGATCACACTTGGTACTCCTCTCAATATGTTCTCTCCTTTTGTCATCTTTCAGAATCTGGCTCTAGCTCTAGTATTCCTGTTATCACATTGGCACAAGTCTGGAATGTGGTATTCTAATGTCATTGTTGCTTTTTCCCCTCATAGTTACTGACTTTACTACTGGCAGAGTTGGAGCCCCTCTCATTTGCTGTGAAATTAAGCTAAAAGACTGGCAGGAAGGTAAGAATTTTATGACAAGTGCTAGTGATTCTAGTTAGCTGAAAACCACTGTAAGCCTCATAACTTCTATTTCTTTCAAGTGTTAGGTTGTCTGTTATTGCTTGCTCCCTGTGCATTCTCTTTCTGCAGTAGCATCTGTAGGTTGCCAAGAGGAAAAGAAAATCTCGCAAAGCTAGGCATGATGATTCTGATTTTGGGAATACTTGATGGCAAAGGAGAAAAATTATTAGTGGGGCAGTCCTGGGTTAGGGGAAGGATGTGTTATCATTTTCAGGGTGTTGTGTGACTAATCACACACACACACACACACACACACACACACACACACCCCTTTATAGATCTTGACCCCAGCAAACATCATAGTTGAGACCCAACTGTCCGGCTGTTTATATAGTTGAAATTTTTTAAATATTTTATTTATTTATTTTTAGAGAGGGGGGGGGAAAGAGGGAGAAAGAGAGGGAGAGACACATTGATGTGTGGTTTCCTCTTGCGTGCCCCCAGCTGGGGACCTGGCCCACAACCCAGGCATGTGCCCTGACTGGGAATTGAACTGGTGACCCTTTGGTTCGCAGGCCGGTGCTCAATCCACTGAGCCAGATCAGTCAGGGCTGTATAGTTGAATTTTTATATGTAACTGCCAAGGCAAGCCGCTTAGAAGAAATCTGCACTTTATAAGCATTGGTGATAATCCTTTTTACAAATCAGTTGAAGATAAAGGGAAACTGCTTTGTGTCTTCCTATGATAAAATTGTGGAAAAATATTAAACATATATATTAACTGCAAAATTAATAAATAATTAACAACCTAGCCTTACCAGATAAAGAATAATTAAAAAGTCTTAAGATTTTAAAAGAGAATGTAGAGCTTGAGATGGAGCCACAAACTGAGAACTTATACAGCATCGGCTACTTTATAGGACATCCCTTAGGTTGGACAAACCCAAGAAAATCAATAGGCTTCATCTGACATAAATGTAAAGTTTCTAAAAGTGTTACTACTATATGATGTTCTTATTATGTACATTATTGTTAATGCCTCATGAGCAAATAGCCACTTTAAAAAAAAATACCACATTGAAGAACCAATTTCATTCCCAAGAGTTTTACATCCTGGGAATTAGGCCTTTCTCCCATGGTAACACCTGCCCAATTTTTGAATGAAAATCTGAAGAAAATACAGATAGTACAAGAGTGGGCAAGAGTAGGTTTACAGTTGTAGTGCAAATAAATATGATAAATAATAAATAATAATACAAGAATAAACTGTGTTTCATATACTCACAACTGTAAACCTACCATAAGTATCTTTGTGTATTGGGCACCAGCTTCAGAATTGTTTTTTGAGATCGGTTATTTGTTAGGCATTGTAATCAGAGAAACAAGGTATATAGTAAAACTTGGTAAGGAGAATTTTGCCTTTTAAATTTTACTTTCCGGTTTCCTGGTATTGTGCTTCAATGTCAGTTTTGGGGAGTGGGTCCATATTTGAATATGTACTTATTTGGAGTTTTCTTTCTTCGAAGGAACCTTTGCTTTATGTAATAGTCACAATCTTAATGTTTACATACACTGGGCTTCATCTTCTTGAAATATTGTATAGTTTTCAATTTATTTTTTTAAAGATTTTGTATATTTATTTTTAGAGAGGCGGACGGAGAGAGCAAGAGAGGAAGAAGAAACATTAATGTGTGGTTGTCTCTCAAGCACCCCCTACTGGGGACCTGGCCCACAACCCAGACATGTGCCCTGACTGGGAATCAAACTTGCAACCCTTTGGTTCTCAGGCTGGCACTCAATCCACTGAGTCACACCAGTCAGGGCAGTTTTCAATTTAAAGAGCATTTCACAGCTGAAGGGAATACTGCTTTTAATCCTTTTTATGATGTAAAATCTAGTTAGTGTTGTATAAGTTTATAAATTCAGAGTTTTGTATATTTTTCTTAAAGTAAGGTTTATTCAGTAATGACCACATAATGAATAGTGACTAAATATTTTAATAGTTGTCCTGGATGGTGTGGCTCAGTGGATTGAGCACTGGCCTGTGAAATAAAACATCACTGGTTCGATTCCTGGTCAGGGCACATGCCTGGGTTACAGACCAGATCCCCAGTTGGGGGGCGTGTGAGAGGTAACCAATCGATGTTTCTCTCCCTCTCTTTCTTCCTCCCTTCCCCTCTCTCTAAAAATAAATAAATAAAATCTTAAAAAATAAATATTTCAATAGTTATTATTAGTTAATTTGGTGTTTTAATTTTTAGAGTCACGATTGGCCATAGGCAAAATGAAGAAAATAAAATTTTCTTCCTGTTTTCCATGGCCTCCCTTTCTTACTTAATGGTGTTGCCTTTGGTAGGCACTTACTCTGTGTTCCCTTTGATTAAAACCTCCTTAGAAAAAATCTGAAATGCATTGCTATCAACCTATTATTAATTTACTTAAAATAGCTTCCAGTGTTACCCTTCTTGGGAATAATTTATCTTAACTGAGCTCTATGAACCTGAAACTTTAATGATACTCTAAGTGTGAAATTTTATGGTCATGGGAAGGTTTGGGGTGCATAGTGGTTGAGGATTATCATTGAGCCTGGTACTCTTGAAATCACAGTCACCCACTATCATTACATAAATCTGAGTAAATACAAACTAATATTCTCCTATAAAGTGATGCTCAATTTGGCCAGCAGGAAAGTATTTGCAGAGGAGCTTTAAGCATCAATATGACTACCAACCATCTCATTTGATCTGCCCAGCTAATTTGTTTTAATGACTTCCAGGTGGTTATACAATTCACGATAAGCCAAACCCCAGAGGTGAAATTGTAATTGGTGGACAGAATATCTCTATGGGATATTTTAAAAATGAAGAGAAAACAGCAGAGGATTATTCTGTGGATGAAAATGGCCAAAGGTGGTTTTGCACTGGTGACATTGGAGAATTCCATCCTGATGGATGTTTACAGATTATCGGTCAGTACATTTCCTTTTTTGAGGTTTTCTTTACTTTTTGCAACTTCAGCATATATGAAAGGTGATATTGGTTAAGTCATTACTAATGTTGATGGTTCCATTAGTTTAAACTTTGGGAAAGTTATTTAACTTATGTCTGTGCTTCTCCTTCTGTAAAATAAGGACACGAACACTGACCTGGTATGGCTTTTGTTAGCGTTAAATGAGTTGATACATGGAAAGTGTTTAGAGCAGGACACTGCTTGTATCTAAGTAAAAGTGGTAGCAGCGGCAGCATGAAGCATGGGGAGGATGAACAGGAAAATAGCAGATGGGTGATAAAACAAAAATTGCTCAGAAGAGGGTTTTTTTTGGTCAACTGCATATGGTTCTGTATAACCATTTACTGTAACATTCCCTATGTAGTCCTTCCTCGCCCTCTACCTCCCCACCCAAGAGACAGTGTGGACGTATTTTCCCTGGTGGCCATTTATATGGCTCTAACTAGCTCTGAACCTTAGAAAATTATTATACCAATCCCCAACATTAATCTGTTCTGAGATTATCATTTGATTTGGCACCGTCCTTTCTGAGCCTACTGAAATAGACTTGTAAGTTCAAAAAGCTACTCTAAATGACCCTTATGCTGTTCACTTTAATCAGGCAAAAGTTAAAATAAAAAGATGACTAGCTGATAAGACCACTCTGTAGGGGCCTTGTCAGGTCCTTTTAAAGCCATAAAATTCCCTCAGTCATATTTGTAGTGACCCATTTAAGTCTGTCTCTGGAACCATATCTGACCTGAATATAGTTAAAGATTTCTGGGGAAATTTCCAGAAAACACGGTTCAGTCTAGAACCAATAACCCCACCTACTTTACTTTCTTCACCCTTAATTGCACTGGAATCAAAGGTTTTTTCTGTTGGCATGTAGGGTAGGTTCCCAGGCTGTGGATAGGCAAGCCAACACTCACACAGGAGTCATAAGGCAACCTGGTGATATTTATGCCATGCCATCCTGTGCCTTCACAATCTTAGAGCACTGTCATTTTAACAAGATAATGTCACATATGGAACATGAGGAGTTACCATTCATTGACCATGTTCTCTACGCCAGACATTGTACTACATGCTTGTATAAGGTAGGCATCATTCATTACCCCTGATAAAACTGAGGGTCGGAGAGGTCCATTCACTAATATGCTCAGGATCACATAACTGGCGTAGCTACCATTGAAGTCTAATGTTCCAAAGTTCTGTTCCTTCTATTAACTTGATTATAATGTTTGAGATGATAAGATACTAAAGGTTTCGGTATAGTGTGTAACATTTTAGCTAGTAGTTCTTTATTTTAACTAGGCATTTTCTTAACTGATATGTATGGGTAAGCATTAAGTATAATCAGATTTTAGAAGAAGTATCTTTGTAAATAAAGATGAGGGCATTGAGATTGAAAGAAAATCAGAATTGTACAGACCTTAATAAAATGGACTAAGGATAACTTAACATCATTCTTCATGACTTACAGATCGTAAGAAAGATCTGGTGAAGTTACAAGCAGGGGAATATGTATCTCTTGGAAAAGTGGAAGCTGCATTGAAGAACTGCCCACTTATTGACAACATCTGTGCTTTTGCCAAAAGGTAATTTTAAAAGTTAAATTTGTTTTTCATATATTTGCAGTAAAAGGATAATTGGGAAATTTTTGATTATGTACAATTATAAGGGAAACATCAGATTTTCATCAGAGTTTTGAAATGTTATACATTTCTGAAAGTTTTTGGGTTCAGCAGCTTGAAGATTATTTGAGATAATCTAGATATTTTAACTTTTTATTAGACCCCTGCTATGTCTTATTAAAAACATAGTTATGCCACAAAACTTATTTAATTTTCATAACAACTGAGACTTAGCATGTAAGTAATTTTTCCAAGAAGGTAACATAGCTAGTACAAGTTTTCTAAATAAAAATCCTGACAGATTAAACCATTTTCTTTGTAGTTTAATATAGTTCATTTTTGTGGGCTTTATTACTTCCTTGAAAAATTTAATTCTAGCCCTTGTTTAGAATGTCATCCCTTTATGCCAAGGTTATG
The DNA here is from genome assembly GCF_022682495.2 of Desmodus rotundus. Taxonomy (NCBI): domain Eukaryota; kingdom Metazoa; phylum Chordata; class Mammalia; order Chiroptera; family Phyllostomidae; genus Desmodus; species Desmodus rotundus. The sequence continues at coordinate 47,353,871 of NC_071400.1, read as the reverse complement.
GATTCGATCCCCCGTCAGAGCACATACAAGAATCAACCAATGAATGCATAACTAAGTGTAACAACAAAATCAATGTTTTTTTCTCTCTCTCCCCTACCTTTCCTCTCTCTTTCTAAAAATAAGTGAATAAAAATTAATAAAAGTACCATTGATGTGTATTTTTAAAAATTCTAAAAAACACAAGGCAAAATTTAACATCTTAACCATTGCTAAGTGTACAGTTCAGTGTACAGTGTAATGTTAAGTATATTCACGCTGTTCTGCAACTTATCTACAGAACTTTTCATCTTCAAAAACTAAAACTCTGTATCCATTAAATAATCCTCATGTTCCTTTCTGCACAGCTCCTGGCCATTCTACTTTATGTTTCTGTGAATTGGACTATTCTAGATACCACATATAAATAGAATCATACAGAATTTGTCTTTTTGTGATTGGCCCATTTCACTTAGCATAATGTCCTCAGATTCATCTATATTGTAGCATGTCAGAATTTCATTTCCTTTTAAGGCTTAATTATATTGCATTGTATGCATAGGGACCAAATTTTGTTTAGCCATCACCCATCAATGGACAACTTGGGTTGCTTCCACCTCTTGACTATTGGCTGCTATGAACATGGATATATGAATGTCTCTTCAAATCCTACTCAGTTCTTTCAGATATACCAGGTCTGTCCAGAGAAAGTCCAGCCATTGTTAATATAACGAGAATGCTTTGCAGGACATTGATGTAACCTGGCAGCCAAGGAGAATGAACTCGAATGCACATGTGTGAACAATGATGACTTCACTGTACTAGTCAGTGGGGGTGGTAGACACTGTTGAGTGAGCATGTGTACTATGTGGCTGTCACATTCTAAATGACTGAGTGACTAGAGCAATGAATCTGCATCAGATTTTGCATTAAGCTCGAACATTCCTCCATGGAAACTATTTGGATGATTCAGAAGGCCACAGCTATGGGCACCTGGTGATTGGCAGCTTCATCATGACAATGCACCTGCTCATGCATCATGTTTCATGCAAAGTTTTATCACCCAGGTGACTCAGCCCCCCTACAGCCCAGGTTAGGCCCCCTGAGACTTGTGACTTTTCCCAAAACTAAAATCACCCTTGAAAGGGAAGAGATTTCAGACCATTGATGAGATTCAGGAAAACACAACAGGGTAGCTGGTGGCGGTGGGGAGAACTGTGTGAGGTCCCAAGGTGCCTACTTTGAGGGAGACTGAGGCATCATTGTCCTATGTCCAGTGTTTCTTGTACCTTTTATCTTCTTCAATAAATGTCTCTATTTTTCATATTTTATGGGTGGATACTGTCTGGACAGACCTCATATTCTCCGATGGGGTATTGCTGAATCATACGGTAGTTCTACTTCCATATTTTGAGGCACTCCCGTAGTATTTTTCATAATAGCAGCACCATTTTTACCTTTCCACCAGCAATATACAAGGATTCTTATTTCTCGATATCCTCACCAACAATTGTATCTATTTTTTATAGTAGTCATCATAATGGGCGTGAGGGGATATCTCTCCCTTAATGATTAATTGAACACTATTTCCTATGCTTGTTGGCCATTTGTATATCACCTCTAGAGAAGTGTCTAATCAAGTCCTTTGTCCATTAATTTTTTTTCTTATTTTCAATTATACAATACAATGTTATCAGCTGTAGTCATCATGTTTTACATTAGATGCTCAAACCCATTCATCTTATGGTTGAAAGGTTGTATCCTTTTACTAACTTCTCCCTATTTTCTCCACACCTAGTCCCTAGCAACATATTTTCTACTGTTTTTTTCTGAGTTTGACTGTTTTTTTTTTAAAAGATTCCACATTTAACTGTTACCATGCAACATTTGCCTTTGCCTGGCTTATCTCACTTAGCATATGCCCTCCTGGTGCATCCATGTTGTTTCAAGTGGCACCACTTCCTTCTTTCTCATGGCTGAATAATAACTCTAGTATGTGTTTATTACATCTTTATTCATTCTTCTGTTGATGGATACTTAGGTTATTTCTGGATTTTGGCTGTTGTGATTAATACAGCAGTGAACATGATGGTACAGATATCTCTTCGATACCCTGTTTTCATTTCCTTTGGATATGTACTGAGGAATCAGATTTCTGGATGATGGGGTAGTCCTGTTTAAATTTTTTGAGGAACCTCCATACTGTTGCCCATAGTGGTTAAACCAATCTGTGTTCCCAGCAACAGGTTACAGGGGTTCCCTTTTCTCCACACCCTAGTTAGCATTTGTTATCTCCTGGGTTTTTTTTTCTTCAGTTTATCTCTTTTCTTTTTGATAATAGCTATTCTAACAGGTGTGAGGTAATAATCTCATTGTGGTTTTGATTTGCATTTCTTTCCCCAATGATTAGCCGTGTTAAGCAACTTTTCATGTGCCTATTGGTCATTTGTATACCTTCTTGTGAAAAATGTTTATATATATTTAAATATATAATCTTTATTATATTTTTTCTATTACCATTTTAGTCCCCTTATAACCCCCTCTCCCACAACAGCAACCACCCATTTTAAAATCAGATTGTAGTTTGTTTTGTTTCTGCTATTGAGTTTTATCAGTTCTTTCTATATTTTGGGTATGAACCCCTATTCAGACAGATATGTGACTTTCAAATATTTTTGCCCATTCTATAGGTTGCTTTTTCATTTTGTTGAAGGTTTCCTTTGCTCTGCAGAGGTTTTTAGTTAGATATAGACCCACTTGTTTATTTTTGCTTTTTTGCCTTTGCTTTTTACATCAAATCCAAAAAGTTATTTCCAGCACCCATATCAAGTACCTTATCCTCTGTGTTTTATTCTAGGAGTTTTATTTCAGGTCTTTGTCCACTTTATAATTGGGTTATTTTGTTACTGTTACTGAGTTGTAGGCATTTTTACATATTCTAGATATTAACCCCTTCTCAGATAAGTGATTCACAAGTATTTTCTTCAATGCATAGATTGACTTTTCGCTCTCTGTTGACTGTGTTGACACACAAATTTAAAAAAAAATCATTATATTCTCATTTATCTATGTTTTTGTTGTTATTATTGCCTATGCTTTGGTGTCATAGCCAAGAAAGCATTGTCAAATCCAATGTCATGAATCTATTCCCCTATGTTTTCTTCTAGGCATTTTATAATTTTAGCTCTTACATGTTTAGGTCTTCGATTACTTGTCATATGTGGTATAAGGTAAAGGTCCAACTTTATTCCTTTTTATGTGGATATCTAGGTCTCTCAACACCATTTGTTGAAGAGACCATCCTTTCCCCATTGAGTGGTTGTTGCACCCTTGTTGAAGATCATTTGACGATATATACAAGGGATTTTCTCTGGGTTCTCTCTTCTGTTTCATTGGTGTATATTATCTGTCTTTATGTCAGCACTATGGACGTTTTCCTTAATGAAACTGTAACATGTATATTTGGAGTTATTTTGTAATGTACTATTTCATTGGGAACTTTAGGGATATTTGTTTTCAGTGTTTTAATTTCTTTTTTGTTTTATTTTCTAATTTTTTAGTGACCAGTCCTATGTGATTAGTTTTGTGGTTCCTAATCAGAAAAGGTTGACACTTTTGGCACAACAGAAAGGGGTGGAAGGAACTTGGGTTGATATCTGCAATAACCCTGCCATGGAAGCTGAAATACTGAAAGAAATTAGAGAAGCTGCTAATGCTAGTAAGTAAGAAATTGCTAGACTTTTGGTACCTTAAAGTCATTTAATGGTGTTTTGTGTACTGGGTTCTTCAAGATGTCTATTTATTTGTTTTGTTTTAATAATAAAATACATGGTTGGAAAACCTGCTTCTCAAATATGTATAATGAATTTCCATATTGGAGGGATTCTTACATGTTATATAGTAGAATAACCTATCTAGTTATTTATTGAATGTAACAATGTCCCTGCTAACTGGTCATCTAGCCTGTGTTTGGAATGGTCCATCTTTGTTCTGATAGTTCATAATGATGTGTTCTTGTGTGGATCTTTTATTGTTTATGTTTCTCATCATGTCTAAACATCCCACATCACATCAATTGGTGTGGAGCCCTTCAATCTAGTGGTCTCTGCCCTTCGGTTCTAGGAAATATCTGTGTATCCTTTTTTGTTTGTTGCTCTTCTTTCAGTTTTCCTCTCCAAATTCTGTATTTGTGTTTTCATGTGGGACTATTTTTATCTGGATGTAGGACCTCGAGCTTTAGTCCTCTAATTTTATGCCGTTTTCTTTTGTTTTCTATATTATTATTTTTTGTTTGTACTCTGGCAGTGCCCTCATCTTTATCATCTTCTATCTTTTGAATTTCCAATGTGAGAATTTTATTTTCCAGAGCTCTTTCCTGTTTTCTCAGTGTTCTTTCAATAACATCCTCTCATTCTTTCATGGATGCTGTCAATATGTCATCTCTTACTCCTCTGAGGACTTTAAAGACATTCCTCCTATGATGTTTTCTTTTGTTATTGACTGTTTCCTCCAAGTTCCACTGTCTGCTTGCTTTGGTCATGGCCTCTCACGTGTGCTGATCCTTGTATGTCCATTCACATTTGAGAATGAGGTATTGAAAACTTGTGTCTAAGTTTTACTGGGCTTCACTGAAAAGTTACTCAAATGTTAGTGTCTTGGGTCATTCCATTTTTCCAAAGATGACTTCTCCAGTCTCTTGACTGGGTTATTAGCCTGACTGCCAGTATTCTGGTAGCCAAATAGATGAAATTGGAAAGGGCTGTGTGTGGAGTGAGTGAGTCTTAACCTCACTGAGTCCTTCTGTTGCCAGCTTTAGCCCCTCCCTCTATTGTACCTATGTGCTTGAGTCCAGAGTCTCTAGTTCAGTTTTTCCAAAAAGTAAATGTGTCTCCAGCCTGGTTGGGGAAGAGCAGGGTAAAGGACAACTGTCCTCTGAGCAGTGTGATGCTCATCCCCGCCTGTCTTCAGAGATACAATCTCAGGAGGTAGGTTTGCTTCTTGTTGGCAGTTAGCTATTAGTTCTTTGGCTCCCAATTAGTGACTTCTAGTTCGTTTGCTTTCGGTCTTCTAACATTTTGTTGAACTCTCTCACCTAGTGCCCTCTTTCTTTTGTTTCAGTTTACTTTCCTTGTGGTTAATGCCTTTTTAATTTTTTAAATTATTTTAAAGCTTTTAAGTTATTTTCTAGGGGAGCACAGATGAACTGTGTCACCTTCATGTCTAATTGGAGGCTATTTGCCCAGTTTTAATGTATTGTTTTCCCTCCTAAAAAAATAATAGTATTTTCGGTCAAGATGGAGGTGTAGGTAAACACGGCTCACCTACTCACATAACCACATCAAAATTACAATTAAACTACAGAACAACCATCACTCAGAACTGTCAGAAATTGAGTTGAATAGAACTCCAACAAGTACAGAATTTAAGAAACCACATCCATCCAGATTTGTAGGAGGGGTGGAGATGCAGAAAGGGCTGGTCCCACATCTAGGTGTGGTGGATAAAAATTAGGGAGGGATATCCCTGGAGCAAGGAGACCCACCCCCACACCAGGCCCCTCAGCTGAGGGCTCCAGTGCCAAGAAGATAAGCTCCCATAACTTATGGCTCTAAAAACCAGTGGGGTTTGAGTGGGTAAAAAGAACTACCGGATTCCCGAGAAGTGCCTATAAGGGCTCACACTCTGATTTACTGAAACTCACTCCCTTAGAGCTCCAGCAGCAGAGTAGCAGCTTGAAAGGCACCAGCAGCATGCAGGGAGGAACTGAAGTTTCTGGCATCAGGGTGAGAGCTAGGGGTCAGTTTTCTCCCAGACAGAAGTGCTGGCAGAGGCCATTGTTCCTTTTCTGAGCCCTTGCCCCACAGAGCACCAAGCACCATATCTGAATCTCCATGAAGCTGGCTGACAGAGATTGCTCTGCTCTAGGGAATCCCTGAGGCTCCAAACCACCCAATTTACAGCTCACCCAAGCTGTTAACAATGGCTTTTCCACATAAATAGCTGGTCTGTGCTCAGGCTTCACATCCTCCGAAATCCTTTCAAACAAGCAACAACCAGCCGCATAGAGCCCCTAAGCTCCATACAATTGGCTAAGTGGCCCAAGGCCAAGCACTAGCAGCAGCCAGCTTTGGAACACAGTTTGGCTCCAGCACAGGTAGCAGCCATCTGCAGATTGCTTTGTAGCTCATGCTGGGTGACCCCGGGCTAAACTGAGGTTGGGGCTGACCTTGGCCTGCACCACCTGGGAAACTCCAGAGCCTACACACCTAGTGGACACCTACAGACCACATCAGAGCACCACCCCTGCACACTACGCCTGCACAGGTGGTCCTTCATGGAGGGCAGAGATTGGTCATCAGCGGTCATAGCCAGTTCTTGCAGCTGACTATCCTGGATAAATCCTTCCAGTTGACCCGCCAACAGAAATCAGGGTTCAGCCAGAAGAGGAGGGTGCACTCAGCCCACACAGAGGATGCACGTCTAGTACCCAGCTTGGGTGATAGGGGAGGCTGTATTACTGGGCCCTACAAAACACCTACTACATTAGGCCATGCTACCAAGACACAGAGTCAAAGCAGCTTTACCTAATACATAGAAACAAACACAGGGAGGCTGCCAAAATGAGGAGACAAAGAAACATGACCCAAATGAAAGAACAGATCAAAACTCCAGAAAAAGAATTAAACAAAATGGAGATAAACAATCCATCAGATGCAGGGTTCAAAACATTGGTTATAAGGATGCTCAAGGAACTTAATGAGGACCTCAGCAGCATAAAAAAAAGACCCAGTAATAAATGAAGGATACACTAATGGAAATAAAGGACAATTTACAGGGAATCAACAGTAGAGTGGATCAAACCGAGAATCAAATCAATGATATGAAACATAATGAAACAAAAAACCAATGAGAACAACAACAAGAAAAAAGAATCTTAAAAAAAAGGGCACAGTGTAAAGAGTCTCTGGGACAACTTCAAGTATACCAACGTTCACGTCATAGGGATGCCAGAAGGAGAGAAAGAGCAAGAAATTAGAAATCTATTTGAAAAAATAATGGAGGAAAACTTCCCTAATTTGGTGAAGGAAATAGACATGCAAGTCCAGGAAGCACAGAGAGTCCCAAACAAGATGGATGCAAAGAGGTTCACTCCAAGACACATCATAATTAAAATGCCAAAGGTTAAAGGTAAAGAGAGAATCTTAAAAGCAGAAAGAGAAAAGCAATTACTTACCTTCAGGGGAGTTCCCATAAGACTATCAGCTGATTTTTCAAAAGAAACTTTGCACGCAAGAAGAGATTGGCAAGAAATACTCAAAATGAAGAAAAACAGGGACCTAGAGCCAAGATTGCTGTGCTCAACAAAGCTATGATTTAGAATCAAAGGGCAGATAAAGTGCTTCCCAGACAAGGTAAAGATAAAGGAGTCATCATCGCCAAACCATTATTACAAGAAATGTTGAAGGGACTTATTTAAGAAAAAGATCAAAACTATGAATAGTAAAATGGCAGTAAACATGTACCTGTCAACAAATGAATCTAAAAACAAACTAAGCAGACAAGAAGAACAGAGACAGAATCATGGATACGGAGAGTGTTTTGATAGTCGCCATATGGGAAGGGGTGTGGGGAGAATGGGTGAAGAGGTAAGGGGATTGAGAAGTACAAATTGGACCTCAGTTGGTTCTGGCCAAGGTGGAGGCATAGGTGAAAACACTTCCTTGCATAACCAAAAGAAGGATAACAACCAATTTAAAAACAAAAAACAACCAGAACTGCTAGGATATCAAAACTGCATGGAAGTCCAACAACCAAGGCATTAAAAATAGTATAAGAAGTGGAGAAGCCAAAGACCTTATATGTACAACCCATGGACATGAACTAAGGGGGGAGAATGCAGGAGGGTTGGGGAGAAAAAAACAAAAACAAAGCAAAGCAAAGAAGTACAAATTGGTGGTCACAGAATATCCATGGGGATGTAAAGTCCAGTACAGGAAATGGAGTAGCCAAAGAATTTATATACATGACCCATGGACATGAACAGTGGTGTGGGGATTGCCTGAAGGGAGTGAGGGTGATGGGTGGAGTGGACAAAGGGGGAAAAATTGGGACAACTGTTACAGTATAATCAATAAAATATAATTTAAAAGAAAAGAATAACAAAAGTGTAGTATAATAAATATATAAAAGTATCATTTTTCTGATTGTCAGTTATTGGTATTTATTATAAATATTGGACAATACAGAAAATTATAAAGGAGGAATTAAAAATCACTTGGTGATAGTCATTATGTTTGGGTGGTGGCATTACTTTCTGGTGTATATACTTTACCTATCAACCTCACTGATATCTGTCCAAGCCAGTAGATGCAGAATTGCATTATAATTTTTAGTAACTAAATAGTATTCCGGTATAAGCATATCCACCTAAGTTCCTGTGTTTGGACTCTTAGGATGAGTTTAGCTTTTTCCCTGACTGTAAACAAATATAACACATATCTTGTATCCCCAGATATTTTCTTATGTAGTTATTTTCTTAGTATAAACCTCTAAAAATGGAATTTCTGAGACAAAGAAAATGTATATTTTCAAGGCTTTTCCTATGTTGCAAATAACTCCTATTTCCCCAGAAAAACTACTAGTTTATACTCCTATCATAAATGCACAAGCATACCTATTTTCCTAACCAGGCTGCTATCATTTATTTTTTTAATTAACTGCTTAGGTTCCATTTTACTTTCAAAATAGAAGTAGTAATATTACTTAAAAATTGATTTTGAAAAACTTTTTCCTCAAGAATTCTTACAGTCAAATCTGAATACTGTAAAGTTAATTTAAATAATAGTTACCTGTTAAAACTAAAGACAGTGACTTAATGGTTTTTTCCTTAATGATGGTTGGTTAATTATGGTATTATTAATATAGCATGCCTTTTATATTAATCTCATCAGGCTACCAGAATTTTACTGATACAAATCCTGATTTTTTCCCTTTAAATGTAATATTTCAAAAACTATTTCACACTGGAATTCTACGCAGCAGAGAGAAAGAAGGAGCTTATACCCTCTGCAATGGCATGGATGGAACTGGAGAGCATTATGCTAAGTGAAATAAGCCAGGCGGTGAGGCTTATACCATATGATCTCACCTTTAATTGGAACATAATCAACAAAAGAAAAAAGCAAACAAAATATAACCAGAGACATTGAAATTAAGAACATTGTAACAATAGCCAGAGGGGAGTGGGGAGGGGATAGTGGGGAGAGGGGTCTATAGGAGCTACTATAAAGGACACAAGGACAAAATCGTGGGGGAGGGATGTGGTACTGGCTGGGGTGGTGTGAAGGGAAGGGGAGAAAATGCAGACAATTCTAAGTGAATAAAAATAAATAAATTAATTAAAAAAACTATTTCAGCCAATAGGCTGCTGTTCTTAGTAATTCTCAATGTATTTAGTAGAATTTTATTATTTAAAAAAATTTTAGAAATATTTATTTATTTATTTTTAGAGAGACGGGAAGGGAGGGAGAAAAAGGGAGGAAGAGAGGGAGGGAGAGAAACATCAATGTGTGGTTGCCTCTCACGTGGCCCCCAGTGGGGACCTGGCCCACAACCCAGGCCTGTGCCTTCACTGGTAATCGAACAGGCGATCCTTTGGTTCACAACCCGCGCTCAATCCCCTGAACTACACCAGCCAGGGCTATTTTTTTTTTTAAGATTTTATTTTTTAGAGAGAGGGGAATAGACGGAGAAAGAGGAAGACAAACATTGATGGGAGAGAGAAACATGGATCAGTTGTCTCTTGCCCACCCCCAAGTGAGGACCTGGCCCACAACCCAAGCATGTGCCGTAACTGGTATTTGAACTGGTGACCTTTTGGTTCTCAGGGTGACGCTCAACCCACTGAGCCACACAAGCCAGGGCTGGAGTAGAATTTGATTTCAATAGTTTATCATTGCGTATGTAACTAAAAAGCAATACTGTGTAAAGTCAAGCTGTATCACAATCAGGTGGAAAATGGAATCAACTTCTAGGACCTGCTTGGCCCCCATAACTTTGCTGAAGTGAGGAATGAAATTGAACAACTCATGAGTTAGATAATGTACTAAATGTAATAATCGTAAGCTTTTCTGTCACAAAGATTTCTCTTGCTAGCCTTTTGCTTGAACTTATAATTTCAGGACTTATGCCAAAAAGTATAACATAGTCTTGATTGTGTTCAACTATATCTGTCTGAACTTATACATATTTCATAGCAGTCTTTTTCATGTTTTAAATATAAGCATGAGGTATATGTAGTATCATAAGAATGCAAAGTATGGCATTGTTTGGGGGGCTGGAAAAATTGCCCTTTGCTTCCCCCTGCTGGTCATATTTCATAGTGTTCTAGGTAATTCATATAAAAATGCCACATGTAAGATCATTTTTGTTTTTTCTCTCCACTAGTCTTTGTTACTCGTTGATAATTCAGTCTATTTATAGGAACTGTGTGATTGCTCTTTACTCTCTTTAGGCTGTGGTGCTAGATAATATTTAAGAGTTCCAAAAATGAAACCTCTAATGCAGCCCTTTTTTTTTTTTTTTTTTTTTGGCTCAAACAAATTTAGTTAATAAAGATTAAATATAGGAACTTTTATAAATGTGCTGAATTTGCTTCTGTGCAACTGCAGTAATGTGCCTGCCTTGTCCCAATTTTGTCAGTGTTTGTGGAATAGAACCTGTGTAAGCAGGGACAGTAATATGAAATAAAAGGTTTCGGAACCAAATGTATAGTTGGGAACTGTACTCTTTCTTTGAGATTCAGATGTGACTTGACCTTGGGAGCAGATGGACTTATTTCAGGCGCCCCAGCGTGACTAAGTTGTAATATATCAACAAAGTAGACATGGTTAATTTGAGCAAGTTTTTGTTCTTTCACTACCTCTTTAGGCATTACTTTTAGGAAGTTGGTTCTAAATAATTTGAAAGATTATTTTTCACACAGAACTTTACATTCTCCCATTTTAATGAGAAACTCACTAATTCAACCAGGCTTTCATAAAACTCAGACTAGTATTTGAACAAAAACTCCCATGAATTTGAGTTCTTTTGTACTTGTCACTGAAATGAAGTTGTTTCTAGAGTCACCTAGGCTGTTAGCAGTAGTTTTTAGACATGCAGATGCTTCTTCAAAATTGTTGTTTTAAATAATTGGATATAAGATAAAGCTTATCTGTAGATTCTTAGTACTGCGAATGGGCCTTCAGAATTTTAAGGATGAGCTGGTATGAATAATAAGTAATTTAAATGTCATTTGTTGAATTTAAAATTACTGAATATTGTATCGATTGCTTCTATGTCCTTATTTTCTTATATTTCAATATGTCGAGTAGTCTATCTCAAATGATATGTGCTGCATCACATACCGTTTAAAAATATGAAATTCACAACCCCCTTTTTGATTCTGATTTCCACGTATAATAACGGTAATGAAAAAGTTGCCTAAAGGCTTAATTTTCTATAGAACAAATTAGTAAATATGTATATATTTATTGAGGGCTTGCAGTGTAGCCCTATGGATGGCAGTAAACAAAGCAAAAGCCCTGCTTTCATGGAGCTTACATTCTAACAGATAAGACAAATATATGACACATTGGGTGGTAAGGGTTTTTTTTAAGAAAATATAGTGTAAGAGGATATAGAGAGACAAAGGGACTTGGGTTTTGCTGAGTGGTCAGGGAAGTCTGCTCTGAGGAGGCAGCGTTTGAGCGGACACCTGGATGAAGTAAGGAAGCCAGACGTGCATCTACAATGGAGAAGACCATTCCAGGCAGAGGGAATGGCAAGCACCAAGACTTTGAAGAGAGAGGGTGCCTACACATATATTAGAATAAAAGCTGCATAGACCAAAAACTATCTAACTGAAGCAATTTGTATATGCTTTGAGAAATAGGAAATGAAATTGTAAGATAGTGGTATCATTAATTAACACACAATTAAATAAGTTTGCCTCATCACCTGCACCATATGGTTAAATCCTGCAGAATTAATGTTTTATTGTTTCTCTCCCACTCTCCCCACTCCTCCCCCACCTTCCTCCTTCTCATTTCAGTGAAGCTGGAGCGTTTTGAAATTCCAATCAAGGTTCGCTTAAGCCCAGAGCCATGGACCCCTGAAACTGGTTTGGTCACTGACGCTTTCAAACTGAAAAGGAAGGAACTGAAGAACCATTACCTCAAAGACATTGAGCGAATGTATGGGGGCAAATAAAATGCTGCTCGCTCTCTTTACAGTTGTGCAGAAGAGGGCCTCATGGTTTTTCAGTTCTAAAATTTTAAGCCTTTTTGAGCTATCTGTTATAATGTAAAGTATATCATTCTAAAGATATGGTAATAAGAAACCAAAAGTGATTAAAATAATTGTTGAGTCAAATCTCACTTAGTTTTGCATAGTTCTAGTGAAGCTGAAATTGAAAAGTTATTTCCCTTTAGCTGTGTTGTTCTTAATTTTAGAGTAAAAATTCTGTTTTTAAAAATTAGCATAAGATACTTGTTTTTATAAGAAAAATATTTAATGTGGAACAAAATTAATTACAGTTAGAATAGAATATAGTTTGAGGAAATTTGCAGCTTCAGATGTCTGTTGTCTTCCTAGTTCAGAAGAAGTGTAAAAATAATAAGCATGACAAAAATATATATTAACACTACTCAGTGCAGAAGTGCTACAGGCCTTTAAAATTCTCTTCTAACCATTTATCCTGAAGGGAAAATTCAATCATGATGTACCGTAGAGAATCAACACCTTGGAAACCGTTTTAGGATTCATAATTGTTGCATAGGTTAGACATAGAATTATTGTTTATTGTGAATAATTCCAGTGCCTGAAGTAAGAATAAAATGACACAGACACACCAAAAATATCTAGTAATATATTTGAAGACAAATAGAACTGCTTTTTTTGAAACTTGGAGGTCTAAAATCAGTAACTGTAATTATTTGAGTGACTTAAGAGTACTTAAGTACATTTGAAAAAATGTTGAAAATTGTCTGTCTCTGTTCAAAATGTAAGGCTGAGACCAAGAGTAAAATGACAGAAAGTGAATCAAATTTTAACAGGAAGCCTTTTCTCTGTTAGAAAGGGTGAGGCAATCAATCGTGTTTAGAGCACTGAACCTGGGAAAGGATTTAGACTCTGAATTTATCTTTGATAACAGGGACTGATTTTAAAATGTGCTTATATTAAATTATACTTGTAAGTTAAGATCTGTTTGCAGTTGCTGATTGGATTCTAGAGCAATAGCTTAGATTTCAGAAAGCCTTTCATTTTGCTTTAATTTTAGCAAAACGGGTTATGATGAATGGCTTCCCCAGTATCTTGTTTGAACCTATGAATGATTAAATAACATGGATGACTTTGGGGAAGTTAAAGGGAAGAATACACTTTTACACTTTTTTCCTGTTTGTGAAAAGACTTTGGAAACTGGACAATGAGAAAGGAAATTACTCAATAAGGGACTCATACTTGTACAGTAACTTGGCGTATGGGCTTCTTTTTGAATCTTTAATTAAAATCAGGGATTATATATCCCTGAGAGATATTCACACTTGAACCATAGTTACTGTAAACAGCAAAAATTCTTAATACTGTTACTCTTTGCACTTTTTTCTTAATCATTTTATATATATACATACATACAGATGTGTGTGTGTGTGTGTGTGTGTGTGTATATATATATATTGCTTATATTGCTTTGTACAGATGTGGGCCACCACTGCAACAACATACATTCTTTTTTGCTCTAAGATATTTATAAGGAAAATATTTAAATGTTATGTATATGGTGGTAAAAAAGGAAAATTCATCTGGGCTTATAAGCAAGAATGAAGGTTTTCGTAGAGATTTCTGTTCAGTGTTCTGCAGTGTAAAATTCGGGGCAAGTTCTCCATCTACTTATGTCCATGTGAGTATTCTCATTCTTCCCAACTGGCCATTGAAGAGTGACAGACTGTTACTATCAAGTAGACTACTATTCAGCCTCTGCTGTTCTTGGCCCACTGTTGATCCTTTAAGGATGATTTCTCTAGACTTTTCCAGTATGTGACATATTCCCGCATTTGGGACGGTGATGTTAACTGTGCAAGTGCATATTCAGATATTTGCGCCCCACCCACTCCCATCTCCCGAAAGCTAGAACACTGCCAACTAATCTGTTATAAGGTCCTTTAGAAACACGTTATTAACACTTAAGGTTGGGTGCTGCTAATTTTTTGAGAAAATCCAAATATTGTCAAGGGACCAGGGAGATGCTACTGCCTCTGATTTTTCATTAGGAAATACACATATTTATGTGGACAGATCTTTCCATATTCATAGAGACTTTTCGAGTAATTGAGCCTAAAGATTTTGATCCTACATTTTTATACATGTTTAAATCATTCACTGTCGTTACTAAATGTCAGCCATTCAAATGAAGTGTGCTTTAAAAATTTACTAGTTATGTACATTTCTAAGTTGAACACTTGTGACCTTTGCTTTAATTACATCAAAGTATCTTGTCTCCTTGATATTTCTATTGATTTTTCTTTTCTAGAATGGAAGTATAATTGTATGGCTTTTCAGAACTAAGATACAGGTGAATGACTGAAAAAGTCAGAAGTTAAGGGAAGTCATATTTCTTTGGTCACAAAGACTGATAAATAATCCTCACCTATATTTTCTTGGTAGTGTAGGACAGATGTTTCTGAGGTAAAATGAAAACAGGTTAAAGACTGTGTGGTATTTGGGATTTGGAAAGAAATATTTTAATTTTCAAATGTAGTTACAAATTAGAATGTATTCATATTTGTACTTTATGTTTAAATGCGTGATTGCAGGATTGTTACTTCGATTTCTGTGTTTATTCTTGATGAAAAGCTCTGTTCTTGTTTTTAAGTTTATACTTGTATCTTAAGAAATAAATTCACCCATGTTATCAAGCTAATTTGTGCTTAATTATGCATTGAGATAAAATCTGCAAGTTTGAAGAATATTAGCCAAACTTTTAAATACATATGTTTAAAGTACTCATATTTAAGTTTACAGAATTGCATTAATCAGTTAACTTGGATTTTCTAAGACCCATCCACATTCCAATCTGTAGTATTTGAACCCAAAGCTGTTACTTGGATGCAGTTAATAGGGTAGAACCCCTTTAACACTGATCACATGTGACAACATGTAGTCATGTCATGTGGATTGTTAGTAGCTGCTAATAAATGATAACTTTTACATTTTATCTAATTAATTTTTTTAGATTGTATTTATTTATTTTTACATGGAAAGTGAGTGAGAAAGAGGGAGAGAATCATCAATTACGGCATGGACCCTGGCTGAGAACCGAACCACTGGTGACTTTTCACTTTATAGGATGGCACCCAACCAACTCAGCTACACTGGTCAGGGTTTGTCTAATTAAAATTTATGGAAAAATACATTTATCTGAGTTATATGAGGGTACATATAAAATAGTGTTAGAGCTCTGGAACCAGACTACCTCAGTCTATTTCCTGGCTTTGCCATTTAGTAACTTTGGGACTTTGGGCAAATGACTTAACATCCCTCAGCTGCATTTCTCCGTCTGGAAAAGTGGGGTTGACTGATAATAGGACCTAGCTCATAGGATGGTTACGAGGTAACATGAGTCCATCTACAGAAAGTGTTTAAAACATAGCAAGCTTCTTTTCATATGTCTCTGGGCCCTCTGTATGTCTTCCTTGGAGAAGTGTCTGTTCAAGTCCTTTGCCCATTTTTTAATTGGGTTGTTTGTCTTCCTGGAGTAGAGTCGTGTGAGTTCTTTATATATTTTGGAGATCAGGCCCTTGTCTGAGGTGTCATTGGCAAATATGTTTTCCCATACTGTTGGTTCTCTTTGTATTTTAATGCTGTTTTCTTTAGCCCTGCAGAAGCTTTTTCTTTTGATGAGGTCCCACTTGTTTATTCTTTCCTTTATGTCCCTTGCTTTAGGGGACATTGTAACAATAGCCACAGGGGAGTGGGGAGGGGATAGTGGGGAGAGGGGTCTATAGGAGCTACCATAAAGGACACAAGGACAAAATCAAGGGGGAGGGTGGAGGTGGGGGAGGGAGGTGGGACTGTCTGGGGTGGGGTGGAGGGAAGGGGAGAAAATGCAGACAATTGTAACTGAATAAAAATAAATTAATTAATCAAAAAATAAAAAACAAATAACACATAGCAAGCTTGTGTTAGCTGTCATCATCACTGTACGCAGACAGCATTCATCACTCCGGTTGCTCAGCGCATTGGCCAGCACACTCAGGGCCTTAAAGGATTGACTGGCTGTCCCTAAAGACTGTAGTAAGAGTTCTGGTTTTAGAGGTGAGTGAACCGGGGCTCATTCTACCACTAGTTTTGTAACCACAGACAAATCTCATAACACTGTCTCACCTTCTTAAGTTTAGTTTCTTCCCTTTCATTAAAAATGACTGGACTTCCAAAAAAGATGTCCTTTGCAAAAAGGGGAAGATGAATGGCAGAAGACATAAGGTCCATCACCACTAGCTTCCATGTTGTAATTTTGCTGTCCCAAGGTGTTTTGTTTTTGTTTTAAATGATGCTCTATGTTCCAAGTTTTCTGGGGAGGGGGTTGTTTCTGTATTCCTCAAGCATGAAACAGTTTTTTTGCTGAGGTGAGAGGTGGGTGCTGTGGATGAGGGAAGTGGTTGATGGATCTGTGTGTGTGTGTGTGTGTGTGCGTTAAACTGCTGCCTCAGTGTGTGCCCTGCTATAACAGAATACCATAGATGGTGTGGCTTAAAGAGCATTTATTAAAAAAAAAAAGCATTTATTTCTCACAGTTCTTGGAGGCACTAAGTCTGAAATCAGGGTGCCAATGTTGTCAGGTTCTTGGTGAGAGCCCCTTTCCTGGTGTACAGACAGCCAATCTCTTGCTGCATCTCACATGACAGAGAGCAAATTCTTGTGTCTTATAACAGCACTTAATCTGCTCATGAGGGCTCCACCACCATCATGACCTAATTACCTCACAAAGGTCCCATCTCCTAATCGCATTGTGGATTCAAACTTCAACGTGAATTTCGGGGAGATACAGTCCCTAAGAAGAGCTTTCAGACAGCCCTTCCTTTGGCTTTAGCCCCTTTACCTCCATCTGTAGAAGTACCTGGTTCTACTGTTTCCAGAGACTTTGGACATTGTACATAATGTACATAAGTTGGTTCTGTTTGTCCTCACTGCCCATTTAGGATTCTGTTAAGATTTGACTTTACATCAGCCTTCTGGCTCCCTGAAAAAATTACTGTTTTCATTTCTGTTTCCTCATGTCCTTGGGGAATTACACCTTTAAAAATTTTATATACTGTAGTTCTAGTGAATTTTCTTTTTTGAAACTCCTTTTTACTTTACCCAGAAATTGTCCCAAGGTTTCTTTATTAAATATGATGAGTTCTCTATCTAATTTATTAAGATGTGCTTAGCTACTCACCAGAATAGCTAAACTTAAAAACAAAAACTGTCAATACTAAGTGATGGTGAGGACGTGAAATAAAGCACGTGAACTCTCATGCACTGCTGAAGGGAGTGGAAATTGGTGCAACCATTTTTGGAAAGTTGTTTCGCTATTCATAAAGCTGAATATACGTTCAACTAGTGACCTCGCCACCCCCAGCCCAGGTATATACCCAGGAGAAATGAGTACAGTAAGTTCTCAATAGGTTCTGCAACTTTAAGTGAAATGGTATACAATAAAACAAATTTTACCATAGACAATTATAAACCAAAGTTAAGTTCCTATGGCATCTCATCAACATGGCAATGAAACATTGAATGAAATGATGCTATTTGAGGACCTGCTGTACTTCTGTCCACGTACAAGAATGATTATAGCAGCTCTACTCCTAGTGACCCCAAATTGAAAACAACTATAATGACCACCAACAGGAGAATGGATGAAGCTGTGTTATATTCATACAAAGAAATACAACCTAGTGTAAAAAGTTAACTATAGCTAAATGCAAGAACAGGGATAAATCTCACAAATAATTATGTCATATGAAAGAAACTAGTCACAAAAGAATACATTTTCATTCCATTTATATGAAGTTCAAGAACAGGCAAAATATTTGTGGTGATAGAAAACAAGTTTTATATGAAGAGGATGGCTTTACTGACTGGAAAGGGGCATGTGGGAACCTTCTGGTTTGCTGGAAATGTCCTATATCTTGTTCACAGAAGCATCCTGGGTAGGGTCAGACATGTCTGGCCTGGGCAGGTAGGATTGGTAGTATAGAGGAGAAAGTGAAAGATGGTGTATTTGGGTGTGTTGGAGGAGAAGAGGGTGAACCAATTACGTTCATCATATTCTGTCCGGCATATGTTAAGCCTCAAACTAATCAGTCTTTGGAACATGTGTGTTTAAATAAGAGTTCAGGAAAGCCTAACAGACTCATCTGATGAGGAGCATCTTTGTGGGCCTGACTGGGTGGAGGCAGGTGTAGGCAGCCATGAAATAAGCGACCCAGACAACTTGGATAAACTTAAAATACCAAAATGTGTGTCAGTGTATTTCAATATACGCACATTCGTGTAGTCTCAGTGGGGCTTAGTTTCTGAGACATATCTTGATGTACCTAAAAGTTCACCTCTTACTCTTTCCCCACTATTACCACCCTAGAACCCCCTCCCCCTTTTCACCAAGAACTATACAAACCCCCTAACTAGTTTATTGGTTCTTTTCTTTCCATCCCTGCCAGTACATTCCATCTTGTGCATAAATCTGCCAAGCTTACCTTCCTAAAACACCACCTTGTTGATGCCATTCATATTGTAATCAAAATGTTAGCTTGATATTCAAGTTCCTGAATCAAATATATCTTTACCTAATCTCATCTCTCCAGCTGGAACCTTCCATTCTATTTCACTTCTGTATTCTCCAGTATGCCAAACTCATTCTCCCAAGTAGTTCTTCACCCTGGCTGCACTTAGGAATCACGTGGGAAGGTTAACATCAACAACAAAAACCAAAACAAATAAAAACCAGTGTTCATGCCTCATTCTCTCTCACTGGTCATTACTGGCTTTCCTGCTAGATCTGCAAATTCCTTTATTAGCCCTTCTAGTTAGGGCTGAACCATGAGACTACAGAAGAGAGGGCAGTCTTCACAGATTACCGAGGCAGGAGGCTCCTAGTTAACTGTTGGCTCCCTTAAACTACTGTTTGCATAGGATCAATTTTTCTTTTGCCTTGGCAGATTAGCTATTTCCTTCAACACTTGAAAACAGATTCTGAAAAAATGAGTATAAATCCAGGACATTACTTGGAAGACACTCCTAAGAGTATCAGGAAACAGAAGTGGACTCTAGCAGCGCAGCCACTTGGAACTGCTAAACATTAACTTAACCTAATTTGTATTTTAACCTTGGGGTTGTAAGAAATCAAACAATGGAAAAGGAAAAATAAAACAGGATGTATTGATTCACTCGTGTGTCCTATACAGTGACTTTCAGCAGAAATCTGAAAATGATTCTTTTTTAAAAGATTTTATTTATTTTTAGAGACAGGGGAAGTGAAGGAGACAAGGAGAGAAACATCAATATGTGGCTGCCTCTTGCATGCCCTGTTCTGGGGACCTAGCCCCCAGCCCAAGCATGTGCCCTGACTGGGAATCGAACTGGTGACCCTTTGGTTCACAGGCCCGCACTCAATCCACTGAGCTATAACAGCCAGGGCTGAAAGTGATTCTTTTGAAGTTAGATATTTATTCTTGTGCCCAGCTCTTTCCTAGCCTATAAATTATAAGAAGCTCAGAATCAGATATGCATACATATATGGTATAGACATGCCCACATATATTTTCTTCTTTATGACCATCAGCTCTCCTTTAGCTGTATCTCCAACATTTCTTAGAATAGGGCATTCCAATGCCCACATTCACTTTGGGACGGTGAATAGCACACATTCACACAGGAAAGTAGTAACATGGCTGCCCAACAGCGGGTGAAGGACAGGGCCAGAGAGGGAACTCAGGAAACCTTTCTGCACAGTGACTGAAGTAGGAACTATATCTTTTTATTGCTGTTCAAGTACAGTTATCTCCATTTTCACCTGACCTCGGCCCCCCGACCCACACTACCCGCCTCCTACCCACAAACCTACCCACTTTGGTTTTGCCCATGTGTCCTTTATACGTGTTTGTTAATGGACCTTCCCCTATTTTCCCCCATTATCCTTCCCCCCTCCCCTCTGGTTACTGTCAGTTTGCCCTAAGAACCCTGAAACACCAATTCAAAAGAACCTATGCACCCCAATGTTCATAGCAGCACAATTTACAATAGCCAAGTGCTGGAAGGAGCCTAAATGCCCACCAGTAAATGAGTGGATAAGAAATCTGTGGTACATTTGCACAATGGAATACCATGCAGCAGAAAGAAAGGAGCTCCTACCTTTCGCAAAAGCATGGATAGAACTGGAGAGCATTATGCTAAGTGAAATAAGCCAGGCAGTGAAAGACAAATACCGTATGATCTCACCTAGAAGTGGAACCTAATCAACAAAACAAACAAGCAAAATATAACTGTGGGGAACCGTTCCAATCGTGGGAAATGTGGCTCAGCCCCCACTCGGAAAAGCCAGTGGGGAGTGAGGTTGGTGGGCAGGACCCACGTCCATGGACAGGTTCTCCAGTGGGAAATCAGGCCTGCATTGTACCTTGACTTCTATGAGACTTGCTCTTGCTAAAACTCCCTCACCCTGAGGCAGCAAATGTTTACTGAGTATCTTTAACTTCCTAAAGTCTGTGCTAAAACACCCAAGTATGGAGTGTGAGCAGTGTCCCCCTCCAGCTGTAACATCCTTGTCTTTTAAATAATTAGCAATATTCTTTCCTTTGTTGTCCTTAAAAGGTAATCACCTGTGGTGAACCTGTGCATAGTAAATGAGGACCATCCTCCATGTAATGTGCCCCGAAAAGCAATAAAAGCCTGTCCAGGCAGGGGTCGGCTTTCTCTTGGGCTCTCTCCAGCCCTCTCGCCCTCTCTCACTTAGAGAGTGGCCATGCCATCCCTTTTCCTCCACAGGATTTCTGTACTCCGTGTGTATATTTGTAGTCCATTTGTATATTGCCACCACAACACCGGATCCTGCGGGCCGGGATCCATGCCAATAACCAGAAAAATAATGAAGTAGGAACTATCTGAGGAAACAATGCAGATAAATTAGTTAATCTGTCAGATATCATCCCCAGACTTTCTTTAAGTCACATAATTTCTAATCCAAATATGCATTGAAGTAGCCATTAGGATTTATGATGGTGAGGGAATTGACCTTTCTGAGTCTAACTGAAAGGCAGGATATGGATTCTTTTGTTTCATTTCAGCAGGAGTCTTTGTTTTCTCTGCAAGAGGCCCCTTGGCTCTCTTTGCTTGTGAGTTCTTCCCTTTTGCTTATGATATAAACCATATCTCTCTCAACCCCACACCCTGGAGTTATGGGATATCCTGGTGGGCCTTTGTTTTTGCTCTGAAAACAAAAACTCCAATCTGGCCTAGAGCTGTGGGGATTCAGCATCCCTTCTCTAGGAGGAGGGCAGTATGGCTTTCATTCTCTTACAATGTGGGGACTTAACCCTTTTTAAAGTTGTTAAAGATAGGCTGGGCACTGGACTTTTCTTCGATAGTAAAGCTGTTTCTGTTTTAAGGCCCTCTTAAGTTCCAATACGTTTTCTTTTGTGTTACAACATGGTAATAAGTACTTCTAAATCTTTTGTTGGTTAGTATTGCTAGGTGCTATAGGTAAGAAAAATCGATCTTGTGTTGTCAGCACACAATATAGTAAGTCCTGAATGCCATTGTAGGTTCTACAACTTTAAGTGGAAGGACATGTAAGGAAACCGATTTTACCATAGGCTAATTGATATAAATGAGCTCAGTTCCTATGGCATCTGGTCAATGTTATAAGGAAAACATGCTGAATGAAATGACATTGAACCAAACGATATTATTTGAGTACCTGCTGTATGAGACTATGGGGGTGAATTAGAAGCTAAACTGTGAGCTCAAGACTCTGAAGTATGTAAGAATTTCACAAACACAGAGATCCTTTTAGACTTCAGTTGTCTTAAAAGGCTTCCTTGGAGCCACTAGTCTGAGCCTAATGCTGAAGAGGTAAAAGGGACTCTTACCAACTTCTAGCTAATAACAATGTGTATACATTTGCAGCAGTATTCCTTCTGTGCCCATCAGCCTACAGGGGCAAAGTAGGGTGGGAGCAACAGCAATATCATGGGTCCTAGCTTGAGATTCTAGAGCTGTGATCTCTGAGATTGCAGGTGTGCCTCAGATACTGATGTCCATTGCCCTTGGGGTGGCTAGAGATCCCTAGCAGGTTGCTTCCTTATTCATTTATTCCAGGGGGTCATATATGTTACCTATGTGTGTTATGTGGTGAAAATTATTGGAAAGGACTAATCTAGATATATCTCCCTTCTTGGAAAGCATTGGTAACACATCGTGACAATCCTTTCTTTTCATGTGTGTATTCCCAGACAGACGGTTAGCTCTCTGAAGGTAGACAGACTGCGTCTTTCTTGTTCACTATTAAATCTCCAGCACATGCCATTGTGCCTGGCACAGCATATGTGTGCAGAAAACACTTCATGCAACTCAACCTCAAGGAGATATCACCCCACATGTGTAGAATGGCTACTATCAAAAAGACAAGAAATAAGTGTTGGCGAAGATGTGGAGAAAAGGCAACCCTATGCACTCTTGGTGGAAATGTAAATTAGCACAACCACAATGAAAAACAGTACAGAGGTGCCTCAAAAAATTAAAAATAGAACTACCATATGGCTCAGTAAATTCCACTCCTGAGTATTTACCCCCCAAAATGAAAACATTAATTTAAAAAAGATGAATGTACCTCCATGATAATTGCAGCATTATTTACAATACCCAACATACACAAACACACAAAATGGAATATTATTCAACCATAAAATGGAAGACTTGCTATTTGCAACAACATGGGTGAACCTTAAAGGCATTATGCTAAGTTAAATGTCATACACAGAAAGACAAATACCATATCATATTTATATGTGTAATCTAAAAAGAAAAGCTCATAGATAGTAGAGAAGAGATTGGTTGCAGTGATGAGGGCAGCAAAAATGTGTGAAGGGGATTAAAATGTACAGCCTTCTAGTTATAAAATAAATAAGTCCTTGGGATGTAATGTACAGCATAGTGAGTATAGTTAATCCTATGTTGCATATTTGGAAGTTGCTAAGAGGGTAGATTTTAAAAGTTCTCACCACAAGAAAAAAGTTTGTAACTATATATGATGACAGATGTTAACTAGAATTATCATGATGATCGTTTCACGATATATCAACTCATAATGCTGTACACCTGAAACTAATATAATATTATATGTCAATTACACCTCAATTTTTTTCCTACTCTTGTAATTGCCCACAATATTTTAAACCCACCCTTATACTGCATAGAATTCTTATTTTCTAATTTATAGTTTTATTTTTTTATTTTTTATTGTTGTTCAAGTACAGTTGTCTCCATTTTCCCCCCACAACTTCCCCCATCCCCAGCCATCCCCACCTCCCATCCTCGATCCTACCCCACTTTGGCTTTGTCCATGTGTCCTTTACACATGTTACTTTACAGCCCTTTCCCCTTTCTCCCCCTCCATTATCCCCTCCCATATCCCCTCTGGTTACTGACAGTTTGTTCTTAATTTCAGTGTCTCTGGTTTTATTTTGCTTGCTTCTTTGTTTTGTTGATTAGGTTCCACTTCTAGGTGAGATCATATGGTATTTGTCTTTCACTGCCTGGCTTACTTCACTTAGTATAATGCTCTCCAGTTCCATCCATGCTGTCGCAAAGGGCAGGAGTTCCTTTTTTTCTTTCTGCTTAATAGTATTCCAAGGTGTAAATGTACAACAGTTTTTTAAAAAATTGAAGGATTGACTGACTACTCGGCACCACATCAGGTGAGAAGTCCTTACCACCTTCTGCACAGATAGAGACTTGAAGCTGGAGAGTAAAACCAGTTCTGGCAATGGCCAAGCATGAGCACAGTCTCAGCACAGGGTCTGTTTTAGGAACATTTGGTCATATTCTGCTGCATCATATTTATACTTTGGCAAAACCAGTAAAGCTTCAAAGATATATCCTTGGCTTCCTTCTTACACCCCACATTTTCATCTATAGAATAGCATGTTCTGAGGGATGGGAGCAATGGATGGCTGGTTAAGCATTATCACATTGGCCATGTATGGGGGTCCACCTGGATTTGAAAGAGCAAGTGTCCATTATGTGAGATTAATGTGGGAAGAGAGGGATCAAGTGAGAGAAATGTGAGAGAATCAATAGGTGGAATGCTTGACCACAGCACATCCACACATTTCACAGAGGAAGGAGGCTAGAGTTACACCCAGCATCTGCAGATGCTTGAAGGGTAAAAAAAACCCAACACTAAGTATTTGCTGTTTTCTGGCTCCCTTAAGAACTCCCAAAGGCCTAATAAATGGGGTTTGGTGTTTGGTATCCTTTCTTGGTTCCACAGGGACTTGAAAGAGAGGAGGTGTCTGTGTGTGAACACGTGCACTGTGCAAGTGAAGGTGTGCCCAAGAGAATGTGTGTGTGTGGTGGGCTGATGGAAAATGAGCAAACACCTGGAAACACTCCAAGACAAGATAGGATTTTAGATCTGGCACTGGTTGGGGCAGGAGGAACACATGGGGAGGGGTTGCAGATGGTGGAAGGAGCCCCTGTGGCTAAGTCTCAGGACCTAGTCTAGGGCTCTGTACATAAATGACACATTAATTAATGTTCTAATAATAATATTTATTGAGTACTTAAAATTTCTCAGGCGCTATACTTCATATACATTATCATCTTAAACTCTTTTCTGTCTTTTTCTTTCTCTACTTCCTCAATACCCTGTGCGAGGGGTAATAATCTTAATCTCTGCACTTTACAAATGAGACACTGAATCCCAGAGAGGTCAAGTACATAACTTGCCCAAGCTCACAATTAACAAGTCGCAAAGCTGAGATTTGACTCCATAGTCTGGGAGCTCAACTTCTGTCTTCTTGCCTGGTGTGGAAGGCCTCAAGGAGAATGATCAGGGTTGGCAGGATGAGGGGGCTGAGTTCCTAGCAGACATCTCCAGCTCCATGGCTTTCTTCTCAGAGTCAGGCCTCCCCCTCTCCCCAACAGTATTTTTCCCATCCCTAGTCCCAGGGCCTGTCCATCCCAGGGCTCAGAGAGTGGAGCCTTCCACCAAACCCCCTTTAAAGGATAGGGCACAGCGAGAGCAGAAAGGGAATCCTGTCCTCTTTGATCATATGAGCTTCCTCACCTCTTCCTCCAGATTCTCACCCTCTTGTGAGAAGAGGTACTTGCCCTATTGGAGTTCAGTTCAATGGCTCAAGGGGTGGGTCACCCTTGCCCACAGTTCAGCAGGATGTGGTGCAGTTGGAGCTTCCACACTGACATCCCCTGTGAGACCGTTCCTGCGCGCGGGCAGCGGACTCTATCCGCCTGTCTTTTCCGCTCTAATTTCTGCAGCAACCTCACCCACCTGCGTGCACTTGGAGGCTTGGTTCAGATAATTACTCTGTGAGGTCCTGCTTCCCACATTAGCGAGCGCCTGCCAGTCCTGGCCACTGGAGACTGAAACTGCAGAGGCGAGGGGATTAGCAGTTCCCAGACTGAGGCGACCTCTAGTGCCTGGATCGCTGCTCACCACAACCCCATCCACATCTACTATGCCTTTTCCTGCCTCTTCTTTTTCCTTTTTTCTTTTTTTCTTTCCTTTTGTTTTCTTTTTTCTTCTGTTCTCTTCTCTTTCATTTCTTTTTCTTTTCCTCTTTTCTTTCCTCCTCTTCCCTCCTTTCCCCTACCCTTCCCTTTGCTTTCATTTCCCTTTCCCTCTTTTCTTTCATTTGATTTTTTGCTTGCTCACTCATTCTCACCTTCCTGAATTCTTTTCGCTAAGTGATTTTTTAGATTATATGCTTGTTACCAATTCAAAGATGCATTTGGAAAAATAACTTTCTCCTTCTATACAATCCCTGGAGTACAACCAGTGTTGATAGTTTTTATGTGTCCTTTTGAAACTGGAAAAGACACTGGAGCTCGTGCTGCCTGTTGTGTGCCAAACCCCATAAGCAGAGACAGGGATTGAATCTTTGTGGGCACTTTATTCAGATGGCCGGCAATCTGAGAAGACAGCAGGTTCACACCCTAAAAAAACTGTCTTAACATTTTCTTTCCAAGCCAGCCTTTTATAACAGGGAATAAACAAGGTGCTGTGAGGGATTTTGAAGTTGGGGAAAATTAGGTGAAAGAAACTGCAGCATGCTTGCCCTGGGCAGTTAGCTGTTCCCAGGGATGGGTGGTCATCTGTCTCTTCCTGGAACACAATGGCCCGGATGCCTCCACTTGTCCCCAGGCTGTGGTCTTTAGCAGGGCCCCAGGAGGTTGGCTGTCTCTTCCAGGAGCCAGGACAGGCCTTATCTGTAGTTTCTGAAGCAATAGCTTTAACATATGCATTACTTACTAGGCTTATAACTATTTACCTTAAACTAAAATTTTCCACCTCTTGAATCCCCTATCACTTTCACACTTTTCTCCATGAGAATACTAACACACACACAAAATGTGGTTTAAGTTTTGATACTGGCTTTCTTTGGACTTGAAGATCCTACCAAAATTGTACATGTTTTCTGTTCTTTCAACATTTGTGGCTTATTACATTTTCCTTGAATAAATATACCAGGATAGCCACAATATCACAATCTTGTGACAGAAGTGAAGCATTTTGGTTTAATAGACAAGAGCACATTTACCATATTAAATGTTCAGTTGTTGCTAGTTATTCAAAATGTCTCATGAACTGCATGAGTAGAATTCAGGAAGGTACTGTATGTGAATGTAGGAAGATCATCCTCTGCATTTTACTCAGTGAACTTACATAGGCCCTTTCCCCCACCTATTTTGAAATAAAAATAGCATGAAACTCTGCATATTTTTAAACAACAACAACAACAACAATAATATATCATGGACAATTCTCCTGGCCAACAGATGTAGAGCTGTAACTCATGTTCTATTTTAGCACTTCAGTATTCCAGTGTGTGGCTGTCCTATAACTTAATAATTACTATTTTGATGTACCTTCCGATTCTTTTCTTCAGAATGTTTTCCTTTACTTATTTGTCACTGCCAACTGCAGTGAACATCTTTGGGCACAGGCCTCTGGGAACTTGAAAAAATAACATTAGGCTAAATTTCTGGAAGATGTTTTCCAGGTCAAATGTTTGTATATTTAATTTACTTTTATTTTTGCCCATTTACCTTTTTATTTTGCTCCTGTTTTTTATAAAATTATACTTTATTGATTATGCTATTACAGTTGTCCTGATTTTTCACTCTTTGCCCCCTCCACCCAGCATGCCACCCCCCACTTCCTCAGGCCATCTACCACCATTGTTCGTGACAACGGGTCATAGGTATGTTCTTTGGCTACTCCATTTCCTATACTGTGCTTTACATCCCCATGGCTACGCTGTAACTACCTATAGTATCTGTACTTCTTTTTTTTTTAAAGATGTTATTTATTTAGTTTTAGAGAGATGGGAAGGGATAGAGAAAGAGAGGGTGAGAAACACTGATGTGCAAGAGATACATCAACCCCAACTAGGGACCTGGTCTGCAACCTAGGCATGTGCCCTGACTAGGAGTCCAACCACTGACCTTTTGGTTTGCAGGCCAGCACTCAACAGCCAGGGCCTATTTGTACTTTTTAATCCCCTGCCTCTTCACCCATTCTCTCCCAACCTCCTCCCAACTGGCAACTATGAAAAGGCTCTCCGTATCCATGATTCTGTCTCTGTTCTTCTTGTTTACTTAGATTGTTTTTTAGATTCAATTGTTGATAGATATGTATTTTTGCCATTTTATTGTTCATAGTTTTGATCTTTTTCTTAAATAAGTCCCTTTAACATTTCATATAATAATGTTTTGGTAATGATGAACTTCTTTAGTTTTTTCTTGTTTGGGAAGCTCTTCATCTGCCTTCTTTTTTTTAAGTATATTTTATTGATTATGCTGTTACAGTTGTCCCATTTTTTTCTCCCCTTTATCCCCACCACCCTGAACCCCCCCCTCCATCCAGCATTCCCATTCCCTTAGTTCATGTCCATGGGTCAT
The DNA here is from genome assembly GCF_022682495.2 of Desmodus rotundus. NCBI lineage: Eukaryota > Metazoa > Chordata > Mammalia > Chiroptera > Phyllostomidae > Desmodus > Desmodus rotundus. The sequence continues at coordinate 47,325,671 of NC_071400.1, read as the reverse complement.
TCATATGAGTTCTATGGTTTCTCCATTTCCTGTACTATTCTTAACCTCCCCCTGTCCATTTTGTATCTACCAATTATGCTTCTTATTCCCTGTATCTTTTCCCCCCATTCTCCTCCACCTCCTCCCCACTGATAACTCTCCATGTGAACTCCATTTCTGTGATTCTGTTCCTGTTCTACTAGTTTGCTTTTGTTTTTGTTTTTTTAGGTTCAGTTGTTGATAGTGGTGAGTTCATTGTCATTTTACTGTTCATAGTTTTGATCTCCTTTTTCTTAGATAAGTCCCTTTAACATTTCATATAATAAGGGCTCGGTGATGATGAACTCCTTTAACTTGACCTTATCTGGGAAGCACTTTATATGCCCTTCCATTATAAATGATAGCTTTGCTGGATAGAGTAATCTTGGATAGGTCCTTGCCTTTCATGACCTGGAATACTTCTTTCCAGCCCCTTCTTGCCTATAAGGTCTCTTTGGAGAAATCAGCTGACAGTCTTATGGGAACTCCTTTGTAGGTAACTGTCTCCTTTTCTCTTGCTGCTTTTAAGATTCTCTTCTTATCTTTAATCTTGGCTAATGTAATTATGATGTGCCTTTATGTGTTTCTCCTTGAATTCAACTTCTTTAGGACTCTGAGCTTCCTGGACTTGCATATCTAGTTCCTTCATCAGGTTGGGGAAGTTTTCCTTCATTATTTTTTTCAAATAGATTTCTAATTTCTTGTTCTTCCTCTTATTCTTCTGGCACCCCTATGATATGAATGTTGGAAGGCTTGAAGATGTTCCAGAGCCTGCTTATACTATCTTCACTTTTTGGATTCTTTTTTCTTCTTGTTATTCTGATTGGTTGTTTTTTGCTTCATTATGTTCCAAATCATTGATCTGATGCTTGGCTTCATCCACTCTATTGTTTCCCTGTAAATTGTTCTTTATTTCAATTAGTGTATCTTCATTTCTGACTGGATTTTTATGTTTTGAGGTCCTCACTATGTTTCTTGGGCATCCTTATAATCAGTGTTTTGAACTGTGTATTTGATAGATTACTTAAGTCCATTTCGTTTAGCTCTTTTTCTGGAGTTTTGATCTGTTCTTTCATTTGGGCCATGTTTCTTTGTCTCCTAGTTTTGGCAGCCTCCCTGTGTTTGTTTCATTGTATTAGGTAGAACTGCTTTGACTCTGTGTCTTGGTAGTTTGGCCTAATGTAGTAGGTGTCCTATAGGGGTCAGTGGTACAGCCTCCTCTATCACCCAAGCTGGGTACTGAGGTGCACACTTCATGTGGGCTGAGTATACCTTCCTCTTGTAGTTGAGCCATGGTTGTTATTGGCAGATCAATGGGAGGAATTTACCCAGGCCAGTGAGCTGCAAAGATTGACTGTAACCACTGACCACCAACCTCCACTCTCCATGGAGGATCAGCTGTACAGGGACAGGGTGGTGGTGCTCCAACATGATCTGTAGCTATCAACTGGGTGTGCTGGCCTTGGGTTTCCCAAATGGTGCAGGACAAGGTCAGCCCCCACCTGTGTTTTGCCCCAGGCACCCTGCCTGAGCAATAAAGCAATCTGAGATGGCTGCTAGTTGTACTGAGCTTGGAGATTCTCAAACTGTTAGTCTAACTTGGCTGCTGCTAGGGTTCACTGAAGCCAGCTGTTACTTGTTTAATAGGATTTAGGAGCCAAGACCTGCCATTCAGGTGGAAAAGTAGCTAGGGTGGGCCTGTAAATTGGGTGGGGCAGAGCCTCTGGGGATCTCCAAGGTGTGTCAAGCAGAGTTAGCCAGGTAGATGGAATTTCAGATATGGCACCAGCTTGTCAGCTCTGTGGGGGGAGGGTTAGCAAAGGGAGAATGGTCTTTGCTCACGTATATGCCAGACACTTCAGTTTCTCCCAGTATGTCACTGGTGCCTTTTAAGCTGCTAGCTCAGTGCTGGAGCTCAGAGGGAATGACTCTCAGTAGGTGAGTCTGTGTGTGTGTTGTTTAAGAGGAACTACTTGGGGCTCAGCAGTTTCTTCTACCCACTCAATCAATCCCTGCTTGGTTTTGCAGCCAGAAGTCATGGGGACTTATCTCCCTGGCAGTGGAACTCTGGGCTGGGGGGCCTGGTGTAGGGCTGGGACTCCTTGCTCCCAAGATATGCCTCCCAAATTTTTATCCACTGCACATGGGTGAGGGACCAGCCCATTCCGCATCTTCTCCCCTCCTACCTGTCTGGATGGATGTGGTTTCTTTAATTCCATAGTTGTCAGACTTCCATTCAACTCAATTTCTGATGGTACTGAGTGATGCTCCAAATGCTTGGACATTTAAAATTTTTGATAACTACTACCAGATTACCTTCCAATATGGTCTTAGCAACTCACTCTCCAACTAGAGATAAGGGAGTCTACTAAAGTAGGAGATTTGTCTTTTTCCCATTTTCTTGTCAGTATCTACTTATATCAATATTGTAAAATGGTGCCAGTATGAAGAGAAAAAAAATATGCTGTCGCATCATTTATAATATTTTATATGTTTGACAACTTATGAGGTTGGAAACTTCTCATATATTCTTTATATTCCACTTCTGTTATTTGCCCATTCCCAACCTCTGCTATAATCTTTGGCTGGTAGGCTTTTTCTTAGATAATTTTATGAGTTCTTTGTATTATAGGGCTATTAATCTGTTTTCTTTAATTTGAATTGCAGGTATTTTCTCTCAGTGGGATTTTTACACAGTATTTTTTCAAATTTGTCGGTTATATGGCTAAGTTCCTGTCTTGATTAAGAAAGCCTCTCCCACTCCGAAGTTATACAAAATATTCTTCTTATTTTCTTCTAAGGTTTTATGTGAAAATTTAAATATTTAATCCATCTGGAATTTTTTATTTTTGTGGCACAGTCTAACAGTTTGATCCCTGTCATCTAGCCAAAGTACATTCTTTCTCAGTGAAAAACAATGGGTTCATTATCATATATTTAGTTTTATCTGTGCAGGTGGCAATCACAGATAGCCCAATCCATAGGCAGTTCCATACAGCTACCAAGACAGACACAATATTTTCCTTTTATCTTAACTTTTCTGTTTCATTGCTATGGGAGACCAAGGTCTTTCCCAGGCAAGCCTGGAGTGGAATAAGGTCTGATGTTACTTTACTCACAGTAATTCCCATAGTATTCATTGGATTTTGCTAAACAGTTCATCAGTTTGAGGTAGTTTCCTTCTAAGTTTGTTTCTTAGAGGTTTTGTTATTAGCAATGCCTGCCGAGTTATATTAAATGCAGCTTCATTACCTTTTGATACAATTATATAACATTCATCTCCTTTGATTTGTGAATGTAATAAATTATATTAATATATTCCCAATTTAACTGTATTTGCATTCCTCAAATAAATCCTGCTTAATCAGGATGAATTAATTTCTTACTACTATACTGAAATCTATTTGCTAATATTTTATTAAAACATTTTGCATCCATATTTATAAGTACAAAAGTGGTTTATAGTTTTTTATTTGTTGTATTTTGTTGTCACATTTAAAGGCCATGCATAGAATAAATTGGGGCGATCTATATAAATCTGGGACAGTTTGAGTAACACAGAAATTTTTTTTTTTTTTGAAGGATAGATAGAACTCAGAAATTTCCATTTTTCCCCTATGGTTACAGGTCTGTGCAGATTTCCTACCACTTTCTGAGTTAATTATGATACTCTATGTCATGCTAGAAATTTGTTAATTATCTTTAGATTTTCAAAGTTGTTTACAACATTGCTTATAATTTTGTCTTAAAATTATTTCAAAGTTTGATTTAAGTGGTTATGTCTCATTTATTCATTACTAATAGTGTACATTTTAATCTTTGCTCTTTTAAAAAATTAGGTTGCAGAAGGAGGTGGCTTATTTTATAGATCTTTTGATTTTCATTTTATTTATTATCCTTTGTGTGTGCTTGTGAAGGATGCAGTGGGGGGCTGTGTGGTGGTGGTAGTTTCTATTTCTTTTAGTTCCTATCTTTATTAATTATTAATTCTTTAAGTTAGTGTTTTTTCTCTATTTTTTGTTAAATTCTGAATTCATTTATTTTCACTCTTATTTTAATAATTAAAATATTTGACAGTACATATTTTCTCAAAGTTTAACTCTAACCACACTCATAGATTTTATTTCATGAAGTGTTCTTGAATTAATTTCTATACAATTTGTAACTTCAGTTTTGATTTCTTGTTTGAGCCAGTGACTGTTCAGAAGAGTATTTCTTCATTTCCAAATATTAAATTTTGGGGAGTTATCTGTTTTGTTTTGTTTTTTGTTTGTTTGTGTGTTTTTAAGATTTATTTATTTATTTTTAGAGAGAGGGGAAGAGAGGGAGAAAGAGAAGGAGAAAAACATCAGTGTGTGAGAGACATCAATTGGTTGCCTCTTAGATGCCCCAAACTGGGGATCTGGCCTGCAACCCAGGCATGTGCCCTGACTGGGAATCCAACCAGTGACCCTTTGCTTTGCAGGCCGGCACTCAATCCACTGAGCCACACCAGCCAGAACAGTTATCTGTTTTGTTAATTTCTTTTCTTTTTATTTTAGTCAGAGAATGCAGCCTATAAATTTCTACCTTTTGGAATTCATTAGGCTTTCTTTTTAGCCAAGTACACGTTTGATTTTTAGAAATGTTTTATTGATATATGTTGAGAATGTGTATTCTCTGTAAAGTTCAATTTTATATTAAATTGAACTTGATCGTATTATTCAGATTGTTTATATCCTTGCTTATTTTTATCCCTTTTGCTTGTTAAATAGCCAAAGAGGAATATAAATTTTCCCATTGTACTACGTCTTTCTTTTAAAATGTTTTTGTGTTCCTAGTTTTTTCTGATATATTCATTGCTACATTGTTTAACACACAAGGTTTATGACATAAATTCTCCATGGAATGTGCCTTTTATCATTACAAGAACATATTTTTGTTCTGCTTAATTCACTTGGCCTTGAATTTCACTTTTTCTAATTTTAATATTACTATTCTTGCTTTATGTTTTTGTACTTGTGTAATGTAGTTTTTCTTTAACTTTATTTTCAGTCTTTCTTTTTTCAGGAGTAGTCATTATAAATAACATATTTATTTATTTACTTATTTTTAAACCAAATTGAGAGTCCTTTTCATTTTTTGAGGAAAGGGTAATATAATCCACTCTCACTTATTGTGATAGATATATTTGATCTTATTCCTTCCCTCACATTTTATTTATTATACTTTTGTTTCTCCTTTTCTTGTTTCCTTACTTTTACTAGATGTATCAGGTTTTTCAAAACTTCCTTATCCATCTCCCCCTCCCTCTCCCCAAGGAATTTAGAAGTTCTCTAAATATAGGTCTGTTTTGGTAGCAGTTACATTTATTTTAAGCACTCATAATTAATCTGTTTCTCTTTATATACATTAACATTAAATAATCATGTCCCCCTCATTGTGCCACACATTTTATAAAGGTCTGTGACTACTGCAAAGTGAATTGATTACAGAGGCCTGATAGGGTATGGGGAGACCAATTAGGCAGTAATTGCTACAGTTCAGATAAAAATTTTTTCCATTGGAATGAATATAACATACATATATATATTCATTTGAAGGGAAGATATATAGTTTATTTATATATATATATCGAAGGGAAGATATCTATATAAAACTATATATATATATATATATATCTTTTGTTTTAAGTACTCTTAACATGTACTACAGTCAACTGTCACATTATCATCATCCTTCTTATATTTAGCTTCATAATTATAACCACTGTTTCTGGGGCTCTAAGTCTTTACTTATCTTAAAATCTTCAATTTCATGTTAATTTGATTAAAGTAGTTTCTTTAGTAATTTTCATAGTCCTTCAGTTTCTGAAAATATGTTTTGCCCAGACAGATGATATCTTGGATGAATATAAAATTATTGAATGGCATCTCTCTTCTCTCAGTTGTATATAAATGTTATTCCATCATCCTCTTGCTTTCACTGAGAAATATGAGAGCTCTTGTCCTAGTCTGCTTGTTTCTTGATAAAATCAAACAAAAAGCTTCTTCTTTGTCTGAAAGTTTGTAAGATTTTCCCCTTCTGTGGAATTCGTAAGTACAAGGAAGTTTTCTTCTATCATTTCCTCAGTTATTACTTTTATATCTGATCATTTTTTATTCATGAATTCTTATTATTCAAGAATTCATTCTTCTTCTTATAATATTATTATTATTATATTATAAGAATATTTATAATATAAATATTATTCTTATTATATTAAGTTTTCAGGGTATAAGTATTCTGTTATCTTTTCAGTCATGATTTCAATTTCACAGTGCTTTTGCTCTAATATTGTGGGGTATTTCTCTAGTCCATCCTTTGGAAAATTAATTTTGTTTTTAGCAGTGACCATGTCTCTACTGAAGTTTTAAATTTGGCAATAATTTTATTTTAATCTCCAATAACTCTTCCTTTATATTATCTAATTAAATCTACTACATACAAATTATATTCATCATTAAATTTATAATAAAATCCAACAAAGTTATTAAGACTGGAAAAATGGAGTGATATTTGAAGAGAAGGACAGAATAAAAGAAGCTGCTGATCGTTAAACACAGACTGCAGGTACAAAGTACTTACAGAGGAGAATTCAAAATGGGCAGCAAAAAGAAGTTCTATGTCATAACCTGGAAGGCAAAAGGGACATGGAATTGGTATCTGTTTCAAATTTGAAACTTTAAGTCAACATATCACCCTCATGACTCTGCCATCTTATATACTGATTCACGGATCTTCTAACATTGTCCCTGACAAATACCCTACCACACTCCTTGTTCCAAGATAATTCTTCATTTTTTCTGACCTGCTATTACTTCCAACATCTAACAATTTAATGGACTTACTATTCTCTTTCACATCCTGGTTTGGTTATCTTTGTGGCCTCTTGAAACCCAACCTCAGACTCTGATCTGCTGTTATCCAAGCCATTCTGAGTACATTCCTATGAGTACAAGGAATTCAGACAGGCTGGATATGATGAGCATTAAAAGATGGATAGGATACTAAAGGAATAGAAAAAACAGAGAGCTCACCATGAGGATGAGAGAGGTGTGTGCATGTATGTGGGGTAGTCAGTGAGTAAGAAGATTTACTGAAATGGAAGGTTTAATATACAGGCAATGGCCAAGAAGCTCCTCTGATGGGGAAAAAACAAGGAGGTAGTGGATGAGTTGTATAGCTGGAAGGGTTCCTCAGGACCAATGCTGGTGGAACAAACTTTTTTCCCTAAGCTGTTGGAAGGTGATGTTAAAGCCAGAGCTGTATGCAGAACCAAGGGTCAAGTAGGGAGCTGAGTACAATAAGTCAGAGAAAAGATTTGCACTAATTTATCAAAACTAAGGGGCAAGGGTCAGGGATGGGAGATCTAGGGGATAAGAGAAATTAGGAATAGTCCAGAGAGAGTACTTACCACGGTCATGGCTACCATTTAGGTGCCTGCTACAATATTACCCCTACAATATGAACATGATCACTAGATGAAGCATGGGTGGGTACAAAGAAAAAGGCCAGATTGTTCTGGGTTTTAAAAACCAGCAATTTAGATTCAAATCAGTGAATAATAGGAAGCTATCATTAGGCTTTTGAGCAAGAAATTAGTATGATGCAAACAATGTTGTTGTCAACAGCTTTTTGGCAGTTTGGAAGGGATTTAAGGAGGAGCGACTGAAAAACATCTTGAAGATCATTTAGAAGTTTAGGTGGGAGATATTGAGAATTAGACTTGGGTAGTGAAAACAGAGAGTGATGCATCTATAGGATATTTAGTTGCATTAGGTGAGAAGAGAGAAGGAGCCATCAAAGGTAAATGAGAGTGCGGAAAATTGAGCATGTTGAATTTAAAGCAGTGACTGTAGAGGCACTTGGTTGAAAAGTGTTTGATATTAGCCAGTAGGTATTTGGTCATAGAGGGCTTAGATGTTAAGATGCATCAACATAGAAATGATCATTGAAATCATGGACATGAATGAAGGGAGAAGAATGGAGAAGAAAGGATGTAGGGGCAGATGGTTGAGCATTGAACATACATTCACATTTGCTAAAGGAAGAGGAAAATAAAACATTGAAGGAAAAATAAAAAAAACAGGAGGAATTAAACAAACCAAGGATGAGATAGTTAAACAAAAGGAGGTGGTCCAATGATTTCGATTATTACAGGGAGGTTTGGAAGGTAGGTGATCTGCACAAGTCTTTCTAGTGGACTTAATTTTTTTTTAAATCACATGATAATTGAACAAGTGATACAGAGGAATAGGAAGAAAAAAATAGACCACCTTATCCACCTCCATCGCCAGTCACACTCCCTATATTAGACAGTGTTAACAGTTTAGTGTATATCCTTTCATACTTTTCTCTATATTTTTACAAATGTGCATGTATTTGTTTTTCCTATGGTGGATAAAATATTTGATATAAACCCCTATGCACTACTCTGCAACTTGCCCTGCCAAACAATATGTCAACTGATTATCTCTTGGTTCAGTGTGTGGTGGGGTTGAATGAACTCTGATATATGGGGAGGAAGCCTTCCACTATAGACTGTGGATTCTACAAAGGTCAATTTTCTTGTTGACAACACTTCCTCCAATCTGGTTTGCAACAGAGAGTCATATTCCTTCTTTTAACATAACTTGTGACTTATTTATTGTTAGCTAATGTGTGGCCTCATAGTGTATTCACCTGACCTCTCCCTTTCAGCTGCCTAATGGGCAGATGATTATTACAATATATCACCTTGACAGCTGCCCAGCTCCCCATTCCTGGCTGCCCCCAGGCTAAACTTTATATAGTGGCACTTATTCTTGTCATTCCCTACCACATACTGTGTGCCTTTCCAATGCTTGACTATCTTACACTGACTTAGGGTAACCAGTTTCCACAAGTGGAGCCAATCTCTGGTCCTTGATTCCTGTATCAAATGCTTTATTTGTCTTGCTAGGTTATTCTAAGCCATCTTACCCTTTAGCTCAATTCCATACCTGTTAAGCCTGTTTCCTGTTTCACCCTGCCCCTTACCCTGAAGCTGAGGTCAACGGACAGCTGGGACTTCTAGGAAAATATGAGTAAAGGGGGCATAAAGCTGGTGGAGTCCTTCCTAGTGTCATTTGTGGGCATTACCAGAAAAGTCATATGTTGATTTTGTTGCCCCTTTTGCTCAGGGTACAACATCCTCACACACTTAATAAAGTTGTGTAACTGTGAGTTCCATTTTCCACTGAACCAGACTGGAGTATTCTCATGTTTTGGATCCCTTCCTCACAACCCCTCACGGAGTTTTACAGTGTTAGATAAAAGAAGATTCATAGCACACTGTCTTGAGTAACTTTCCCAATTTGGGGACCTGGCATTGAGACTTCCTTTTCTGTCTTCTTCTGCATAAGGATCCTGCCCACTTTATCTTTTTTTTTTTTTTATGTTTATCCTTATTTATTTGTTACTCTTAGAAGACCTCATTTTTGGCTGGACTCAGACTTAGAGTTAGAAGCTCTCAGAGAGGACAGCCTACGTCTCTTGGCAATTTGTTCCTGGCGTTTTTCTTTGGCCTCCTTCATCCTCTTAGCCAAAAGTTTAGCATACTCTGCAGCCTCTTCCTTATTTTTCTTAGTACGCTGCTTCTTCAGGGCAATACGCCTACGCCTACATTTGTGTTGCAGGACATGTGGCATAACAAGATGCTGAATCTTGGGTGCTTTGGTTCTAGGTTTCTTACCTTCCTTGTTTAGGGGCTTTCTCACAACATATTGGCGGACATCATCTTCTTTAGAGAGGTTGAAAAGTTTGAGGATTCTGCTAGCTCTTTTGGGCCCCAGGCGATGAGGCACAGTAGTATCAGTGAGACCAGGAATATCTTTCTCCCCTTTTTTTACATTGACCAAGTTGAGAACACTGAGATTGGCATCCACAATGCAACCGCGAACTGATTTGCACTTTGGCTCTCCAGTCCTTTTTGGTCTGTAACAGGAATGCCCCTTGCTCAGCAACAGGTGCACACGGCCATGGGTCAAGACACCCTGCTTCATGGGGAAACCTTGTTTCTCGTTCCCACCACTGATTTGAACCACATAACCCTTCCACTCTTCACCCAGAGCATCAGCAGCAACTTCTGTGGCCATACGCTTCTCATAAAAAGTACGAAGTTTGCGTTCATCATCCACTTCAATGAGTTTCTGACAGCCAGTGGCTGGGAAAGAGATGTTCAGCTCAGAGCCTTCTCTACCTACAGCCAGGGTTTTGGAGAGCTATAACTGCAACAACACCATGTACTGAGGTTTGATTCCCGTTCCCCAAGCCTAACCCACAACGGCCATCTGTTCCTACCTTCATTTTGCTGCCCACTTTATCTTATCAAACCAAAACTAACTCTCTTCCCCACAACCCCTTTCCCTTTCACATTAGTCATTTGTGGCCAGGTGTGAAAACTCCTCTGAGGAGCCAATTGTCTTATTTATATAAGAGCCAAAACCACTGGAAAGCTGGTGGTTTCCCACTCTTACCCCTTCCACCAGGGCTGTGATTCTGGTAATACTGTTCCTTCTAGGCAGCAACTGAGAAATCAGTGATTGGGAGACATTATCATGGGTTGGTACTGAGGATACCTGACTTCAGTAATGCTCACAATATTCCCACACAACAAAGAATTGTCCCATAAGTCCTTCAAATACAGAGTGGGACAAAAGTAGGTTTGCATTTGTTTGTATGAAAAATAATACAATAATTAAATAATAATAATACAAGAATAAAGTCTGTGTTTCACATATTCACAACTGTAAACCTACGTTTTCCCCTCCCTGTTTTCTCCTGGATAATCAAGTGGGTACAAAACATGATTACAATTATCTGAGTCCAGAACCTAACTCTATGTTAAGTATAAATAAATTGAGAGAAAATTGTGCTATAATTTGTTTGAAATTTTACCAAGAATTATTCACCATTTGGGGAAACCACAACACTGATCAGTCACGGTATTTGACTTGAAAATAAAACAAATAACACTGATCAGGCCCTCTCACTGTGCTGTCCGCACCCCCTTGCCTCTTCTATCCAGGCCGAAGCCCAGAAACTGGAGCTATAAGCCAGGACCATGTTTTGATGCAAGCTGACTGCCCTTGAGTACCACAACCCTGCCAGGTTCAACTGCAAAGATGGAACAGAATTTATTAATTTTTATTATTTTCATTTTTAAATCACTTTTATGATTCGATTAGAGTTGACATCCCATATTATACTAGTTTCAGGCATATACCCCAGTGATTAGACATTATATAACTTACTAAGTGATCATCCCAATAAATGTCACACCCATCTGGCACCATGCACAGTTATTAGAATATTACTGACTATATTCCCTATGCTGTACTTTACATCCTCATGACTGTTCTGTAACTACCAATCTGACTTCTTAATCCCTTCACCTTTTCTGACCATCCCCTCAACCTCCTCCTATCTGGCAATCATCAAAATGTTCTCTGAATCTAGGGAGTATCTACGAGTCTGTTTCTCTTCTGCTTGCTCATTTATTTTGTTTTTTAGATTCAAAAGTTGACAGATATGTGTTTACTGACATTTTATTGTTCATATTTTTTATCTTCTTTTCATTTTCTTCTTTATTGTTTGGCTTCAAAACCAGAAAATCAGACACTACAAAGTTGAAGACAAAGTAATTTAAGAAATATACACAGCAGTGACTGGCCCAAGTTCTTTGAAATGTATCTCAGAGGTGTTAATTCTCCTTTTCAAGATCAATAGGAAGCGATTGACTACCTTCTTGGTTTAGCTGTTAGATGCAGGTGTGAAAGTAATGCTAAAAAAAATACAAGGACTTAGTACCTGATAATACAAAAAATACTGACAATGCAGCTAAAAATGCACAGCCATTAATTAGTTTGGATGTAATGGGATAAGGGTGGAAAGAATGGGAAGGGACTAGAGAAGGAACATGTATAAATGAGTGATGGACATGGACAACAGGGTGGGGATTGACTGTGGGAGTGGAGATGGGCTGGGCAGAAGAGAGCAAAGAGGGGAAAATTGGGATAACTGTAATAGAACAACAATGAAATACATAATAAAAAATTTGGAAGTAATAATCTTGATCTGAAGGCTGGTGTAATGGCTTTGGCTAAACTTGAGATTAAGTGCCAAAATGATTACCTGCTAATGCTTAAGGCAATTTGCATTTTGGTCCAGGAGCACCAGACACAGGATGCAGCTGCTAAAGAAGATCAAACAAAAGAGAGATTGCCTGTTACTTTAGACAAGTGTATTCTTGGTTTGACACATGAGATGCAGTTATTAATGAAGCTGCTCAAATTCTGTAATTGCGGCATATAGAAGAGCTCAGAGAGCCACAGACAAAAATTAATGAAGCCATAGTAGCTGTTCAGGCAATTATTGCTGATCCAAAGACAGACCACAGACTGGGGAAATTTGGAAGATGAACATCTTAGGATTTCAGCCTCTCACCTATTTAGTACAATTGGGAACCATGTATGCTCTGGCATGTGTTTGGAAATCAAATGTCATGTTTTCAAGGAAAGAATCCCAGAAAATTGACTATGTTATAGAGATTTACCATCACTGCTTTTTCTTTAATAAAGTTTGGGAGAATGTGAAAAAATGAAACCCACTGATCACTCATGGTATTTGAGTTGAGAATACCACAAACTACCATGCTGGTGTAGAGATGGTTGCTTCAACATAAAGGTATAAACAATCAAATACTTCAATATTTCTTTAGTGGAAATCATAATCATGTACATATTGATAAAAGGAATTAGATCATTCCTTACACTTAATTTTTTCCCAGGGTGGGGGCAGTAAACAAGGCTTAGTTTAAACTCTGATGGAATCAAACCAAGGCCCACAACAAGGAGAGAACCAAGTCCTAACCACTATACTACCAGAGAGGTATGGCTCATACTCAATCTTTCATCTCTTTAAATATACTTCTTGATATATAAAACTATACATAAGATAATTATATTAAATTTCATAAATAATACCCATGAATTCACCACCCAACTCAAGTAATAGAACATTATTAATAATTTATACCTATCTATCCCAACCCACCCTTCCTGTAAACCCTAAACATTTGGGTTGCCACCAAATATTTGCTGTTATATGCAGTACTTATATGCATATTCTTACTTTTGAATCCTTGTACACATGTTCAAGAGAACAGAGCAAGAAGTGGAACCACTGAATTGTAGAGTACACATATATAAAATAATGCCATATTGTTTCCTACAGTGATCGTATCTATTGACAATCACAGCAAAAATGTATGAGTTCCTGTTTATTCACATACTCTTCAACATTTGGTTTTATCAGACATGTTAATGCTAGGGGACTCAAGAGATGGAAAATTTTAGTTTAAGGTAATAAATAGTTACCTTAATAGTTAATAAACCTAGTAGGTAATGGATATGTTAAAGCTATTGTTTCAGGAACTCCAGGTACGGGCTCACCACTCCCAGGATAGACAGCAGACCCCTTGGGACACCGCTAAAGACCACAACCTGGGGACAAGTGGAGGCATCCGGGCCATTGTGTTCCAGGGAGAGACAGATGACCACCCACCCCTGGGAACAGCTAACTGCCCAGGGCGAGAATGCTGCAGTTTTCTTTCACCTAATTTTCCCTGAATTTCAAAACCCCTCACTGCACCTTGTTTATTCCCTGTTATAAAAGGCTGGCTTGGGAAGAAAATGTAGGACAGTTGTTAGGGTGCGAGCCCGCCATCTTCTCAGATTGCCGCCCATCTGAATAAAGCACCCATAAAGACTCAAGCCCTGTCTCTGCTTATTGGGTTCGGTATGTGACAGGCAGCACGAACGCCAGTGTCTTTTCCGGTTTCAAATTTAGTTTCTCATCTTGTTAATTAAATGTATGTCCCCATCTTAACCTTACATTACAATGTCTTGACAATGATAGTTCACATTTTTCTAAGACATTTGCAGACAAAGTGAGCCAGTTTTAGTGGAACTTCCCAAAACCTGAGAGGTCAACCAATATAAAAGCCTATTGTCCATGTTGCTTCTCAAAATAATTATCTGAAGAAAATGAATATTTCAGCAGAGTTGAAGATAAGACTTTTTAATGACCTATAGAGAAGGCAACTGAAAAGTAATGAGGTGAAAATGGACTATTCTCTCACGTCTATCATGACAGGAAGAAAAAGATCCCATTATAAGAAATTAGTTCACACCTTCACTTCCTTGAGAATGGATTCATAAAGGAGATAAAGGCAAGCTAAACAGAAGAGAAAATGTCATTTGGTCATTTGCTTTTAACCACCTACTTTTTATAAGATTTTTACTCAGAGCCAGTCGTATAAGGGTTTAAAATATGAAAAACACAAAATGTTAGCCACAGGAACTTAAAATCTAGTGATGAATATAAATATACAAATAATAAAAGGCTGACTATAATAATGTTTTTTAAAAGATATACAAAAGTGTTATATAGGCAGGATTTCTAAAATGACAGAGTGAGGACCTCTGTAATTTCACCCGCCAGTAAAGCAATGAAAATATTGGCAAAAATTGTAAAAATTAACTTTTCAGAACTGTAGACATCAAAAAAAAAAAAAAACACTTGCAAATATCTGAGGAGCATTTATTCAAAGAAAACTGCTGGACATCCGTAACGAGAGCAAGCTTTGCAGTGTTGTAACTTGACCTATTCACCTATTTCCATACTTCCCTCCAGAGCTCCAGAGCTCCACAGTAGTGAAAAGGCAATCCCCAAAATGAAGCAAAATATTTACAAATCATATATCTGATCTGAGACTTGTATCTAGAATATATAAAGAATGCTTAAAACTGCTGTGGCTGGTGTGGCTCAGTGGATTGAGTGCTGGCCTGCGAACTGAAGGGTCACTGGTTTGATTTCCAGCCTAGGGCACATGCCTGGGTTGCAGGCCAAGACCCCAGTAGGAGGCATGTGAGAGGCAACCACACATTGATATTTTTCTCCCTCTCTAAAAATTAAAAGAAAATAGTTTTTTTAAAAAAATGCTTAAAACCCAATAATAAAAAGACAATCTAATTTTAAAAATACACAAAGAATCTGAATAGGCATTTCCCCAAAGAAGATATACAAATGGCCAATAAGCTCAAGAATAAATGTTCAACATCATTATGCTTCAAAGGCATACAAATGAAAACTACAGTGAGATACCACTTCACATCCACTAGAATGGCTATAATCAAAAAGATAGACAACAACAAGTATAGGTGAGGATGTGAAGAAATTGGAGCCCTCATGCATTGCTGGTAGGAATGTAAAATGATGCAGCTACTGTGGAAAACAGTTCAGTAGTACCTTACAACATTAAACATATGTTAAAAACAAGAAAACAGGGCCAAAATGGAGTCACTTAAGTTAAGCCCATGTCATGTAAACTAAGACAATTACAGTTTTCAGCTCTTCCAGAAATGGAATCTTAAAACAATCAATGAGGAATCTCCTGATCAGCACTAGTTACATAATATGCCTTGATAGACCCCTGCCATCCCCTAAAGGAAAGTGGCCTTGTAATGACCAACCCACTTTTCTTTTTCTACCTACTATAACTTCCTTGTTCCCACTCCCTTCTGTGTATAAAAGTCTGTTATTTTGTACAGCTCCTCAAAGCTCCTTTAAATCTGCTAGATTCGATGCTGCCCAATTCATGAATTATTGAGTAAAGCCAGTAAGGTCTTCAAAATTTACTAAGCTGAATTTTTGGGGTTTTTTTTTGACATGTTACCATATGACCCAGCAATTCCACTCCCAGAGATCTACCCCAGAGAATTGAAAACATATGTCCACACACAAACTTGTACACAAATGTTTATAGAAGCATTATTCATAACATCACTCCCCAAAATGGAAAAATCACCCAAAAGTTCTTCAATGGATGAATCGATAAGTAAAATGTGTTATAGCTACGCAATGGAATATTATTTTGCAATTAAAAGGAGTGGAGCATTGATACATGCTACAACATGGATGAACTTTGGAACAATTATGCTGAGAAGCAAAGGACCACGTATTGTTTGATTCCATTTATATGAAATGTCCTGAATAGGCTAATTTATAGAAGTAGGAAATAGATCGGTGGTGCTAGGAGCTGGAGTGAAAGAGACATAGGAACTGACCATTAATGGAAAAAGGGGGTTACCTTCAGGGCAATACCTCCCAAATTTTATGGTGATACTTGCATAACCCTGTAAATATAGTAAAAACAATTGAACTGTAAACTTTAAATGGGTGAATTGAAAGGTATGGGAATTATATCAGATTAAACCTATTTTTAAAAGCACTATCTGCCCTGGCTGGTGTGGCTCAGTGGACTGAGTGCCAGGCTGTGAACTAAAAGGTCACTGGTTTGATTCCCCGTCAGGGCACATGCCTAGGTTGCAGACCAGGTTCCTAGTTGGGAGCATGTTTATTGATGTAGCTCTTGCCCATTGATGTTTCTCTCCCTCTCCTTCTCCCTCCCTTCCCCTCTCTCTAAAAATGAATAAATAAATACTAAAGTATTTTTTAAAAAGCACTATCCAATGTGAATATGTCAAAGACACCCAGCTAACTTAGTAGAGCATGAGTCTTAATGTAAGAGGTTGGTTGTCTATTATAGACCTGAGAGGAAGGGGATGACTGCTCATATCACTTAACCAATTGTGAAAACATAGTTCTTACCAAGTCAAGAGAAAGGTATAGGTTAAGATAGGGATGTTGGTAACTCCAAACAGTTTAATTCCCTTAGGTCAGGGGTGTCAAATTCATTTTCAGTGCGGGCCACATCAGCCTCGTGGTTGCCTTCAAAGGGCCAAATGTAATTTCAACTCCTTAACAGTTAAGGAGTAGTTACATTTATACAGTCCTACAATTATTTCGGCCCTTTGAAGGCAGCTGTGAGGCTGATGTGGCCCCAATGAAAATGAGTTTGACACCCCTGCCTTAGGCCTACACCTGAACAGGAGAGATGGCTGCTAGGCACAGACACAAGTAATCTTAATCAACCCAATTTACTGCTCCTACAATCTGCTATCTCAGGGCACCCATCCCTCTCCTGAACTGTATTGATGCCTCTCAATACACCAAAAGTTACCTAATCTGTCCCAATTTCATACTCTCAAATATGTGGCTGCATAATCTCATCCTCCATATGTAGTAAAACAATATTCTCAAGCAGGGACTGTTTGCATGGCACTGACTCGTTTAATTCTTACAAGAGTATTATTAAATATGTAGTAATAACCCTGGTTGGTGTGGCTCAGTGAATTGAGTGCCAGCCAGTAAACCAGAGGGGCACTGGTTCAATTCCCATCCTAGGGCACATGCCTGGATTGTGGGCCAAGTCCCCAGTAGGGGGTGCATGAGAGGAAACCACACATTGATGTTTCTCTCCCTGTCTTTCTCCTTCCCTTCCCCCTCTCTAAAAATAAATAAATAAAATATTTTTAAAAATAAATAAATATGTAGTAATATTCTCATTTCCATTTTACAAATTGATAGACTGAGGCATGGAATGTTTAGGTGATTTGGCCAAGGTAACAGAGCTACTCAGTGGCATTGCAAGGATTTAAAACCAAACTGATACCAACAACAATGTGCTTAACCAATATGCCATTCTGTGTTCTAGGAAAAGCCCTTTCACACCCTTACTAGTCCCACTTTCCATTTTTTGCACATGTGCAATTTTCTGGTAATGAGTAATTCTGTGTCTTATTCACTTGATTACCACTTGTTCCCCCCAAACACAGTGTTTTTAAGGTTCAGATTCACTGCTTTGACCAATCAGATCCCAACATTCTTTTCTATATTTTCAGTTTACTCATCCTCCCACCCTAATATCACATCTATAAAAGTAAACAACATTTTGTGCAATCATTCAGTGCTGATGCAGACACCAGTCTGCAGTGTCCGTGGCCTTGTGGCTGAGATGAGAAAATTCACACAGACTACCAAGTCCTGTGGAAGAAAAGGGACAGCACGGCCACTCTCTCAAGGGGAGAGCACCCTGACCCTTGCCTTGGCAGGCTTTTATTGCTTTTCTGGGCACATTACATTGAGGATGGTCCTCATTTACTATGCACAGCTTCACTTTAGGTGGCTACCTTTTACAGAAAACAAAGGAGAGGATGTTGCTAATTACATCAAAAAAGAATGATATTTTCAAATGTAAAGGGAAAAGTGGTTGAAGTGGTTACACTCGTCCTTGGAAGGCTTAGCATAGATTTTAGGAAGTTACTTTAAAGATACGCAGTAAACATTTGCTGCCTCAATTCAGGGTGAGGGAGTTTTAGCAAAAAGCAAGTCTCAAAGTGGCCTAGGTACAATGCAGGCCTGATTCCCCACGGGAGAACCTATCTGTGGGTGTGGGTCCCATGTGCTGGACCTCACTTTCCACTGGCTTCTCCGAGTGGGAGCTGGGTCCATGCCACAGAGGACGGTCTCCTATATTTCCCCCCTTGTTTTTAGTTAGGACCGCTATAGATCCCACAAAGCTTGCTACTTTCTGGTCTCTCACATGACCCTGGGAAAATAATTTGCAAATGCATCAAAGTACACAGAGCGTTACTATAATCAGTAAGCAACCAGTGGCTCCAAAAACCCACATTTTCAGATTAAGCCCATCAATCACTGTTAGGCAGTAATGATCAAACAATAGACAACATTCAAAGAATTATGAGGGCTTATTTAGAGTCAGGGTCAGATGGCTAAAGGGCCATAAAACTTTGGGGAAACAAGCTCATTTCAGGCTTGGACCTTATCATTTAAATTGAGGGTTAGCAAAGCAGATTTCACAGGATTTTATGCATTCTTTCTTAGGCCTGATCTCCCTGGGAAACTCGCCCTTTCCAGCACAGGGCCGCACCCACATCCGGCATTGGTTCAAGCTTAGGTCGAGCATGGTAAGTAAGGCAGCCAGGAGATTAGGAGACTTCTTGCAGACAGAATGAGGACTCAGGCTATGTCAAAGTCAAGGGGCGAAGGTCCATCATCCCCTTTTTCTATAGCCCCCCAAGTCCTTCCCTGAGGGTCCCCTTGTGATTGTGCCTGTCTTAGGTTGTCCCTCCCTGAGGAATCTTACCCGTCATTGGCTCACCGATCATCCACTGGGGGCCAGCCAGGGTGAAGTAAAGTGGGCAGAGGCAGTGCTCCTGCCAGGGAGATAAGCTTCATCTCCTCAGTGGCTTAGGGTCCCAAGGTCTCTCACTCGACCTTAGCCATGTGGAGGTTACTGCTTCTGAAACCAGGCAGGGCGGTTCCCAACATCTCCCCTTTTTTGTTTGTGAATGCAATTGTAGTTGTTAAGCCTGTGAAACCTACTATTTGCTGTTCCCGAATGCAATCTTGAGCAAACAACCTCCATACACATTGTAAAGCGCAAATAAGGATAAAGACAAGGAGGCATCCAAGGGCTTCCATGAACCAAACTCATAAATTCAGTCCATCGAACCAGTTTTTATGGTTCAACCATTGTAGATTATCGTGGAGGGTCTGAAACACTTTTTGTTCGGCAAGACCTTTGCTTGAGCATTAAGAGCCTTGATGTCCCCCCATGTTGTGGGGACATGCCTAAAGGGAACATTATGGGGCACTGAGGGGTTGTTGCCCTCTGCAGGAGGCGCTTGAGCCTCGACCCCTGTCATTGGGGCAGGCCCCATCCTCCTCTGTTGGCGGACCCAGGCCCGTGCGTGACAGTGTGGGTGTCCATTTTCCTTCTGGTTGTTCAGGGTCACCTGGGCTATCTGGTCTGCCAGTTGATCGGTTCGCGCCTCCAGGCAGTGGAGCTTGGTGTCTATTTCGCTCATGATAAGGCTTTATTATTTTGACTGGTAGCCAGCCATACAGGACCTGTAGGAATGGAAACACACGCATACCCTCTTCCCCATGTTAAGAGATCTACAGGGCCCTGCCAAAAGCCATCTCCCAGCAGATCTTTATATAAAACCTGAGGATAAGATGACTTTGGCTCTTTCTTCTGAAAATGTTTCTCAATTGGAGTACAGAGTGATTCATCACAATTTAGAAAATTATATGTAAACACAACTAACATAGTCAAATTTGGGGGGGAGGACTCATGATTTCCCCTTTTTTGTTTTTTAAGATGATTTTTAAAAGTATGATGAGCCTGTTCTACAATTGCCTGACTGGCTGGGTTGTAAGGTATTCCTGTTTTATGTTGGATATTCCAACGCTGAAGAAAGACCTGAGTAGAATGGGCAAGGTATCCAGGGCCATGATCAGTTTTAATTTACCGAGGCTGTCCTAAATGACTAAAGGCCTCAAGCCAATGGTCTTGTATATTTTTAGCAGATTCTCCTGTTAAAACAGACGCATGTAGGGCACCTGAGTAAGTATCAATAAAAATAGGAACGTATTTGAATTTCCCAAAGGGAGCGTAATGAGTGACATCTGTTTGCCAAATTATTTGAGAACTTAGTCCTCGAGGATTAACTCCTGTAGGCGGGGGTGGGGGGTGCCTTGTAAGGACTTGGCAATCAGGACATGCTTTAATAATTTGCTTAGCTTGGGAGTGAAGAATGTCAAATTGTTTTCTGAGTGCCTGGCTATTTTGATGAAAAAACTGATGAGAAGCTGTTGCTTGCTGGAAGGCAGTAAGGACACTGAATAAGGCATCTGCCTTATTATTGCCATCCACCAGGGGGCCAGGCAAGCCTGAATGGGATCGAATACGAGTAATGAAGAGGGAGTGTTCTCACTTGTCAAGGAGGGACTGTAGGGCCAAAAATAGGTTAATTAGATTGGGGTCAATAGAAGTCTTAATTAATGCCTGATCTAGATGCAGAATAGTATAAACAGTATACCCTGAGTCACAGACTGTATTCAAAGGTTCCTGGGGCCATTGCCGCAGCGCCATGATTGCAGGGAAAAGCTCAGCCCTTTGAGTAGAGGAATGTCCTGAGGATACAATACTTCTCCAGTTTTTGTCTTCTAGCCAGGCAATAGCAGCCCATCCGGTTTTTCCGGACCCGTCAAGAAACACAGTTACCACCCCAGTTATTGGCGTTGGACTGACCTTTTCTGCTAGCCTTATTTGAAGGAATGGAATGTTTTGAAGCAATTTATCTGAGGGCAGGTTAATTACTAGTCTTCCTACAAAATCAGCTACAGCACACTGAAATTCCAAAGATTGAGCTGTTAATTGTTATAAATAAACCTGAGTTAAGGGGACGTGAATAAAGGCAGGATCATATCCAAATAACGGCTGTGTTCGATCATGTCCTTTTTTAATAAGATGGCATAGTGCAGTTATATAGGTGGTAGTAGTGTGTTGTGGTTGATGAGACAGAAAAAGCCACTCTATCATAGCTAAGTGGGGTGATAGCTGTCCTATCAGACCCGTTGGGGTGCCTAGGGTTGGGAAACAGAAAAGCTGGACAGGAAACTGTGAATTAATTCTAGTTAGTTGCCTCTGTTGAATATGTTGGTTTATTACATTTAATTCTTGTAGGGCCTTGGAGGACAGTTTTCTGGGGGAATTAAGATCTGGGTCCCCTTTAAAGGCATTAAATAAATGAGTTAATTGTCGGGTAGGTATTCCATGGCTGGGTCTCACCCAGGTGATTGCTGCCAGGAATTGTTGGAGGCGATTAAGAGTTAAATCCTTGGGTGGGCCCTGGCTGGTGTAGCTCAGTGGATTAAGTGCGGGCCTCTGAACCAAAGTGTCACTGGTTCAATTCCCAGTCAGGGCACAAGCCTAGGTTGCAGGCCAGGTCCTCAGTAGAGGGTGTGCAAGAGGCAACCACACATTGATGTTTCACTTCCCCTCTTTTCCCCCTCCCTTCCCCTCTCTCTAAAAATAAATGAGATCTTACAAAAAGAGTTAAATCCTTGGGTGGATTAATTTCAAGGACTTGAGGCTGGATTGTACTATTAAAAAGGATATAGCCTAAATATTTCCAAGGTTCTGAATGCTGGATTTTTTTCTGGAGCAATTACTAGCCCATCAGAGGCTACAGAATTTTTAAGAAAGGAGGCAGTTTTTGCTAAAATATCTTGTGAAGGAGCTGCGATAAGGATGCCATCCATATAATGATAGATAATTGAATTAGGGAACTGATCTCTTACTGACTGAGTAGCTATATGAAGGAAATGCTGGCAGATAGCTGGGCTGTTAAGCATTCCCTGAGGCAAAATTCTCCATTGAAACCTCTGTAAAGGCTGAGAATTGTTTATGACTGGGAGGGAAAATGCAAAACGCTCCTGATCCTTTTCTGCTAAAGGGATTGTAAAGAAACAATCCTTTAGATCAATAACTAGAAGTGGCCAGTCCTTTGGAATGCAAGATGGATTGGGGACTCCCAGCTGTAGGGGGCCCATAGGTTGGAGGGATTCATTGATTTATCATAGATCATGAATAAGCCTCCATTTGCCAGATTACTTTGGTACAACAAAAATAGGCGTATTCCAGGGGCTGTTAGGGGGTTCAATATGATGTGCTTCTAATTGTTGTTTAACTAAAAAGCAGGTCTGTTCAAGTCGCTCTCCTTTAAGTGGCCACTGACCAACCCATACCGGCATATTGGAGAGCCAGATAAGTGGTAGGGGAGTTATAAGAGCAGTGGCCATTAGAGAAAATGTGGCAGAGAGATTTGCATTCCCTGATGACTGAGGAGATCATAGCCCCAAATATTAAGCGGCATAGGCAAGATATACGGTCGAATTCTCCCTACCTGTCCTTCTGGTCTGTAACATTTAAGAGACCATACACTGACTTGTGGTTGAGAAGCTCCTCCAACACCTGTCACAGGCGTTCTGCTGTCTGTTAGAGGCCACTCCGGAGGCCAAAACTGATTTGAGAAAACGGAAATGTTAGCTCCTGTATCTATGAGGCCATGAAAGGTCTTATCCTTTATCTTAATTTGTAAGATTCATTTATTTAGTTTAATTGATTCTGTCCAAAAAACCGATGATTGTCTGTACTACCGAAGCCTCCCTCTCCCCTCACTGTATTTTGAGTCTTTGAGATTATGTAGGGGAGTAGGAGCAGCTGGGCAATACGCATCTAGACAGGAATAATATGCAAACCAGAAGCTTTAAGCATGATTTTAATTTCTCCTTGATAGTCTGAGTCAATGACCTCTCGCTGAACAAAAATGCCTTTGGTAGTAAAAAACCGACTCTTCCTGGGGGTAAAGGACCCCAGACACTAGTGGGAGCCATAATTATTTGATCCTGTTCCTTTAAGATTAGCTCGTTGGTGGTGACCAAGTCCAGCCCTGTGCTTCCGCGGGTGGCTGCACGAAGGTCAGAAACTGTGCATTTCCCTGAATTCCCTGATATTGATTGCTGTTCTGAATGCTCCAATTGGGGTTGGGGGCAGTGGAGCGGGCGCCCCCTCAGAAGTTTCCCTGAATAGGTTGGCCATTTTTGCCAAATTTAGAGTGGCATTCCTTTGCCCAATGTCTTCCTTTGCCACAGCGCGGACAATCCTTTAGGGGAAGCTTGTAATTACCCTTTCCCCCTCCGGGTGTGGACGAACAGTCCTTGTGCAGGTGACCAGGCTTTCCACAATTGTAACATCTGGGATCTCCCTTAATTGCAGCAGCTAAGAGAGAAGCCTTTTGCTGCTCTGTGCCAACATCTTGGCAAGCCTTGATAAACTCACTGATGTCTTTGGTGGTAGTTTGTAGGGGTCCTATAATGGCCCTGCAGTCTTTGTTAGCATGTTCATAAGCTAACTGCCACAAAAGAGATTTGGCTGCTCTGTCATTATCTATTTGCCTTTCAATACCTTCTTGGAGGCGATCAGTAAAGTCAATATATGCCTCCACAGCACCCTGACGGATATTGGTAAAGGAAGAAATTTCCCTGGCCTGAGAATCAGGCACAGCCTTCATGGTTCTGAGAGCAATTTGAGCACTGTGACTAAAAGCGTGAGAATCAAGCCTGGCCTGATCCACAGTGGTGGCAAAATCCCCAGACCCAAGCAACATAGGGAGGGTGACAGGATTATTCATTTGTGCATTCTCGACTGATTGGTGGCCAGCTCACTGAGAATACTCCGAATGCCAGACTGTGAACTGAGCTGGGGTTAAGACTGTTCTGGCCACAGCAATCCAGTCACAAGGGGCCATTCTATAGCTCTCAGTGATGGCTTGAAATAGCCCATTAGTATAAGGAGACTGAAGCCCATTTTCTCTAATGCTCTTTTTTAGATCCTTGAAAAGGGAAAAAGGAAGGGGTTCATGGACATTTCTTTGACCCTTGACTATAATGGGGAAGGCTGAAAGGGCAACTAAATCCCCAGCCTCTGCTGCTTGCCGCAGGCACCGTCGCATGGCCCTAACAGGATATCTGTCTAAACTTTCTGGCTCTCTTGGTGGTGAGTCATCCTGCGAGGAGGAACACTCCCAGAGTTGAAGTAAGGAGCAATGGCTATGAAGCAGGTCCTCTAGTGCATCTGTAGGCAGAACTTTCATAGTTGGTTCTTCCACTATATTACATGTGACTTCCTCCTCTGAACTAGACTCTATCCTCCTCCGTGACTAGTTCCAGTCTCCTAGCCCATATGGGCAGGAGAGCAGTCCTGACTAGCCCCCAAGTTATTAAGTTTTGAGTTCTGATAGAACCACTGTCCTGTAAAGATCTTAACCTATCGTCTACATCTTCCGAAACCTCTATATCTTAGGTTTCCTTGTCAGGAAAAGCAGGGTAGTATTCCTTTATAGTCTGTAAAAGCTGAATGAGATGCTGTTCCTTCACCTTGCAACCCACTCCCTGGAGGAGCTGCTGTAACACCCAAGGGTAAACTTCCTGTTCTTTAGATAAATCAGAGCCCATTCTTGCTATTAAAGGGCTCCTTTTTACTTTCAACTGTTGTCTTTTCAGATTCTGCTGCCTATGCTGCACCCTAACTAGTTAGCTATTGAGGGATATAGGGTGGTGGGTCAAAATGTGTTGTTAGTGAAAGACAGTCAGGGAGAGGAGTACCGGGCTTTCTAAGTAACCTCACCCTGCTTATGGGTTTCGGGTTCTCCCCCAGCGTTTAGGACTGCAAGGGGGGCTCATAGCACTAGGTGACCAACCTTTATATGGTGCTTCCCAGACAAGCCAGAATTTAAATTAAGAAGTGTTGGAGGTCCCTATAAGGCCCCTGCATGTCTCAGAAATTGATCCCAGACACACTCGAAAGGTTCTGACTTACTTGGGAGCACCCGATTTATCAGGCCGAGGGGAGGAAGTGCCTTTTGTCTTCGGATCTTGGCGAATGTCAAAAAGCTCTCATATAAAACCTGTGACTAACACTAAATTCTTCTGGAAAGTGATCTTCAGAGTCAGGTTGAAACCGAAACACTTATTCACTATCCGCTTTTCCTTATGTAGGCAGATGGAGGGAAAAGGCAAAATTGAAAGGACTGCAAGAGGTGGCTTAAAAGAAAAAATTTGCTGAGATGCTTTTAAAAGATCCCTGTAACTAGTTGCTATTTTTTTAAAGCTGATTAAAGGGAAAGTCTTTGCTGTTTCTCCCAAGCCTAGACCTAGTTGGGGGTTGTGCCGCAGGGATGGGCTTGTGAGTGTTTTTACAGTGTGCCTCTCGTTGTGTGGACCTTTGCTTGCGACTGGCGAGAAACCTAGTGTTCTGTCCTGGTCCACGTCCAGCTAATCCTCTCACAGGAGTCTTTATTGTGGTGAGCACCCTTGTGGCTCTTAACTACTCGACCCGTGCCCACGAGATTGCGGAAAATACTTGGGAGAGCAAGGCTCCTGCTTACTAAAGAAGGTACAGTTGCAAAGGGGTCGCAAGAGAGGGCTACCTGGGAAGAAACCCCTTTCCTCTGAAATCCAACACACCCTACTACCTAACCAAAAAGTACTCGGTGCCATCCACCCTTACCTGGGCTGATGCGTGTATTCCAACCACGTTGGTGTGTTTTCCACAACTACGCTCATACCCCTGGGTCCCTGTTCCGGGCACCAGCTGATGCAGACACCAGCCTGTAGTGTTCCTGGCGTTGTGGCTGAGATGAGACAAATTCACACAGACTACCAAGTCCTGTGGAAGAAAAGGGACAGCACGGCCACTCTCTCAAGGGGAGAGCACCCTGACCCTTGCCTTGGCAGGCTTTTATTGCTTTTCTGGGCACATTACATTGAGGATGGTCCTCATTTACTATGCACAGCTTCACTTTAGGTGGCTACCTTTTACAGAAAACAAAGGAGAGGATGTTGCTAATTACATCAAAAAAGAATGATATTTTCAAATGTAAAGGGAAAAGTGGTTGAAGTGGTTACACTCGTCCTTGGAAGGCTTAGCATAGATTTTAGGAAGTTACTTTAAAGATACGCAGTAAACGTTTGCTGCCTCAATTTAGGGTGAGGGAGTTTTAGCAAAAAGCAAGTCTCAAAGTGGCCTAGGTACAATGCAGGCCTGATTCCCCACAGGAAAACTTGTCTGTGGGTGTGGGTCCCATGTGCTGGACCTCACTTTCCACTGGCTTCTCCGAGTAGGAGCTGGGCCCACGCCAAACAGAACAGTCTCCTATACAGTGCAAATTCGGAGATTTTCCTCCGTCTCTGGCTCAGCTGTTCCCTTTTTTTTTCCTTTACCTGGAAGGGGGGTGTGCAGAATGGCACCTACTTCACTCATGCACACTGGTGAACATGTGATTAAACATAGAGGGAAGTGGCAGAGTCCCTGTTGAGAGTTCAAAGCTAATTACATAAATTGTCTTGAAAAACATTTGAAAACTTGTAAAAAATGTCAAGAGCCCTACTGCTTTTTCAGAGACAGAAAAGTATAAAAGATGAAAAGAGTTTGGGTCTGTCCAGAGCTCTTTTTGGACACGTGAATACTGACTGCCTCAGAATGTGTCCACAAATAATCCTCACTTCCAGAATGAAGTGATCAAAAGTTTTAAATTACATAATTTAAATTCTATTTTAATTACATTAAATCATCTTCTTCTTTCCCTTGCACATATGCATTGTCAGGGGGCTTTAACGCAGCCCCCCAGGTTCCGCCACGGCCGAAGAAAAAGACTACCAAGACATGATCTGCTTGGGGAGGAAAGGTGGCCATTTCTCTCAGGGGGAGAAGGGCCCCGAGCCTCTCTCTCCAGGGGCTTTTATTAGGTTCATTCACATAGGAATACAGATAAAGCTCATTGATCATTGTCAGTCAGTAAGGGTTAAACAATACAAGATTTACAGAGAACTCTGAGGGCTTATTCTGAGTTACAGCCAATTAGTTAGAGGGCCATAAAACTTTAGGCGCCAGACTCATCTCAGGTCTGGACCCTTATCTCTTAAACTGAGGGTACAAATTAAGTAGGTTTCACAGGAATGTATGTATTTTTCTTAGGCCTGATTCCCCAGGGAATCCGGCCCTCCCAGCACAGGACTGCACTGCCCTCTGTTATTGCTTCAGGCTTAAGTCAGGCAAGGGAAGTAAGGCAGCCAAGAGATTAGGAGACTTCTTGCAGACAGAATGAGGACTCAGGCTATGTCAAAGCCGAGGGGCGAGGGTCCATCACCCCCTTTTTCCACAGCCCCCCGAGTCCTTCCCTGCGGGCCTCTTCCGTGACCAGAACCTGTCTTAGGTTGATCCTCCCTTGAGGATTCTTACCCGTCATTGGCTAACTGGCCAAGCTCAGGGCCAAGCAGGGTGAAGTGGGCAGAAGTGGCACTTCTGCCAGGGAGACAAGCTTTGTCTCCTTAGTGGCTTATGGTCCCAAGTCTGACTCAGCCTTAACCATGAGGGGTTACAGCCTCTGAAACTAGGCAGGGCGGTTCCCAACAATGCATGTGCCGGTCGTGCTCGATGCTGAAACATTCTGACAGTCAAGAGTCTGTGAGCCGAAGAAAAAGACTACCAAGACATGATCTGCTTGGGGAGGGTGGCCCACCCTCCATTTGGGTCCCTTATGTGTCATCTATCACATTTTAATTACGTAACTTCTTGACCTCTAGTTTCTGCCCCGTGAGCACCTGGTACAGCGCCCTGTTCAGCACAGGAGCTGAGCTGATGGAGGAGACTGAACAGCAGGCTGCGTGCGCAGGGCCTGACTCGCCAGGAGAGGGACACAGGACTAAGGTAAAGGGAAGCCATGGAAGGACTTTAAGCAAAGAAGGGTTCCGATAAAACCTGAGTTTTCCAAGGACCACTTTGGTAGCTGGTTTGGAGATGAGAATGACCTAGCGGCCGCCATCATAGACAAAGGTAGTGTGGGGGAGGGTGGCTGTAGCGGCCCTGGGTGAGGAGAGAACTTGCACGACTAGGGTCTGGAAAGGACCTCTACATCCGCTTCCGGACTGAGCCGCTTTGGGATCGAGTGCCGGAGGAGTGAGCTTCTGCTCTGCAGCAGCTGGGGCTGGTTGAGGCATGGCAGTGCCCCCTACCTGCCGCCCAGGCTCAGCCCTGCACTGACAGCCCATGGGGCGCCACGCTGCAGCCTGAGCCCACCGTGCAGCTGTCCCTTTTCGATACTCAACACTCTTGTAGTCCCTGGCACTATTGCCCCACATCAATAGCCACTCCTCATAGCCGTAGGACAGCTCATATCCTTTGGGGTTCTGGGATAATGAAATAAGGGAATGCTTCACGGAAGAGACTTCACCTAGTCTGATCCCTAAGGGCTGGTGTAAATGGAGGAACGAACATTCCAAACTAAGCATAGTATAAACATATGCTTGAGTAGTAGTGTGTGTAAGAACAAAGACAGTTGATGGCTGTAATCTCGGCTCCATTAGCTGTGTCATCATGGCCAACTTAACCTCTTTGAACTTCTGTTTAAATTCTTAAAAATTTAGATATAATATTTATCTCTCCAAAGGTTGGGAAGATTGAATGAAATCATAAATAAACACCAGACACATTCTAAACTTTCAATCAAGTAAAGCAATCGCCTATAAAGCAATAAAAGCAGTCATTTTTGACAAACAGTAGTAGTTAACGTTGCCAATGTTGGTGAATAATGGAAGAAAAGTATGGAAAGGTAAACTGAGACCAGATCAAGGTAGGTCTTTAAAGATTAGGAAAATTTTTGAAAAATGGGAATAAAGTAATCAAAATAAAAATTTGTGTACAGAGGATAGGAACAGAGAGCTTACTTTAAAGAATCAGAAAAATTGGACAAGTTACTCGGAACTCCTCTGTAATTCATTATTTATTGTCTAGCGTTCATACTACACTGTTTCATGAACTATGTATGGATCATGTCTATTTTGTTCACCACTCTGTATTCAGTGCCTGACCCATAGTATGCACTTAATAAATATTTGTTGAATTAATGAAGAAATCATGATAACGGGGGGACCCCCAAAAAAGATTCCAAGAATACAAGCATAGTTGACTGAAAGAATACATAAGACTGTTTAGTGCCGAGGAAACGAGTTTACATTCTGGACTGTACAAGTTTGAGAAACCTGTAATGCATTCTGTTGTTCATAGCGTAAGCGGAACCAAAGCTCAGAGCAGAGGTGGGGGCCGGAGATGTGTTGTCGAGAGAGTCATTAACATACAAGGAACAATTGAGGTCACGTGGGCGGAAGGAGGTTTTAAATAGGAAACACCCCCGGAAGTGACGCCAGTAAGAGCGGAGTTCGGGAGGGTGGAGGTACCAGGAGAGAAGCGGCGGTTAGAGCCAGGCGGAGGCTAGGCAGTCGAGGGGCCGGAGAGGGGGAGGGGAACAGGTTAAAAGTATGAGACGTGATGGGAGAGACTGGGACCATAGACGTAGAGAAGGTCACGGACGAAGACGGGACCGTCATTCTGAGGAGCCACGAGCCAGCTCCTCGAGGTAAAACTATAGAGACCTGTAATTGATTTGAATCTCCAGAAGTTATCGGTGTCGTTGAGATGAGCGGTTTTAAAGAACGCTAGGGAGTTAAGTCAGTTTTCAGCGGCAGTTAAATTGCGTGAATTTGAATCCTATTTTATGACCGAGGCAAGTTACGTAATTATTCGGTGTCTTAACTGTAAAATGGATTTGATTACCTCAGTGTTATTGTAACTAATAAGTGCGTATGCGTTAAAATGCTTAGAAAAATACCTTGTTCGTTGCCGTACTGAAAATCTCAGGTGGTGTTAGCGAGTCAGCTGTGAAGGGGGTAAATGTTGCTGTTTACGAATATTCATTTTAGGGCTGTAAGAATGGAGAAACTGAACGAGCCTTTTGCGCTGAATAGGGCAAAATCAAATAGGGAATTATCTTAGGACTACTACGGAGGTGCTGGGGTTTAATAGGAGGGGCGAGGATCGATTCTTTCGAGAACCTTCCAGAAATCTCTGCCAGTCATGCGCAGTAGGTTTGCGCGCGCTTCTCCCAGCTCCGTCCTTGTTCCTATAGGCTATAGACCCTGTATGTCTTTCCTCGCGTTTCTCATTGGTCTTCAGGTAGCCTTGGCCTCGCCTCCTAAAGCAGTGGGGTCCCCCAGTTGGATCTTTTAAATAGTTTCTTGCTTGTTCCCGGGCCTATGGATGGACGAGAGGCTACCTTAAAGTATGTAGTTTACAAAAGCAAAGGGACTTTTTTTTTCTTACGAACTAAGTAACTATGAAGTGAATATAGAAAGGCGATGGGGAGGGTACGGTCGGAAGCGAAGGGGAGCGGCTTAAAGTTGCAACATCGGAGTACTTTCAACTACGGACCGAGCTACTTCCGGGAGAGAATGGGCGGGGATAGGATTCCGTGTGTTTGGCGGGTTTCGCTATCTTCTTCAGTCTCTGGTCTTCCGACAGCGGAAGGAGCCGGACCCGTGACGAGGTCGTGACGCCGCCGCTGCCTGAACAGACTACCTCAGGCTCCCCAATGGCCACCGCCGTGGTGAGTGCCGGGGCCGCGCGGCGGGTGCGGGCGCCGGGCTCGGGCGGCGGGGGGGGAGGGTCGCTAGTGGTTGCCGGTAACTTGAGGAAATAGCGAATCAGGTCTTGGCCCGCCGGGCTCCCGGGCGGAGGGTTCCGCTCTCTGTAGACCCCCTCCATCCCTATGCTCATCACCCCCGACCCCCAACCCCCTGCCTCCAGCCCCCGTGCAGTCTCTTTAGGATGCTAGAAGGGACCTTGAAATGGGAGGCAGCGAGAGGCGGGCGAGTTGCGGTCTGTTTGTACCGCAGGATCACTTGAGCTGGAAACGAAACTAGTTTTAATTCAAATAGCTGGACTGGGTAAAAGGCTGGGTAATACTTAATCTTCCCGCGAGAGCAAACGCCAACAGCGTTTCTTTTTTTTCGGTTTTACAATTCTTTACAAATGCCTGTGGATTTTTAGGTAATGTGAGGAAGTTTCCTAAGTAATTTCTAAATTACTTTCCTAAGTAATTTTTCAAACAGTTTATTAAACTTTATTAAACTATTCTTTTTTTTTTTCCATTCTACAACTTTTGGTTTGGGGCATAACTTAACCTCTTGAAAAGAGAACTCGCGCTTTCCTGATTCATTTATTCAATGACAATCCCCCCACCCCACCCCTTTTTTAAAGTTCAGATTGCAACATTTTTTAACCATGAATGTTTTGTAAAATATTGGAAGCCTAAAGTAAGTACTAAAGCAGCAATTTCCTAACTGAGATTATAAATTTGTATTTTAAGTGAGAAAAAAAATATTAAAGTCACAAATGAGGGATGAGTATGCCCTAAAAATACGTACCCAAAAGTAGTGAAAATTTTAAAAATTGGAAACTTTGGAGCCCGAAGTCTTTAAAATGTCCAAATGTATGTGGAAGAATATGGACTATGTATGAAGCTACCAAGTAATTGAAATAAACTGTCAGCTTCTGTTGGTGGTTATGTGTTTGTGAGGGTTTGGAGGGGTGGTAATGCACAGCTCTGAAAATTTTTTTTGTAGGATTTTAAAACTTATGTAGATCAGGCATGTAGAGCTGCTGAGGAATTTGTCAATATTTACTATGAGACAATGGACAAAAGAAGACGGGTGAGTGTTAATAGGCTTTTTTACTCTTCATTAAATACCAGTTCTTTTTTAAGCCAATTCATCTGACTTGCAAAAGTGGTAACGGGGGTTCTTCTTTAATAGTGCATTGCTTAGGGAAGGATTGGTATGGTATTATGGAAGTGGGGACTCTGGAATCATATACTAGCTTTGTGTATACCTCTGACCTTGGGCAAGTTGCTAACCTCTCTGAACCTCATTTTATTTTTAGGGTAGTAAATGTGAATCAATTTAAGTACTGCACTTAACGTAGGACCTGACATACATTTATTTAAATGTGTTACATTTTCTCATTCTCGATTAACTCTGATTTGGTTAAAATAGTATTTGTGCTGGTGAAGGGGACTGGCATTACAAGAATTGTTCCCTGATTTGTTCCTTTAATTGCATATGTTAATAGACAACTTTTATATTAAATTTCATAGCTGTAGCTGGCACTCATAACCAGTATCTGCATGGCCTGGATACTTTCAGTTTTCAAAAGAACAGTTTATCACTTTGTCAGCTCTTTTCATTGTGCTTTATCCCTGAGCCATATTTTCTAAGGGATTATTTCAGTTTGTCCTGCAGTCTTGCCTAGATCTCTTATCAGCATAGGATTGTACTTTAGCTTTTTCTGTGCTGCAGGTGGAGAAGTTAATATCTTATCCCTAAAAATCTATTTTTTTAAGGCAGAAGATAAAAGAATTTCCTGGTACTGGTGTTTGATGGTGCGGGGCAGGGGCAGAGGATGTGACAGTGGGTGTTTATTATGCCTTGTTGCTTTCAAAAATAAGTAGCAAAGATAAGGGAGAGTCAAGATACGGGTTGGCCAAGGTAAATTTTAGGATTAAGCAAATAATGAGTCCTGTGACACACGAAACTGCTGTAACTACACAGTGAAGTGTTGAATTTTTCTTTATGGAGCCTAACTTACTTGACTTATAAAAAACTGCTTTAGCAAGTACTGGAGATTCTTTTGAATTAAAATGCTCCTTGAGTAGTAAAAGGAACTAATTCTTCCTAACACATACAACATTAAATGGTTCAAACATGAAATGACTCCATGGATATAAACACCAGTATTGAAGTATACAGGTAGGGCCTGATAGAAGACAACTTTGTTAACTCCCAGAATTAGAAAGGGTTCTAGATGCTTGAAATTTGTGATCACTTAAAATCATTTAAATACAAAAAGCAAAATTTTAAAATTCTCTTGTAGTTTGGTTGAAGCGTTCTTGTTATGGCTAAAGTGAAATACGAAAAAAGTATATTTAACTGCCTAGTTTATTTAGTTTATTAAGAGTAGGATAATATATTTAAGGACACGGTTATAAGGCAGAGATACCTTGTTCACACTGTCTTCAGTTGAAGGGGTCAGGGAAGTAGAGATGGAGATAGAACTATGAAAATGTTTATACACCACCTATAACCTCCCGGTTCCTACCTTTCAGTTCCTTTCTATAAAATGCCTTGCCAGAAACAAAAATATTTCTTTTTTTGTCCTTTCTTTCTTAGGCACTGACCAGGCTGTATCTTGAAAAGGCCACTTTAATATGGAATGGAAATGTTGTTACAGGGCTGGAAGCCCTAGCTGATTTTTTTGATGTGTTGCCTTCTAGTCAGTTCCAGGTTAATATGTTAGATTGCCAACCAGTTCATGGTAAGATCATGGTGTTTCAAGGTACTTCGTTTGTTTTACTTTAGTGAGCACTGAGCTTTGACAGCAAAAGCAGCAAGCATCTATTACTGTTAGGAGTATACTTTTCTAAGTTAAATATTATGAAAAATTCAGCTCTCTAATTAAACTTTTGGTGTTAATTTAGATCTGTGTCACTCCAGAAGATCACTAGTAGGTTTTGGTGGATTATGTGATTATAGTTTACTAAAAGTTATGTGAGTAATTGAAGCTAAATGTGATTTTTGCAGATGGAGAGGAGCAATTACCTTTTTTTTGTTGTTGTTCTAAATAAGTTGCCTTCTATGCCTTGAAATGTCTCTAGAGAAAAAGTATACAGAATCCAAGATTAATGTATTTTAGCATCTTACAACTTACTAAAGTCTTTATTTTTCTTGGTCTGTCTGAGAGAGAGAGAGAGAAACATTGATTTGTTGTTCCACTTAAGTATGCATTTGTTGGTTGATTCTTGTATGTGCCCTGATCAGGGATCAAACCCACAACCTTGGTGTATCTGGAAAACGCTCTAACCAACTGAGCAACTCAGCCAGGGCAAAACTTACTAAAATTTTGCAGAAGACACTTTGTTAGGTGAAAGGATGACATTTGACAAGGCAGAATTAGATTCAAGGTGGAATGATGCCATTTATAAGATTAACCTCTAGGTGGGTCCTAAGTGTTTTAAGTAGTAGGTTAGGGTGTTTTCTTTTTCCTTCATAGTTCTTGAAAACAGCAGTAGCTTAAGAAGCAAAATAGGAAAAGGCTCTGTTAGAAACCCAATGAAATGTAAATAAACACAGGAACCAAATAGTCCTATGCTAGATACAAGCTCTTTATTTTGTAACTCTAGAGTACCCCCAAATTTTCTGGGTGGAAAATAATTTTAGTATCTTTGAAATGGTTATTTAGGTTTTTTGGCTTTGGGTGTGCATGCTTAAGAGTATGTTCAAAGTAAAGAAAGTTTATGAAGCGTTAAATTGTAAGCAATCTATTTTAAGCCTAAAATCTGCTTATTTAGAGATAGAAACCAACCTCTTTTCTTTTCTGTGTATGTGTGGATAAAGAGCAAGCTACTCAGGCCCAGACTACAGTTCTTGTTGTGACCAGTGGAACTGTGAAGTTTGATGGCAACAGACAGCACTACTTCAATCAGAATTTCCTGCTAACTGCTCAGACTACTTCTAACAACACGGTGTGGAAGATTGCAAGTGATTGTTTCCGTTTTCAAGATTGGGCTAGTAGTTAAAAGGGGTGAAAGTCCATTCTCCTTCGGTTCATTAGTTTCAGCAGCAATTTGTGTGAATTAATTTCATTGTGGAAGCACGATAAACTAGTATGTTCTGTAACTAAATTTCATAGATACATTATTCCTGGCGGCACCTTTTCTAGTGGCTGCCAGGTTTAGTTATTGCCCTTAAGAGCTTTAACGCTAGTGTTTCACATGCCTTACATACATTTCACTAATGACAGTCTTACAGTAATAATACAAACATGATCTCTATTAACATACTGTGAGCCCAGCCTATTGCAAAAATAAAATCCTTTTATACTACTGTCTACAGGATATCAGCACAACATAACTGGGAGGAAGTGGAGTATTTTTTTTTCTCATTTAGGTTAATTTTGTAGTGGAACACACAGTTATTTTCAGTAAACACTAGTAATAAATATAGTTTTGGTATAAGGCTTTTTCATATCAGTTTGGTGAAAATATTACTAGTTTTGGTTTGCATAACTACTCTGATATTAGAATCACATGTAGAGATATTTAGTGGTATTTTTTCATGTTACATAATGTTTTCTATGTTTACATGTCCTTATGAAGTGAATTAATCTACTGGAGAGGTACATGTTCTTGAGTATTGGATATACTCAGTGACTTAAAAGCAAAACTACTTAAGATTTTCTTGGCAGCTCCAGGTTTATAACTTTAGGTAATAAATAGTACTGAGACTAATAGCTTCCATAGGAGAATAGGCAGTGAGAAGTATAGTGATCCAAGGTTGGCCAAGAGTTAGGAGGGCTAGCTAAATGGTAAGTTTTAGGTACTTGTTTTCTACCTCCTAAAAATGTAGCCTATTTTTAGGATTTAAGTCGTTAAGGTAGTAAGTATCATTCCCAAATGGTCACGAGTGTCACGTTTGTTCTAAAAATTATTTTTAAAGATTTTTCCAGTTCACCTCATACTTAACAGCAATATATGTCTCAGTTTATTCAAGAAGTTAATGGGGATAAAATGTCAGCAATAAACCTGTCCCTGTAGCCGGGTCTGACAGCAAAGTTGGAAACAAAGCCATTGCTCTCTCTTTGGGACATCCTTACCTTCTGAGTCTTCCGTGTGAACTTCAGGCCAAAGTCTCCCATGTATTATCCACTCCCAAAGTTAGTGATTTCTTCCCTGTGTTTCACATTGTGACCTGCAGCATCTTTGTTTACTCATTCAACTTAAAGTTGTTTAATTTTATGATTTGTTTGTCCATATGGCATTGTAAGCAAACAGCTTTATTTTAAAACATGTTGCAGTTAAATGGCTCTTTGTCTTTTTAACAAGAAAATAGAGAGCAGCAGATCTTCATTAGTCCATAAACTTCTAAAAAACAAATTGATTCATTTTATGTCTCAACATCTAACATCTAAAGAGAAAGAAATAACACCTTTCGGTTTTGGTTAAACTTTAAATGTTTTTTCATTCTTGAATTTATTACTGTAATGTTTTTAAGCTAGATATGCCAGCTGTGTTTCTACATTGCAACTCAAAGTTACTGTTCCTCATCACTTCATTTGAAAACCAGTAGTTCATTTACTCATCCCTCAAACAACACATTGTATTTCTGATATGTGAACAAAATAGAAATAAATTGGAGAAAGGGGTAGGACTGAAATTTAGACCACTCCTCCTTATAATGTGAATCAAATCTTACACTTCATTCAAAATGAACTTACTCTGATTTTGGATTGGCTTTTAAAATCACAGCCTTAGCAGCACCAATCAGAATATGCAAACACTGCCCTTTCCCTTATGGAGAACAGTCTCAAGTAAAAGCTGCATATAACTAGCAATAAGTAAGTTGAATGGTTGTTTACTATTCATGAACTGAATGTTTTAAGACTTGTGTATGAACTCCGTTTTCCATATTCTATGTAACTTAAATGTCTGGAACTGTTGTATGGACTAGACTGTATTTTTGACATGCACATATTTTTGTAACTTGAAAAAAATAAAATTTGTCTTGACCAGTTTTCTCAAACTTGTTTTAAGGTCTTTTGATTTTTTTCTTTTGATTAAAAAAATTTTTAGTTGTATTTCTTCCATTACCATTTATGCCCCTTATACTCCTTCCTCCCCCACACCCATTATCACCCCTCTGTTGTCCGTGTCCACGAGTCCTTTTTCCATTTTGCTCAATCCCTCCACCCCCTGATCCTGCCCCCCTCCCAAGAGCTGTTTGCCTGCCCTCTATGAATGAGTCTGTTTCTGCAGGGTCCCGCAGAAGTAAGGCTTGCTTGAGTGTGGTTGGGAGGGTACGTGAATATCTTGCATGAGATGGACAGCAATTTGAACATTTTACCTAAAACGTCATTATGCTGTGCATGAATGCGATACTCTCATGTTACAGAATTATGTGCTTATGATTTTTAATAAAATAGGGGCATTATTTGTGCCAGACCCTGTATTTTGTTAGTTCAGCTTGTTCATTAGATCCCACATATGAGTGAAATTATATGGTATTTGTCTTTCTCTGACTGGCTTATTTTGCTTAGCGTAATGTTTTCCAGGTCAATCCGTGCTGTCACAAAGGGTAAAATTTTCTCTTTTTTTATGGCCAAATAGTATTCCATTATGTATACCTACCATAGTTGTATAATCTACTCATCTACTGATGTACACTTGGGCTCCTTCCAGATCTTGGCAATTGTAAATAATGCTGCAATGAACATAGGGGTGCTTAGGTTCTTTCAAATCAGTGTTTCGGCTTCCTTCAGATAAATTCCCAGAAGTGGAATCACTGGGTCATAACACAGTTCCATTTTTAATTTTTTGAGGTATCTCTATACTGCTTTCCCCAGTTGCTGCACCAGTCTGATTCCCACCGACAGTGCAGAAGAGTTCCCCTTTTTCTATATCCTCACCAGCACTTACTGATTTATTGGTAATACCCAATCCTTACAAGTGTGAGATGATATTGTGGTTTTAATTTGCATTTCTCTGATGATTAGTGACATTGAGTATCTTTTCATATGCTAGTTGGCCATATGTATGTCCTCTTGGGAGGTGTGTCTATTCAGGTCCTTTGCCCATTTGTTAATTGTATTGTTCGGGTGTTTTTGGATTGTTTGGGTATTTTTGGTGATACACCTGATAACAGTAAGTATGTATCAGCGAATGTGTTCTCCCATTTAGTGCACTGTATTTTATTGATGGTTTCCTTTGCTGTGCAAAACCTTTTTAGTTTGATGTAGTCCCATTTGCTTATATTTACTTTTGTTCCCCTTGCCTAAGAGGGTATGTCAGAATGGGCTAAACAGATTTTATTTAATAAACGGTGTTGGGAAAATGGGACAGATCATGTAGAAAAATGAAACTAGACCACCTTCTGACACCACACACAAGAATGAATGCAAAATGGATCAAAGACTTAAATGTTAGACCTGAAACTAAAAATCCTAGAAGAAAAGATAAGCAATAAAATCTCAGATATTGCTCATAAGGTCTTTTGATTGTTTCTTTAAGGCCTTAGAGTAGGTAGTTGTTTCTTTACAGTATAAGGTTTTTCAAATTTACCAAAAAAAGGTTAGAATGTTGATAACAATAGTGAACAGTTTTGACATTGTCTTTTTCTCCAGCCCACCTAGTTCTTTCTGTTCTCTTACCAAGTATTCCCATCCCCAAGATCACCTGTTTGACATAGCAGTGAAGTTTCTGGTGAGTTGTTGAAATGTTAACCTTGAGAAACTAGCCTAATTGCTATGTTTGGTAAGCAGTAACACCAAGACACTTGGTTTCCGGAAAGTATGGTTCCATTAACTTTAATTCTACATTAAAAATATGTGGACAGGAACTTGGAAAGGAGTGAGAAGAGGCAGTAGCCCTTAGAACAAACTACCATATTTAATGTCTTCAGAGATGCACATATTTTTCACAATTTAATATCCCTCAAATTCTTACGGATTATAAGTTGATGCCAAATCATAGTTTAATTAGCTTTTTTTTACTCTTGTCTATGGTACGTAAAATATTGTTGAGTCTTGTAATCAATGTCATCTTAGATTGGTGAAATAGAATGACTTCAGTAAGTGGAAATAAAAGGCCTATAAGCTTAATTCAGTGACTCAAACTGTCACCAAGTTATTTGTATTTTATGACTGGGTCATGGCTGGAAGAACCACAGACCTTATTCATAAGCATGCATGTGCCTTGGTGAACAGCAGTCATAATGTTTTCTTAGGTTTTGAAAACAACTTAATGTATGATGTGTTTAAAAGACTCCCAATGAGGTGAAAGGGTAAGTGCAGTGTTTGGGAAAGGAATAAAGGTCAAAGCCAAGGAGATAGAATGATTTCTTTTATTCTGGAATGTTGCTGGATTGACTTGCCAGAAACTAGTGAGGCAGGAAATTTGACAGGGGGCTTCATTTGCTGATTTTTCTTAAAATATGATTTATCATAGGGTAGACAAAACAAGTATAGATGTGCTTTAACATAACCTTAACACTTAAGGGGAAATGATAGGACATATTTAGCTTTTTGATTTAACAACTGGGTCTATACAATAATATTTCACCAAAACACTTGCTATCTGCTGTATTCTGTTAATATTCATACTTTGCCGAATATAACTTTCTGTACAAAATGTTTCTCAGTGACTACCAGTGGGCTATATAGGTCAGTCTTGCTTTGTAGAGAAGCACTAAAAATGGAAATGTTGCATATTGTTGGAATAAAGTGTGCAGTGGAGGATCTTAGGATATAGCCTAGATGTGGGATTGAGGTATATGCGTCTACATAAGTGGCTTTCCAAAGTTTGGCTTTATCCCACAAAAGTATGAAACATCATAACAGTACACAGGTGCATAAATACAATTAATAAAAAATGTATGTACAAAATAAAACTCGGGCTAACCACAGGTGACCCTTGAACAACATGGAGGTTAGGGTCACTGACCCATCCACCCCTGTCCCCACACAGTCGAAATTCCATGTATAACTTGACTCCCCCCAAAACCTAACTACTAATAGCTTACTGTTGACCAGAAAAGCCTTACCGACAACAGTTGATTAACATATTTTGTGTATGTGTTATATACTGCACTTATAAAATAAAGTAAGCGAAAAAATGTTAAAATCATACAGAAGATAAAATACTTTTACAGCACTGTACTATATTGATACCATAAGTTTATATCATCTTTACAAGATAGAAAAATCCACATATAAGTGAACATGCACAGTTCAAACCTATGATGTTCAAAGGTCCACTCTGATATTTTTCTATTCTGACATTTTCCATTAATTCTTTACGTGCTGATGTAGCCTGCTGAATTGATTTTTTACAGCTTCCTAGTGGATCGTATCAGCAGTTTGGAAAACACAAGAATAGAGCAAGCATAATACTTACGTTACCATTTTCTAATAGGAGGAAAGAATTGGCATCAAAGAGTGGTGCCGTGTGTCAGTGATGTTCCCCTGACTTGGAAGTGATCAAAAACTTCCTCTTCTCGGGCGTGTCCTAGTTATGGAGGGCCATGCAAGGCAGTACTATTTTCTTCCCGTTTCTTACCTTGCACCCAAAGTTCAGAGCAAAGAAAGCAAGTGTTTAGTCTTTACGCAGAATCTGGAGATAGGATGTGTGGCAATAAAAATGAGTTGAAACACAGGCAGTGTCTTATTTCAGATATTTGAGCAGATAATTGAGAAGGCATTCCAGCCGAACCATTTTTGAACATGGTTTAATACCACATAAAATGTATTTTTGTCTATTGTAGGTCAATTTTTCACGTTTTTTCCTTTCCCTCCCTTTTTGGACACTCCAGACATCTGCATATCAACCGCCCATAGTTTAACAAAGGCTGCGGTGGTCTCTCAAGGTAAATCCTGATTCCAGACCCCAAGGAGAACTGTATTCTGAGGCTATTCTGCCCCTGCTGTGCTTTGTGACCTCTGTCTTCAGATGTTGGATGGAGATTTGCCTTATCTGCCCTACCAGATGATTGTGAGAATCAAATTAGAAAGATGTGAAATTATTTGTGCAAAGTGCTGCACAAATGTAATGGTTATATTTTTTGGCTTGCTGACTGGCTTCTCCTTGTCCCTAAATTCTGTCTCTTTTAGGGTAAAACAATTAAAAGGACTGCCACCCACAACCAGACACTCTTTCTAAACCTTGCCACTGCCTTTACAAGACTTGCCCAGCTCTGCAAAAAGTCTAAGATTAGATCGATCCAGGTAGAGATGGCAATTTGACTATAAAAAGAAATTCAGGACCTTGAAGGGATAGAAGGATAACAATTTGCAAATGTATTTTTGAGAGGTCTTTCTGAAACAAGGGAAAAAATAGACTGGGAAATTTTTTATTCGAGTTCTCTTATCCAAGGACAGGAAGTCAATGAGAGGAGCCTGCAACACTTAACAATTGCAGGTGCTGTGCCTTGGATCCCAATGGCAGTTGCAGGGGGACGTGGGGCAGCTGGCAAAATTATGAGCTTCCCAGGAGATTTTTATGAATCTTAATTTCAAATGCAGTCACCAACACTTTAAAGTGTTACTCTAACATTATTAAGCTCATAACCTTAGAATTCAAATAATGTTCTCAAAATCTTACTATTTTTCTCTCAAAATGTTCACCATCCCCCTTCCCACACTACCTATTCCTCTCCGCCTTCCCAGTTTGATACTAAAAACAGAAAAATAGAGGGAGGCATGTGTCGTAGACCTCTTCATCAGCTCAAGGTTGGCTGGCAAATATTGGCTTTACTCTTCTCCCCCACACTTGTTTGATCCTATCCCACAATCAACCTCTTCACTGCCCAACAGCAACATTTCTCTAATCTTACCATGTTCCTCCTCTCTGTAAGAAACTGACAAATCTACCATACCCTTCTCAGCATTTTCCACCCTGAGCAGCCAGAGGCTTTTATTCCCTGCAATCCCAATCTTCCCTAAAAACATTTTACACCCCTGAGCTTTCATTCCTTGGTATCATTTACCATACACCCCATTGCTCTTCCCAACAAGTTAGCCCTGCGTCCTGGTGTGAGAAGAGCCAGATCCAGTGATGAACTCAATCTGACTCATGAGAGCCAATAATGCACATCTCAGAACTCCGTGTTTAGTTACATCTCTTTGGTAGCTTGAAATCAACCATGGCAGGAGTATTTACCCCATAGAAACTGGAAAATGCTACAAACCAGAGCTTTTGTCCCCACGTCCCTCCGAAAGTTATTAGATATTTACTAACTAATAGACCCTGACTCTGATGTGCTAGTGAAGATGCATAGAAATGGTTCTGGAATCAAAGGCCTAAAATGGCATAACTCAATCATAACTAGGTTCAACTTTGCCCAGAAACTCACAGCCCACCTTCATCATCTGAAGTGGGCTGGCAGACCTAGTCCTTACCCAGCTCCCCCAGCACATGTCTGATGCTCTTCTGCTGGCTTGATCCCAATCCATAGTTTCCTGCTTTACTGCCCAAAGTTAGCCCCTTAGAACCTACAGGTACAGAGTAGCAGCATTGACTGACAACCTCTTCCAGAAATTCCACACAAATCCCAAGTTTTCTGTCTCTGATTTTGCATTTACTCCAGATGGCAATGCTTTGAATAATTGTATAATAATTATTTGAAAAGGCTATCTCCAACTAGTTTTAACTTTATTACATCAAAATTAATGGAGTGGCTTATTTTGCTTAGCATAATATTCTCCAGGTCCATCCATGCTGTCACAAAAGGCAAGATTTCCTTCTTTTTTTGCAGCCGCATAGTACTCCATGTGTAAATGTACCACAGCTTTTTTTTTTATATCCTCTGATCTCCTGAGGGGCACTTGGGATGCTTCCAGCACTTGGCTATTGTAAATAGTGCTGATATAAACATAGGTATGCACGTGTTCTTTCTGATTTGTGTTTTGGGATTCTTAGGATATAGTCCCAGACATGGGATCACTGGGTCAAATGGCAGATTTAGTTTTAACTTTTTGAGGTATCTTCATACTGTTTTCCACAGTGGTTGTACCAGTCTGCATTGCGACTAACAGTGCACTAGGGTTCCCTTTTCTCCACTTCTTCGCCAGCACTTGTTTGTTGATTTATTGATGGTAGCCAATCTGGCAGGTGTGAAATAATATCTCACTGTGGTTTAAATTTTCATCTCTCTGATTAGTGACACTGAGCATTTTTTCATGTCTGTTGACCATCTGCATGTCCTCTTTGAAGTGTCTGTTCAGGTCCTTTGCCCATTTTCTAATTGGTTGGTTGTCTTCCTGGTGTTGAGTTGTATAAGTTCTTTATATATTTTGGAAATTAATCCCTTATCAGATGTGTCATTGGTGAATATGTTCTCCCATACAGTGGGTGCCCTTTTCATTTTGTTGATGATTTTGCTGTGTAGAAGCTTGTTATTTTAATGTAGTCCCATTTGTTTATTCTTTCCTTTGTTTCCCTTGCCCTAGGAGATATAGTGGTAAAAACTATTGCTGTGCATGATTTCTGATATCTTACTGCCTGTTTTCTACTAGGATTTTTATGGTTTTGTGACTTACATGTAAGTCTTTTAGCCATTTTTAGTTTATTCTTGTGTATTCTTGTGTAACTTGGTAGTCAGTTTTCACTTTTTTTACATGTAGCAGTCCAATTTTCCCAACACCATTTTTTAAGGATTTTATTTATTTATTTGTTTGATTGTTTGTTTTTTACTGTTCATATTTTTATCTTCTTTTTCTTAGATAAATCCCTTTAACATGTCATAGAATAAGGGCTTGGTGATGATGAACTCCTTTAACTTGACCTTATATGAGAGGCACTTTATCTTCCCTTCCATTCTAAATGATAGCTTTGCTGGATACAGTAATTTTGGATGTAGGTCCTTGCCTTTCATGACTTGGAATACTTCTTGCCAGCCCCTTCTTGCCTGTAAGGTCTCTTGGGAGAAATCAGCTGACAGTCTTATGGGAACTCCTTTGTAGGTAACTGTGTCCTTTTCTCTTGCTGCTTCCAAGATTCTCTCCTTCTGTTTCATCTTGGCTAATGTAATTATGATGTGCCTGGGTGTGTTCCTCCTTGGGTCCAGCTTCTTTGGGACTCTCTGAGCTTCCTGGACTTCCTGGAAGTCTATTTCCTTTGTCAGACTGGGGAAGTTCTCCTTCATTATTTATTCAAATAAGTTTTCAACTTTTTGTTCTTCCTCTTCTCCTTCTGGCACCCCTATAATTCGGATGTTGGAATGTTTCAAGATGTCCTGGAGGTTCCTAAGCCTCTCCTCATTTTTCTGAATTCTTGTTTCTTCATTCTTTTCTGGTTGGATGTTTCTTTCTTCCTTCTGGTGCACACTGTTGATTTGAGTTCCAGTTTCCTTGCCATCACTATTGGTTCCCTGTACATTTTCCTGTATTTCTCTTAGCATAGCCTTCATTTTTTCATCAAATTTTTGACCAAATGCAACCAATTCTGTGAGCATCCTGATTACCAGTGTTTTGAAACGTGCATCTGATAGGTTGGCTATCTCTGTTGCTTAGTTGTATTTTTTCTGGAGCTTTGATCTGTTCTTTCATTTGGGCCACTTTTTTTTGTCTTGGCGCACCTGTTATGTAAAGGGGCGGAGCCTTAGGTGTTCACCAGGGCAGGGCAACACACCTCGCTGCGCTGCAATACTGTATATGGGAAAGGGATCCAAGAGGGAACAATGGCGCTTGCTCCACTCTCTGCCAGATTTCAGTCACTTCCCCCACTACCCACAATCAAATTGAGCCTTTCTGGTGCTGATTCCCGGGTGGGTGGGCTTGTATATGTTCTAGAACCCTGTGGGTCTCTCCAACCAACTCTCCTGTGAGGCTGGGAGTTTCTCAACCTGCCGTCTCAACCTGCACAGGTGTTTTCAATTAGTGGTTTGAGGCTTTATTTCCTCTTGCTGGAGCCCTGGTCTGTGGCCTGATCCACCTGCTCCTGCTTTGATGGCCAGCTGCAGCCTTGCCTGCCCCACTCCACAATCCACCACCTCACTGGGTCCGCCAGCCTCCATCTTGCCTGCCCCGGTCCTCCAGCCACCACCTTG
Source organism: Desmodus rotundus (assembly GCF_022682495.2). Classification (NCBI taxonomy): domain Eukaryota; kingdom Metazoa; phylum Chordata; class Mammalia; order Chiroptera; family Phyllostomidae; genus Desmodus; species Desmodus rotundus. The sequence continues at coordinate 47,280,794 of NC_071400.1, read as the reverse complement.
CCGTGAGTCCTTTCCACCCTGCTGCCCATCTCTGCCCCTCCTACTGGTCTGGATGAATGTTTCTTCTTTATCTCCTTGGTTGTCAGACTTCCATACAGTTCGATTTTCTGTCAGTTCTGGCTGTTTTTTGTTCTTAAATTGTTGTTGGCCTTCTTTTGGTTGTGCGAGGAAGCATAGTGTGTCTACCTATGCCTTCATCTTGGCCAGAAGTTCCCAGCACCATTTATTGAAGAGACTGTTTTTACTTCATTGTATTTTTGTGCCCCCTTTGTTGAATATTAATTGACCATAAAATGGTGGGTTTATTCCTGGGCTCTCTATTCTGTTCCACTGATCTATTTCCTATTCTGATACTAGTCCCACACAGTTTTGATTACAGTGGCCTTATAGTATAGTTTGACATCAGGCATTGTGATACCTCTAACTTTGTTCTTTCTCAAGAGTGCTGAGATAGTTGGTGACTTTTATGATTCTGTATAAATTTTTGGAATATTTGTTTTAGATCTGTGAAATATGCCATTGGTATTTTAATAGGACTTGGGAAATACCATATGATCTCACTAATATGTGGAATCTAATGAACAAAATAAACTGATGAACACAAAACCAGAGGCATGGATACATGGACAGATCTCAGAGGGAAGGGGATGGGGCGGGGGGGACTGGAAGAGATTAGCCAAAGAACATATGGGCATGGCCCATGGACACAGACAACAATGTCATGAAAGTTGGGGGAGGCAGGGGCTGGGTGGAGTGTTTCAAGCAGGGGGAAAATGGGGGATATCTGTAGTAGTGTCAACAATAAAAATACTTAAAATTTTTTGAGATGTTAATTAATGGAGTGAATATAATGAAGTTTGGTAGAGGTATTAGGCCTCTATAACTTTGAAAGCTGGCTACACAGATGTATTCACTTTGAGAAATTTTTAGAATGTATTTATTTATTTTTAGAGAGAGGGGAAGGAAGGGAGAAAGATAGGGAGAAAACCATCAATGGGTGGTTGCCTCCCACGCACCCTCCACCGGGGACCTGGCCTGCAACCCAGACATGTGCGCTGACTGAGAATCGAACCAACGACCCCTTGGTTCACAGGCCGGCACTCAGTCCTCTGAGCCACACCAGCCAGGGCTCACTTTGGAAAAATTCATAAAGCTGTACCTTTATGGTTTTTGTACTTTCTGCTTTTTGTATGTATATTATACTTTAACAACAAGCTTATACACACAAAAAGATAAAGAAATATTTATGTATGTGTATGTATCCTATTCCCAAAGCAAATAGGCCCATATGATGTTAAATTATAGTTATGTCAAACTTTCAAGGAACAAATTATTCTAATTTCATACAAAGTCTTCCAGAAAATAGAAAAATTCCACCCAACTCATTCTATGAAGCAGTTATAACCTTGATACAAAACTGAATAAAGGCTGTATGAGAAGAACAATTATGACATTCTTACTTAGGAATATAAATACAAACATTATAAATAAAAGTATTATCAATCTGAGATAATATACCATAAACAAATATGATTTATCCCAGGGATGCAAAGGTCATTTACCATTTAAAAGAATCTATAAATGTCATTCACTATAAAAACTGACTAAAAGAAAAATAAAACATGATTAATTCAATAAATACAGAGAAAAATGTTCAATAAAATTCGGTATATACTCATGGTATAAATTCTTAGCAAACTGGCAAGAGAACGTCTTTAATCTGGTACAGTTATCTACTAAAGACAAAACAAGACCAACAGTAAGTATAATTTTCGATAGGAAATGTTGGAAGCATTGTAATAAAATAAAACACATGACATGGATGACCACTCTCACTGCTTCTATTCAATGTTGTACTGGAGGACTAAGTCACTGAAATAAAATAAGAAAAATAAATTAACAGTGTATGGAATAACAGTATATTTCCTCCTTTCAAAAACAGAAGAAGCTAAGGTATCATTTGCAGATAATACAACCATCTTGATTAAAAATTTGTCGTTATGATTCTTAAGTGTGATTATTTTTAACCCTTAAATATCTACAAGTGGTTATATACAGGGTCCAGCAGAAGTAGTGCCTGCTTCAGTGTGGTTGGCAGGGTAACAATATGGGTGTAATAATTTGTAGTTTTAATTTGAACATTTCACCTAAAATGTCACATGGTGTGCTTGAGTATGATATTGTTATGTTAGAGAATTACATGCTTATGATTTTGTATTAAAAAAGGGGTGTTATTTGTGTTGGACCCTGTATTATAAGAGATTCATCAAGGTGACCTGCTGTAAGATCAATATTCAAAATCATTTGCATCTTTATATTAGCAATAAACAAAAATTTTGGTAATTAAAATACCATTTACAATAACAATGAAAACTATAAAGTACCTAAGACTAAGTATAGCCAACGATTGCAAGACCTAGTCATCAAAATTTATTTTAAAACTTTATAAAAAGACATTAAAGAAGTTCAAAATAAATAAGCAATGTTCCATGTTTATAACTAGTCACATTCAATAATCATAAAGATAACAATTCTTCCCATATTTATTTCTAGATTCAGTGAAATTCCAGACAAAATCCTAACAAGATGGTTCATTGAATTTGGCAACTGATTCTAAAATTTATATAGAATAACAAAGTACCAATAGCTAAGACTACTCCTAGAGAAGAATAATATGGGGAGATTTGCTTTATTAGAGACTCATTATAATATCATGTCAAGATTTATTGAGACTTATTAGAAAGGCTTATGGAAACTTATTATAAAGCTATAATGATTAATACACATCCTACTGATGCAGGAATTGACCAGTTGACCAATGGAATTAAATAGGGGCTCAGAAATGGCAACTATGTCTGCAACAGAAAGGCGGTTTGTAGTATTTTCAAGTCAAATACCATGACTGATCAGTGTTATTTGTGGTATTTTCAAGTCAAATACCACGGTTGATCACACATATATGGAACTGTGATGTATGAGAAAGGCAGCAATGTGGGATATTGAGGAAGGAGTGATTACTTTTTTAAAAATTTTTATTGTTATTCAATTACAGTTGTATGCCTTTTCTCCCCATCCCTCCACCCCACCCCTGCTGAACCCACCTCCCTCCCCCACCTCCACCCTCCCCCTTGATTTTGTCCATGTGTCCTTTATAGTAGTTCCTCTACTGTGTGGTTATAACAAAATATAACCAGAGACATTGAAGTTAAAAGCAATCTAACAATAGTCAGGGGGGAGTGGGGAGGAGACAGTGAGGAGAGGGGATTACAGGAGTGATTACTTAATAACTGGTTTGGGACAAGTAGTTATCCATATGCCAAAAAAGAAAATAGATCCCTATTATATACCATACACAAAATAAAGTCCAGACGGGTTGAATACTTAAATGTGAAACACTAAACTTTTAGAAGAAAACATAAAAGAATATCTCTCTAACCTTAAGGTAGTAATGGACTTCCTGAACAAAACACATATAAACAGTAACCATAAAAAAGATAAATGAATTAGACTGCATTAACACTGAGAACTTCTATCTGTCATATCTGTCAACCATTTAAAAATGAAAAAACAAGTTACAAACTTAGAGGAAACATTTATAATATATACAACCAAAAGGATTCCTAACTAGAAATAAAAAGAATTTCTACAAATTAAAAAGAAAAGAAATGTAAAGTGGTCAAAGGCAATGAACTGTCATTTGCAGAAGAAACATAGCAGGCAAATAAACCTATGAAAAGATGCTAAACTTTATTAGTGATCAAGGAAAGGTACATTAAGGCCATGAAGAAATAATATTTTATGCCAATGGAAAAATAATTTAAACTGGAAAACACCGGCATTCCTACTGCCTGTCACATACTGAACCCAATAAGCAGAGACAGGGTTTGAGTCTTTATGGGTGATTTATTCAGATGGGCGGCAATCTGAGAAGATGGCGGGTTCGCACCCTAACAGACCATCTTACATTTTCTTTCCAAGCCAACCTTTTATAACAGGGAATAAACAAGGTGCAGTGAGGGGTTTTGAAATTCAGGGAAAATTAGGTGAAAGAAAACTGCAGCATTCTCGCCCTGGGCAGTTAGCTGTTCCCAGGGGTGGGTGGTCATCTGTCACTTCCTGGAACACAATGGCTTGGATGTGTCCGCTTGTTCCCCAGGCACTAATCTTTAGTGGTGCCCCAGGAGGTTGGCTGTCTCTCCCTGGAGTGTTGGGCGGGTAGCTGCAGTTTCTGAAGCAATAGCTTTAACATATGCACTACCTACTAGGCTTATTAACTATTTACCTTAAACTAAAATTTTCCAACTCTTGAGTGCCCTATCATTCCCCCACTGTTAGTTTTAAAATATCTTACTTCTACAAGATCAGTTAGGTTGGAATAGCAGAGTCCTTCCACATATTAGAAACCATCCTGGGGGCAATTCATCTTCACACCTCAATACCCAAATATTTCCATCTCGTTTGGGAGGCATAAGCTGTCCATAAATATTGTTTTTGAAAGATGACTTTCAGGTCTTCTTGAGGTTTGGCGGTCCATTGTCCCTCCAGTACTTTGCTGAGAGCACAAAACAGTTTTTTAGTACAGTTGACAAAAGGTGCGCACTGTCCAGCTGGGACTGCATTAGTGACCTTCAAGGAAAACATTTCCCTGTCCTTTATAGATACCACCACTGGTCCCCAATTATAAATATCAGAGTAGGCCATTTTCTACTTGATCATGCTCAAACACAGTATAATTTCTAAGGCTTTCCAAGGGAGTGCAAACACCTACAAGGCATGAAATGAAAGTTTGTTGAACATAAGTTCCTCCTGCAAGACAAAAGTCAGAAATATTCAGAACATTTTTGCTAAATATACCCAAATATTTTCATCTCGTTTAGGAGGCATAAGTTGTCCATAAATACTGTTTTTGAAAGATGACTTTCAGGTCTAATTGAGGTTTGGAGGTCCATTGTCCCTCCAGTACTTTTATTCTGGTGTAATGAATCCAAGGTTTTATTCCTGCCAGCTTCACAGTGGTGGGGTGGCGAGGAGTACATCCCAAGTCCAAAAGTAGTTCACTTTTCTTCTGGTTGGCTCTCTGCTCTCTGGAGAGGCTGTCATCCAAGTCTTGAGTAGCACCTTGTCTGCAGGCTCGAATGAATGCAGCAAACCTGTAGGGGAGAGGTCTATATTTCTTTACCTTCACTTCTTGATCTATATGCATATCTCCCACCCCAATTATAGCCCGAAATGGTACCTGTATACAATTTCAGAAGGACTCGATTGAATCCCACTTCAAGGAGCCACCCTTATCCTGAGCAGGGCAATAGGCAAAGCTTGATCCCAATGAAGATGAGTTTCTTGACACAGCTTGGCTATATTTTTCTTCAAGGTGTGATTCATCTTCTCTACCTTCCCAGAAGCCTGAGGTCTCCATGCCATGTGGAGTCTACACTTGATTCCTAAAATTTACCAAGCCACTGTGTAATTTCTGAAACAAAAGCAGGTCCATTATCACTCTGGACGCTGCCAGGGAGGCCAAAGCAGGGGATTATTTCCTTCAGTAAGGCTTTCACTACCTCCAAGTCTTCTCCATTCTAGTAGGATCAGCTTCCACCCATCCTGAAAAGGTGTCAAGAAAGACTAACAAATATTTCCACTCTCAGACCCTTGGCATCTGAGTAGAGTCAAGTGGGCACTGTCCTTGGTATTGTGGGAACCTGCCCTGGGGTTGTTCTTCTGGCACACAACACATCCAGCAATTACTTTTCGTAAGGCTTTAGAAATTCCAGGACCTGTGAGCCACGGTTTGACATAGGTGGTTAATGAGTCTCTTCCATAGTGAGTGGCCTCATGCAAATGCTTCATGACTGGCCCCACTAAATGTTCAGGAAGCAGTATAGCTCCTTTCTTGTTCTTCTTGCATCCACTATCAGGACCTTCTTCATCAAATCCCAACCCTTAGCTTTCTCTAAGTCTGCAGTCAGATATTCAGGGTCAAATTGTGACAAGTCTAGACCAGGTACCAAAGGCATTATAAACGTTCCTTTGGCAGCCTCTTTTGCTGCCCGATCAGCCAGATTGTTTCCTCTAGCCACTGCAGTGTCCTCTTTCTGATGCCCTGGGCAGTGCATAACTGCCGCCTGTAAAAGTACCTGAATGGCCTCTAATAATTTAAAAATTTCTGCTGCATGCTTATTCTCCTTTTTTTAATAAATGTTTTTTATTGTTGTTCAAGTAGTTTTCTGCCTTTTCCCCCAACCCCTCCCCACCTCCCTCCCCTGTTTCCAGCACCCCCCTTGTTATTGTCCATGTGTCCTTTATAATTGTTCCTGCAAACCCTTCTCCTTTTTATTGGGAGGTTAACAGTTCTTTTTCTTTCCAGATGGAACCAGGTGCATGCAAAATTAGGAAAGCTTACCTTGAGTTGATATACACATTCACTCTCTTCTCCTGTGACAATTACAGTGCCCTGGTCAATGCAATCAGTTCAGCTTTCTGAGCAGAGTTTCCCAGTGGCAAGGCCTTGACCACCACTACTCCTTCAACAGCCACAACTGCATAGCCAGACCCTCTGTTTCCTTTGTCCATATAACTGCTTCCATCTGCACAGAGAAGCCAGTCTGCTTCTTCTAAAGGATGGTCCTGTAAATCAATTCTGCTAGAATACACTTCATCAGTTATTTCAACAGAGTCATGTATGAGTGCAGCCAAATTGGGCTCTGGGAGAAGAGAGGCAGGATTTGACTTATAGCTTTGAGGGAGACGTTGGGATTGTCAAGAGCAATGGCTCGGTACCTGCCCGTTCTTCGAGCAGTGAGCCACATATTTCCCTTTTGCTCTAGCAAGCTCAACACTTGCTGGGGAGCATAAATGGTGATAGGCTCTCCCAAGGAAAACTTTTCAGCTTCCTGTAAGGGCTCACAGGTGACTGCCACTGCTTTCAAGCAGGCTGGCCACTCCTGGACAATGTGATCTCGTTTCCTTGACAATTATTGCAATGGGCTGCAAAATGTCACTAAGCATCTGGGTGAGGAATCCTAGGGCAACACCCTGTCATTTATGCACATATAATTGAAAGGGCTTCAGTAGGTTTGGAAGCCCCAAGGCCAGTGCAGAAGCCAAGTGCACCTTCGGGGACTCGAAAGCCTGAGTGCACTTCTTTGTCCACTCCCTCTAAAGGGCTATATTCTGGTCCCTTCAGAGCCTCATACAGTGGTTTAGCAATGAGCCCAAAGTTTGGAATCCAAATACAGCAGTCACTTGCCATCCCCAGAAATCTCCTTAACTGTTTCCTGGTATTGGGAGGGGTTCTCTGTGGACTTTTGTTGCACTGCCTGCACCATATTCAGACTTTTCTGCTCTGGGAAACCTTTCCTCATCCCCTCAAGGATGCATCTCTTATAATGCTCTAAGAAAGGAAGGCCATTCCCATTAGGGTCCCAGTTGGGCTCCATTAGAGGTATTGCCCTAATAGGGTTGAGAGCCCCATCTGGATTTTCCTGGTGTAACCTCCGAGACTCTTCATTTGCCATATCCAACACCAGCCAAGGCTTATCTCCTGTAAGCAAAATATTGAATAAGGCTTGTATGTCTGCCCAATTGGAATGATGGGTGGCAAAACTGATGCAACCACATCAGTCATTTTAGCAGGATCATGCCTATGAGAAGGGTTTGAGCTTTCCCAGTTTAAGAGATCTGATGTAGAAACATAGTATGTGCCCAATAATATCCAGCAGGTTGGCCCTCCGGCCCTACTTCCACTGGAAGTCTCCACAAAGGATATTGCCCTGCCCCAGTAGGGGCTTGTCCTCCACCAAATTTGGTTCCCTGGTGGGTTCAAGAGGGTGATACCAGTTCAGGCGCACTTTCCCCAATTCCCTCAACTGAATAAGGAGGAAGATCCCCTGGGCCTGTGGGAACTCTGCCATGCTTGAAGCAGTCATAATATCTAGATCTCCCTGGTCCCTCTCCTATGAGCCTCTGTCTATCACATGCAAATTCCCTTTTCTCTGAACCATTAGTTGTTTCCTTTTAATTCTGCATCTTTATCCTATAAACTCATAAAAGACTTCTAGGTAAGGCATTTTGTCCCAGCTCCCCTGAGTTTTGACAAAACAACTCTGGTTACAGTATAATGTAGTAATTTAAAGACCCATTCAGTGACCAGCGCTCTCCTGAGTCCAAATTATACAGTACATAAGCTGAATAGTATTACAATAGAAACCACATTCACTCTACTCATACGTTTATAAGTCGACCAATTAGCCAGAACTCGCCCCAACAGGCTTTTCCTCCCCATTCTACCACACATTCTCCATTCTACCAGACATTCCCCCCCATTCTCCATAAGACAGAAGGTACCTAAACCAGATCAGGCGTCATTTCCCAGACAGAGCTTCATAAGACAGATGGTGCCTTAACCAAATCAGAAGATGACCTTTTTCACCAGACAGAGCTCCGTAAACCAATGGTACCTTAACCAGATCAGATGTCCTTTCCCAGACAGAGCCCTGCAAGCCAGAAAGGTACCTCAACCAGATGACCTAAGTCATGACCCGGATTGTAAGCTGAACCAGAAAGTGCAATGATTCAATCAAATGTGATAAATGATGAGAAGTGCTGGGAGTGAGGGGGAGAGTCCCCAGAGAAATCACTTGGCAGCTGCTTGGGATTATCCAAATCCAAACCCCCGGGGCATCTCAGCCCAGGCAGCCAATGGGACTCCTCATCAAATACCCAGACTTACCAGAGAGTCCCAAAGTCTGTGCCTGAGCAGACTTGCCAAAATTTGAAACCGGAAAAGACACTGGCGTTCGTGCTGCCTGTCACATACCGAACCCAATAAGCAGAGACAGGGCTTGAGTCTTTATGGGTGCTTTATTCAGATGGGCGGCAATCTGAGAAGATGGCGGGCTCGCACCCTAACAACTGTCCTACATTTTCTTCCCAAGCCAGCCTTTTATAACAGGGAATAAACAAGGTGCAGTGAGGGGTTTTGAAATTCAGGGAAAATTAGGTGAAAGAAAACTGCAGCATTCTCGCCCTGGGCAGTTAGCTGTTCCCAGGGGTGGGTGGTCATCTGTCTCTCCCTGGAACACAATGGCCCGGATGCCTCCACTTGTCCCCAGGTTGTGGTCTTTAGCGGTGTCCCAAGGGGTCTGCTGTCTATCCTGGGAGTGGTGAGCCCGTACCTGGAGTTCCTGAAACAATAGCTTTAACATATCCATTACTTACTAGGTTTATTAACTATTAAGGTAACTATTACCTTAAACCAAAATTTTCCAAGTCATGAGTCCCCTATGAAAATCTGCAGATTTTCTTATCTTACTTGGCTCTATCAGAAAAGTCTTCTTCTCGCTAAACAACTATTTCTTTATTACTTTCTCTATCCACCTAGTTCCAAATTTCTTTCTATCCCTGAACTCTGTAAAAATAAATAAAACAAAAAGTGTTCCCCACTTCACCCAAAAGAAAATGTTAGGTGTTCAATGTAGTTGGTCAATTTTTATCTATTCTTTTTACCTTTAGAGACGTGTTTTCCTGATATTAACATATATCTACAAAAATACTTGTTAGTTAATGCCCGAGACATTTTTTTGTATTATTTTACTTTGAACCTTTTGAGTCCTTATGTTGAGGTATGTCTTTTGTAAATTGCATATAGCTGATTAATTTTTGCCTACTAAATCTGTCTTTATTTAAATGACATGTAATTTACCTACAGCAATGTTCATAAAGTTTAAGTGTACTACTTAATGGATTTTACAAAAGTAAACATCCATATAACCAATAACTACATCAAAACAGGGAATATTTTCAGTGCCCTCAAAGGCTCCGTCCTGTCCCCTCCTAGTCAGTACTCCCCAAAGATAATTACTCTGACAACTTTTATCAGAAATTTTTTTTTGTCAGTTATTTAACTTCAAACTGGAAAGTGACAGCAATGTCGATCAGTGGGAGAATGCACACACACACAAAAACTGATCTCAGAGGAAAAAATGTCACTATTTTACCTTTAAGTATGATGCTTGGTTTTATACAATACACCTATTAGATTTAAAAAGTTCCTTTCTATTTCTAGTTTGGTACGTATGTTTTCTTTTTTTAAAATCATGAACAGGTGTTAAATTATATTAAATGCCCTTTCTGCATCTATTGGCAGTTTTCTGCTTTATTCAGCTAATAATAAATTACATTGGTTGACTTTCAAATATTTAACCAAGATTTCATTACTGGGATAACCTCCCTTAGTCATGATTTATTTTATAGATTTCTGGATTCATTTTGTTAATCTTGTTTAGGATTTTTGTGTCTATGTTTATGACATTAATTGGTCTGCACTTTTCCTGTTGTGTTATATCTTTGTTAGGTTTTAGCATCAGGGCCTCATTATCTATTCTTTATTCTTGCCTTCTGCTGGCCTCATTAACTATAACTAAGTTGACTTTCTTTTTTAGTGTTTCATTTTATAGAATGAAACCCTTTTTACTTTCAACTTTTCTGTATCCTATTCTTTAATCTCAGTTTCTTTTTAAAAAGTTTTTATTTATTTATTTTCAGAGAGAGGGAACGGAAGGGACAAAGACAGGGAGAGAAACCTTGATAGGGTCTTACTGTTGCACACCCCCAACTGGGACTGGCTTTCGACCCAGGCATGTGCCCTGACCAAGAACTGAATCGGTGACCTTTCCTTCCGTAGGCTGGTGCTCAATCCACTGAGCCACACCAGCCAGGACTAATCTGAGTTTCTTTTAAACAGCATGTAGTTGCATTTTGTTTTCTTTTGTTTTTCAAAACAAATTTAAACTTTAGTTTTAGAGAGAGGGGAAGGGATGGAGAAACAGAGGGAGGGAAACATTGATGTGAGAGAGAAATATCAATCAGTTGCCTCTCCTATGTGCCCCGAACAGGGACTGAACCTGCAACCTGGGCATATGCCTCGACTGGAATCGAACTGGCAACCTTTCCCTTTGTGGGATGGTGCCTAGCCAACTGAGGCACACTGGTCAGGGTGCATTTTGTTTTCTATAAAAGAAAAAGCAGTTTGATAATCATATGTTAATTGAGGTTTTCAGTCCATTTACATTTAAAGTAGTTATCAAATATAGTTGGGCTTATTCTTTATTTGGCCTATCTAGTCTTTGTTTATTTTTCCTTTTCTTTCCTTCTTTTCATTATTCAAGTATTTTTATCACACCATTTTATCACCCACTACTTCCCAGTGATGCATTGTTTTATACTTCTTTTTGTAAAAAAGTAAATATTTTCAAATAAAAGCTGATTTTTTTCCAGAAGATTCACAGTACAGAAATATGAAAGGGAATAATTCAGGCTGCAGGAAAATGCATGATAGCATAATAGGTTACCCTAGAGATTATAATATGTACCCTTGACTTATTCTAGTCAACCTTAGATTAGTATTTTTACCACTTTCTGAACATGTAAGTACCACATAACAGTGCCATTTTATTTACTGACCTCTTATCTTAAAGTTTGTGTGATTGTTGTTAAATATTTTATTTCTATGTATGTTTAAAACCCTATGGGAGTTAATTTTTATGTTATATGTATTACCATGATAAAAACACTATAGGATATTATCATTGTTTTAAACAGTATTCTTTGTTTTCTTCTGCAATTTTATGCTTGCATCTGTGATCATTTTCCTTGTGTTATTTAATTTCTACATACTTGTGAATTTTCCAGTTTTCTTTCAGTTATTTATTTTTAGGTTTATCATATTATGGTCAATGTCACAAAATAAGTTTTTAAATATTTTGTATCCTTTTACCATACCTTTATAGTTATTTTTATAGTTTTACCTTTTAAATTTTATACCTGAATTAAAGGTGATTTATACATTGCCACTGCAGTATTATAGGAATCTTTATTTGTCTATGTATTGGATATTTACTTTTATGTTGTTGTATGCTTTCATGTCTGGTAAGCTAAGTTTCCAGGGGGTGGATAAACCCTGATTTGTAGTATTTGCTGATTTACATGTTGTAAATACTACCACCATGGACAATAACAAGTAATGCCATAGAATGTGAAGTTGGGAAGAGATGTGCACAATCACCTTTAGTGAGCTGGTATGAGTTGGCTCCAACATACCACTTGTTTCTTAGAGTTTCACCTGCACATGCGTAGCTTAGGAATCTCCTAACTATTTGAGGTGAAATCATGTGTAGATTTTGGGACTAAGTTGTCTCTGGTTCTCTTCTTTTTCTGATTTTGCCCAAGCAGAAGTACAGAAGCCCTGAACTGTACTTCTGTCTCTTCATCCCGGAAATTCTGATACTTTCTGCTTGGGATTTATTCCCCATTTCCATAAATTGGAAAAATCTCCTCTGAGAAATGCCTACATGGATGTAAACTTCACATCATGAGCATGTCATTTTTCAAGAAAAGTAGCAGATAAAGTCCTGCCTATGTTGGTTGCTTATTAATATCTCCAAGTACTTCATATATCTATATATAACTTTTATAATTATTTCCAGTGGAAGAGTTAGTCTGCTAAAAGCTACTCTCTTACAACTGGAATTGGAAGGGTTTTGTTTTTTTCTTTCTTCTATCTAGCTGTTGAATTTGACTGAAGATGTTAGTCTATTATATTTATTGTGGTTGATGATATATTTGGATGTTTCTGCATTCTAACGTCTTATTTTCAGTTTCCTCATTGTCCTACTTCTCTTGTTTCTCTCTGTCTATCTCATTTCTTGCTTCCATTTGGATTAATATGGTAAACTATGTGCCTGTTTATCTCAATTACTTTTTCCTTTCCTATCTGAAAGTTATACGCTATGTATCTATTCCTTTAGTGGTTAACCTAGAAATATTAACATGCATATTTAATAAAGTTTTAAAAGTAAACCAATGTATTTGCTGTCCTCCCAAACAATACAGGGACTATATAGAACACTGTAACTTTGATCACCCTGTTCTGAGTAATATGGTCACTGCCCTACAAGTCCACTCTGAGTAGCTGTGACAATGGCGAAGGTAATTCTTACCAGTGCATTGAACCTCTGGTGGAATACCTGGTGTCAACTTGGTGTGGAGGAAGAAATGGTCTGAGATATGCATATGCTGGATAGGAACTTGGGAAAAAACATAACTGGACTATTTATGACACAAGATCTAGGGAAATGATATGTAGATGGATCACTTGGATTGGGCACAGAGTGTGAAGATAATTATGTCCTACATAAATGTCTACCAGAGTACCTAGTCCAGAGGAGGTTCTCAGTGATCATGTGAGAAAGGTGACCCAGCTTATGCATGTCTCTCCTTAGACACCCCAGTGCTTACACAATTGATCTATGTGCAATAGAAAGGACATGCAAACAGGGATAGAGATTCAGCATGCATTTGGCAGCATAGAGCTCATTAAAGTTGATTCTGGCTCCTGCTCCTGCTGGGTATCTACCCTGCCAACAGCAAAGCCAGTATTAAGCTCCTGAAAAGGCACCATTACCTTGGAGAACCTGCTGGCTACCTGGAGGCATATTGGTTACATCAGACTTTTACCATTATGAGAGGGGCAATACTTTGTCCTCACAGGAATAGACACATATCCTGATACAGATTTGCTTATCCTGTTCACAGGGCTTCTGCCCGGTCACCATTATAGATTCAGAGAATGATTTATTTGTGCCAAAAACAGCACACTGTAGTGATTAATTTTATGTGTCAACTTGGTTAGGCCCAGATATTTGGTATACAATACCAATACAAACATTGTATATATTTCTGTGAAAGTGTTTTTTGAATGAGATTCACATGTAAATTGGTGGACTTTGAGTAAAGCAGATTGCCTTCCATAACATGACTGGGCCTCACCTAATCAGTGGAAGTGATTAGAAAAAGACTGACCTGCCTCAACTACGAAAGAACAGACTGCCTTTGGACTCGGACTACAACTCTAGCTGGAATCTCCAGCCTGCCAGCCTACCCTGAAGATTTTGGGCTTGCATGAATTTCTTAAAATCACACACACTCTCTCTCTCTTCCCCACCACCCTGTCTCTCTCTGGCTACACACACACACATACACACACACACACGCTATTAGTTCTGTTTCCCTGGAGAACCCTAATACATCCACACCACGTTGCCTCTGACCAGAAATCCATTTTACCACAAAGGAATTAAGTAACACACTGAGCTCACACCTGTGGAATTCACTGGTGTTACCACGTGCTCCATTAGCCAGAAATACCTGTCTTGATAGAATGTGTAGTGGTCAGCTGAAGCCTTCAGTTATGGCAACATTTGGGAGACAACACCTTATTAGGTTTGAGTACTGTTCTATAGGACAGTTTATGCTTAAAACTAGCAGCCCATTTCCAGAATGTATAGGTATAAGGACCAAGGAGTGGACTTGTTTCTTATTATATATCTAATAACTAATGTTCTCTTCCTGTGTCTCCAAGCTTGGATTTAGCATGTTTAGGTATGCTAGTGGCTTCAGGGAGGAACGCTTGCTCTGGGGTAAATGTTCATGTTTCCAATGAATTGGGAGCTGAGACATCACTTGGTCATTTTGGACACACCTGCATTGGCTAGAGTTGCTGATCCAAGCTACCAGGGTGGGTGGGAGAGAGAGAATTGGGTTGCTGATACACAGTGGGAGAAAGGAGGACTATTTTTGGAACCCAGGTGATTCATTGAGTTGTAACTATTCTTCTTTGTCCAATTTATACTGGTTAAATGGAAATTGAGCCAACCCAATAGTATAGATAAGACCACAATTAACTCATCTTTTAGATATAAAGAGTTTGTTTTCCCCCCACAAGTTTAAGAACCTTATATAGCCTGGATGCCAGGAGACGGTAAGGGGAATATGGAGTGGGTGGTGAAAGAAGAGTTTTATTACCTAAACAAAAACAGAGATTGTAACAGCTATATTTTATGTTACCATTTTTAATCCTGTTTTCATCCCTACTACCTTATGTGAAAAGTACTACTGGTGACTATTGTTGTAAGTTCAAGTAGAGATATGACTGAATTGATATCACCCCATGATCACACGGTAGCTTGTGGGACAGTGTGATCTTGTGCTCGTGAAACAAAGTCTTCACCTAGACGAAGGACAAGAATGGACACTGAGGAGCATAAGTGGTGGACTGTGTTAGATACCTTTCACTTGCTCCTACAGATGCATTCCTTTACTTTTTGTTCCACCCTGCTTGCATCCCAGGGAGGCTATCCTTTATAGATTCCATCTACTGGCTCCCTTGTCCTTTAGTTAGTTTCTAGCTAGGTTTGTCCATTGGAAGCTCATGGCACAGTATCATAAAGAGATAGGAGAGCGAGGTTAAGCTATTTATTACCCTCAGCTCCTTCTTCATAGGATCATCTAGAGCTGGTTGTGTTCATCTACCAAAGGTCACAATTCTTTTCAGAGTTGTCCTACAGGAATCATTTTGGGTTCTCTAATCACTTTTCACATTTCTTCTAATCTCAGGATTTTAACAACTCCAGCACATGGTACTCCCCTTTGTGGTTTTGCTACACTCTGCCCATACCTTTCAAAACAATTCCTTTATTAAACCCTCTTTGAATTTTCCTACTATGAGTGTCCATCTATTTCCTATTGGGACCCTAACATGCCCCTTCCCTTTGTTTCTTCCCTCTCTGTCTTGTCCCTTTCCTCTTCCAGTTCCCTTAAGTATAACTATTTCCTAACAGTTCAACTATGACTGCTAAGCAGGTGACACCCTGTTAGTCAGGCCTAAATCTCAAAAATGTATTTGACTCACAAACATTTCCATTTCCATCTCCACTGCCATCAAATCACTTGCTGTTAATCTCCATTCTACTTCTTGAATGTTTCTTTCATCCACCCTCTCCTATCTTGTTTCATGGCATGGTGATGAAAGGCATGGACACTGGCCTCAGTGAGACCTGCATTTGAATTCTATATCTGCCACTTACTTGATAAGTTCATTCTCTTATTCAATAAATAGTTAGTTAGCATCAACTTTGTGTCAGGTACTCTAGGCCCTGAGGATTCAGCAATGAACAAGACTACAGTTCAGCGGGGGTGACAGATTATTATAAATACATGAACAAAACAATAAATAATATAATTTCAGATTGTGCCCTGAGGAAAACAAAGAAAGGTAATGAGAAATAAGTGCCATGGGATGAAGAAATTTTAGAAAGGGTCATAAGGGGAGTGTGGATAGTGAAGAAAAGTGGGTCCTGGACCAAATCCTGGGGGAAGCCAAGATTTAGAGTTTGGAAAAAATACAGTAATTCCTCATTTAACACAGGTTCTTGGAAACTGCAACTTTAAGTGAAATGACATATAGTGAAACCAATTTTATCCTAGGACGATTGATATGAACAAGAGTTAAGTTCCCAAGCATATTTCTGATCACAAAGATATCACCAAAATTCTAAACAATGACCCCAAACACTTCTAACATTAAACATTAAAATAAATGTGAGCTACATGTATATTTGAGAAAGATGAATAAAAATAAGTAAGATTATTTTCCAGTCTGCTGATTCCAGTTCAGGGTCACAGGTGGCTGGAGCCTATCTGGGTAACTCAAGGCACAAGGTGGGACCCAACTTCGAACAGGACACCCTTTTATTACCGAGCCACTCACACATATTCACACTCGCTTAGTCTAGGATACTAGTCCAGCCAGCACACCTAACATGCAGATCTTTGGGATATGGGAAGAAACCAGAGTACGTGGAGACAACCCACATGGATATGGAGCCAACATGTATACTCCTCACAGACAGTGGCCCCAGCCAGGAGTCAATGTTTTTTTCACGTCCACGTTATAAACAAATGACATTGAACAAAATGACATTATTCAAGTAGTTGCTGTAATAGCAAATGTGTTTATGGCTCTTACTAAGTGCCAGGTACGGTCCTAAGTGCTTTACATACAGTAATTCATTCAATCCTTGCTAGAACCCTAGAAGGTATCATTTTGATCTTTAACATCATTTTACTAATGAGGAAACTGAGGCACAGAGAGATTAAGTAACTTGCCCAATGTCAAATAGAAAACAAACAGTAAAACTGGGGTTTGGACTTAGTCTTTTTTCTTTTTTTATATTTGGATCATGTTTTCTTTTGTTGTTGTTGTTGTCCCATTCTCCCCCTTTATTCCCTTCTGCCCTGCACATCCCCTCCCACCTGCATTTCACCACTTCAGTTCACGACCATGGGTTATACATATAAGTTCTTTGGCTTCTACATTTCCTACACTATTCTTAACCTCCCCCTGTCTATCTTCTACCTACCATTTATGCTACTTATTCTCTGTACCTTTTCTCACATTCTCCCCCCCCACTCCCCCACTGATAACCCTCCATGTGATCTCCATTTCTGTGATTCTGTTCCTGTTCTAGTTGTTTGCTTAGTTTGCTTTTGTTTTAGGTGTGGCTGTTAATAACTGTGAGTTTGTTGTCATTTTACTGTTCATATTTTTGATCTTCATTTTCTTAGATAAATCCCTTTAACATTTCATAGAATAAGGGCTTGGTGATGATGAACTCCTTTAACTTGACCTTATCTGGGAAGCACGTTATCTGCCTTCCATTCTAAATGATAGCTTTGCTGGATAGAGCAATCTTGGATGTAGGTCCTTGCCTTTCATGACTTGGAATACTTCTTGCCAGCCCCTTCTTGCCTGTAAGGTCTCTGGAGAAATCAGCTGACAGTCTTATGTAGGTAACTGTGTCCTTTTCTCTTGCTGCTTCTAAGATTCTCTCCTTTTGTTTAATCTTGGGTAATGTAATTATGATGTGCCTTGGTGTGTTCCTCCTTGGATCCAACTTCTTTGGGACTCCTGAGCTCCCTGGACTTGCTGGAAGTCTATTTCCTTTGCCAGACTGGGGAAGTTCTCCTTCAGTATTTGTTCAAATAAGTTTTCAATTTCTTGCTCTTCTTCTTCTCCTTCTAGCACCCCTATGATTCAGATGTTGGAATGTTTAAAGATGTTCTTGAGGTTCCTAAGCCTCTCCTCATTTTTTTTTTTTTTTCAATTCTTGTTTCTTCATTCTTTTCTGGTTGAATGTCTATTTCTTTCTTCTGGTCCACACTCTTGATTTGAGTCCCAGTTTCCTTCCTGTCACTGTTGGCTCCCTGTACATTTTCCTTTATTTCACTTAGTGTAGCCTTCATTTTTTCCTCTAATTTGCGAACATATTCAACCAATTCTGTGAGCATCCTGATTACCAGTGTTTTGAACTGTGCATCTGATAGGTTGGCTATCTCTTTGTCACTTGTTGTATTTTTTTCTGAAGCTTTGACCTGTTTTTTCCTTTGGGCCATTTTTTTTTTTTTTTTTTTTTTTTTTTTTTGTCTCGGCACACCTGTTATGAAGTAAGTGGCTGAGCCTTAGGTGCTCACCAGGGCGGGGCAACCCACTTTGCTGTGTTGTGACATTGTATATTGGGGAGGGGTCTGAGAGGGAACAGTGCTGCTTGCTCCACTCTCTACTGGTTCTCAGCCACTTCCCCTGCTACCCACAAGCAAATTGGGCCCTTCTGGTGCTGATTCCCAGGTAGGTGGATTTGTGTACATTCTAGGACTCGGTGGGTCTCTCCAACGAACTGTCCTGTGAGGCTGGGAGTTTCTCCCACTGCCACCTCAACCCCCACAGGTGTTTTCAGTCAGAGGCTTTGAGGCTTTATTTCTCTGTGCTGGAACCCTGGGTTGGGCGGTCTGTCTTGCTCCCCAGTTGTTCCTCCCCGGTTATCTGCACATGAATGTGGGACCAACCTATCTGCCAGCTGCTGCCTCACTGGATCCACCAGCTGTGGCCTTGCCGCAAGTCCTTTCCACCTTGCTGCCCGTTTCTACCCCCCCTACCAGTCTGGATGAATGTTTCTTCTTTAACTCCTTGGTTATCGGACTTCCATACAGTTCAATTTTCTGTCAGTTCTGGTTGTTTTTTGTTTTTAATTTTGTTGTTGTCCTTCTTTTGGTTGTGTGAGGAGGCATAGTGTGTCTACCTATGCCTCCATCTTGGCTGGAAGTCCAGGGTGCTTCTTGGACTTAGTTTTGTTTTGGAATCCATGTTCATAACTTCCTGAAAGAACACAGCCCTCTAAGGGAAAACAGAAGAGAAAAAGTCAGCAGAAGAGACTGAGAAGTAATATAACTTCCAGGACATTCAGTTTTCTCACCTGTGAAATGAAAATAAAAATACTGTGGGCTTTACATGGCTGTTGTGAAGATTAAAATCTTATAATGCTTGCCAGTACACATCACAGTGTCTGTCAAATAGTAGCCACTTGATAGATGGCATCTACTATTATTACTTTTTAGACTATTATAATACTTTCTTAGATGGCCTACCTGACTCCTCACTCTTCAGTTGCAACATCCCCTCCCCTGAACCCAAACCAGACAACCCAGTCACATATTCTAATTTACCTCTATGTAGTGGTGCTGTTGTGATCTTACATACTGCTCACCTGCTCAAAATCCTTCAATTGCTCCCAATTGACTACAGCAAGGGTAAGTTAACAGTTTATGTAAAAGGCCATATAGTAAATATTCTTAGACTTTGTGGGTTGTATGTTCTCTACTGCCATTCTTCATCCCTGCCACTGTATAGCAAAAACATTCATAGAAATCCATAAAAATGATCATGTATGTGTTCTAATAAAACTTTACTTACAAAATAAACCATAGGGAAGTTGGGATTTGGCCCACAGGCCATAGTCTGTCAACCCTTGATCTACAGAATTAAGTTTGGCATTCAGGACACTACCCGCTTCTTAGAACCTTGCCTCAAACTGCTCTCAGTTGTTGGTTTGCAAACTGGCCCCTGTACACAGAGGGAAAGGAGAGACTGAAGAAAGAGGCAGGCCTGTCCAGATTGGTAGTTGGTAAGTTTAACATGCAAGGAACTTACTTTAAGTCTTGTCTTGTACAGCTGCAATAAGAGTAGATCTCTGCACCTGCCACCAGAATCTTAAAAGTGTCAATAGGGGCCTTAACTAGGATCAGTTATGTATACCATCCAGATGGTCATAACACATAACTATCTCAAGACTGTGTCCTTGGGGCAGCTTCTAGCATGGAGAATGCAAGTGAAATGCACATTCCAAGGATAGGGGAAGGAGTGAGGAGCCTCCAATTGCCTGGGTTAAGCTTTCAGGTCAACCAGGGGTCACATCTTCTTGATGACCTCCACTGCTAATCATTCCTTCAACAGTCCAGCCAAACCAGATGATTTTCTATTTTCTTTGTTTACACTAGTTCTTCTATCTGATTGCCCTCCTCTTTAAGCTCTGTCTGTTAAACTCCTATGTATCTGTATTGATTAGGGTCCTTTGTTTGTAAGCAACAGGGCTGACTTTGGCTATGGTATAGACTGCAAATGTTCAATATCAGTGTTCTCTTCTTTCTGGATGTCCCTCTAGATTACATTTCCCAGCCTACCTTGTTGCTAAGTGTGACCATGTAACCGAGTTCTGGCCAATGGAATATGAGCAGAAGCGATATGTGTCATTTTCCACAAATGCCTCCCACATTTAATTTTTCCAGCTGATTCCGAGGATGCCTATCTTAGACAGATTAAGTGGCAATAACAAAATAGCATGAACTGAGAAAATTTACTTCTCACAGTTCTGGATCTGGGATGTCCAAGATCACAGTATCAGCCTGGTGAAGACCCTCCTCCTGTCTGCAAATGGACTCCTCCTTACTGTATTCTCACATGTCTCTTCCATGTCCTTTCTTATAAGGGCACTAATCCAATTCATGTGTGCTCCACCTTCATAAGTTAATTACTTCCCAAAGGGCCCTACTCCAAACACCATTACATGGGGGATTAGGGCTTGAACATTGATTTTGGGGAGACACAAACATCCAGCCTATAGCAACTCCTAAGACCTAGAAGAGAACATAACCAAAGAAGGAGTGCCTGAATAACTATGGAGCATATTCCTCCTGCTGACTCACCTTGGATTAGACATGGATGAACAATCGACATTTTTTTAAAAGCCACTAAGATTTAAAAATTTGTTTATTACATACGTAAACTAATACATTGGTTAACTAAATAATTTATTTGGAAGGCAATGGGTTAGCTCACAGAAAGAAAAACTAAAAAAACAGGTTTTGGGAACAAGATATCTTCTGTGATCTAGATAGAGGAGCCACTTTTCCAGGGCATCACTGGCAGTATGAATCAGCTCAAACGGTTTTCCATCTTTGCATTGCTCAGCTCGAGACTCAATTGCCTGAGAGAATCCCATTGACTTGTCTTGGAGTTCACGCTCACCTCTTGACCAGAGGAGTACAGAGCATTTTGATTGGCAGTCCCTAAATGCTACATACAATGTGGGAGGGGGGCCTTCCAAAATAAATAACATAGCTGGCACTTGGCATGTCCTGAAAAGTAGCAGTAAACCTTAGGCTTTATGTGGTCCATCCATTGAATTCTTAATTTCAGTTACAGTCAAACCTTAGTTTTTGAACATCTCCCATCGCGAACAATTCGGTTCTTGAACAACCTTCTGGGATGAATTAAGTTTGAGAACTGAGGTTCCACTATATCATATATATATTTTTTAATTTTAGAATTTTCATTTGATTCTTTTAAAAACCGGATTCTAGCTTTCTGGGGGAAATTCACTATGTTGTTCTTTATTTTCTTAAATTTTTATAGTCCCAGTCATACAACTGCCACAACTGGATCACTATGAGTCTGTTTCTATTGCTTGGGTTTTGTTTCTTCTTCAGCTTGTATCTTTGTAAATCAACTAATTTTTTACTGACTGCCAGACTTTGTGACTGAAAACGTATATAGGTTCTAGATAATCTTATGTTCCTCCAGAGGGGATTCACCCTATTTTTGCAAGGCAGCAGGATGGCAAATAACCTTAATCCAATCAGCCACTGAAGTGATGAGTCTGGTTTATAGTGTTTGCTAGACTCAAACTCTCTCTAGTTTGCCTCATTCCTAGGATTTGGATCTTCAAGTGGTCCCAAATGAGAACTAGTGTGGGTATTTCCTATGGACCTTCCTTCTTGAGAAGTTCTGAACTCCAATCTTTGTCTCCTCAGCTCTGTGAAATTCCCAAAACTCCACACTACTTTTTAGCCACTCTGCTTGACTTCAATTTTTTTGCCCTGTGCAACTCATTTGAAAATTTCCTGTGATGTCAGGCTAATTTTTCTGTGCTTCTCCTTTCTCTAGACCGGCCTCTCAAATCTTAGCTGGCCTTGGCAGAACTTAAATTCCAATTTTTATCTCCCCTCCCAGTCCTATGATATTACCTAATTCTCCTCTTAAGAGCTACCCTGTATCCAGTGTCTGGGCCAAGAATTAACTAATATCCTGAGGGAAAAAATATCAACATGTAGGAAGTTGGATTTATTTTGATGAGTTTCCCAACTTACTGGGATATCACATCTGAAGTCCTGGCACTCTGGTGCTTTCAAAAATGATTTTGTATAAATTTTACCTGATTTTTCTAGTTCTCAGCAATAGCATTGGTCTGCTATAAGTTACTCCTTCTCGAAGCAGAAGTTCCTTGTGTGGTACGATATTTTAATAAGTACTTGGCCTCCAAAATTTTTCTTGTGTATCTCATTTAGGTGGCCTATAACTGGATTGAAAACCAGATGTTTATAACACCTTAGATATAAATATAGAATGTTTAATTGTGATGATCACGGTGTATTTATCAGTCAGAGTTCAGTACAGGAAACAGAAGCCACTTTAAGAAGTTGAAGTAGGAAGGGATGTCCCTACTTCTTTATTACAAAAACGAAATTACACAACCTGTTTCATTAACTATACCACATATCATGGCATACTTTTAGGCTAAGATACAAACAGTATTTTTTTTCAGTTTGATCTGAATATTCCATAGTGTGGCTGTACTGATGAATTTAATCATTCCCCTACCGATGGATGCTCAGGTTGTGTCCAGGGTCTTTTTGCCACCAAAAATAACACAGCAATAAATTTCTTTGTGGCAATGAGTCCTGGTGCTTTTGTTTCTGTGCAATAGAATCTTCCAAGTGAGATTGCTGGGTCTAAGGGTATACATGAAGTATGCCCAGAAAGTATCCAACCACACATTATAAAAAGCAAACATTTATTGAAGAAGATACAAGATACAAGAAACATTGTACATAGGGCAATGAACCTTCTAAGTTTTGACCTTCTTGAAGAAATCTGGTTCATTGGTGGCGGTTTGAATAAAGTCATTAGCAGCTGTAGCATGATGTTCCTTCTGCTCTGGTAGCAGAAGCCACAGAACGAATTTTGCCATGATACATTTCATGCTAAGGTCCTGCGTCAAAATCTCAGACACAATAGTTTTTGGAACCCCCAGATCAGCTTCTAGTTCTTGCACTGTCACTCGCTGATCTTTGTTGTTGCAGCCCGTACACACTCAACATTGTCAGGTATTCTGCTTGTTGCAGGCCTTCCAGACCGTGGATCACTTTCAACAGATTCTCGACCATCTTTGAAGCATCTGTGCCAAATATTTATTTGTGCTGCAATCATTGCATCATCCCTGAAAGCCTTCTGAATCATCCAGATAGTTTCCACGGAGGAATATTCAAGCTTAATGCAAAATTTAATGCAGATTCATTGCTCTACTCACTCAGTCATTTTGAATGCAAGGACCACACAAGTACACAAGTACACAACACCTATATCCCCCAACTAGTACAGTGAAGTTATCATTGTTCACACATGCACATTCCAGTCCACTCTCCTTGGTTGCCAGGTTACATCAATGTCGTGCAAACCATTCTCATTATTAATGGCTGGACTTTTTCCAGACAGACATCATATCTTTTTAAACTATAATAGATACAGATTACATGTTTAAAAGTTCATAACAATTTACAAGAAGAATTTAAAATACAGAATTGAATACTTACAAAAGTGCTGAAGGGTCTAAAGAGAGTGGTATAGGCTGGATTTAAAAGAATAAACACAGAAAAATAGGGAACTGAAACCTTAAGTGAGCTACTACTTCTGATGTTACCCATAGAGCTCTGCCAGAATGAAGAATCTGCCATTGTCACTTCTGCAGCTGCTTCAGCTGTCTCTGAATACCCAGGGGGCTAGATGAAGAACATCCATAGCTGTACTCCAATGACTATAAACTAGGTTGAAAAACTTCTCTTGTTGCCTTTTCTGGAGGGTAAACCCTCAATTCTTCTTGATACCCATGATGTTGGAGAAGAAACACTGCAGAAAAATCTCATGTATACAGACAGGACTGCTCTTTCTCACTTATCAGCCCATTTCCACCTGCCAGCCTTCACATAAGTGCATCTCCTTGGTGATATCTAACTTGCATGCCAAACCCTAGCTACATTGGACTCTGCGGTGGAATGGAAGTCAAGTAAACCAATCCATAGTGTCAGTACAGTCTATAGTATTAGTTATTATGTAGTATTACTAATTACCCACTTCTGTGTAACTGGGCAAGATACTAATTTTGGGGTGTTCTCTGCCTACCACTGAACCTTAGAATTGGGGGAAGAGACAATTCACAACACAGAATATGCAAATGGCTTACAAATTAGAGGAAAACAATTTTTAAGCAAGTCCTTAGTAATCCAAAAATGCATATTAAAACCAGATATCATTGTTTTGCCTGTGAAATTAATAAATATAAATTTTAGACAATCTGAAGCTGCTGACAGAGCAATAAAATGGATACTTTCATTTATTCACTGTTGGGAAGAGCATATGTTGATGCAAATATTTTAGAAATTAAATAAACTATATATGTCAAGAGTCATTACTAATTTTCATACATTCTGACCCAGTAATTCCACTTCTGGGAAACTATTATAAGGTAATAATCCTAATATACTAAAAAGAAGTTTATATTAAAAGTTATTCATTGTATCATCATTTATAATAGGGAAAAATTGGAAACAACCTACAGATATAATATTAGAGGAATGGTTAAGTAAATTTTGGCTCATACACAAAATTAAACATTCCATAGCCAGAAAATAGTGCATAAGTGGAATGATAATAATGTTAGCCAGAAACTTTAATTTTAATTCATTAAGCACTGTAGGCACAAAGACTAAGGTCTCTGAACTTTTCAAGGACCTACAATGGTATTTGAAGCTTGGTAAAAATTATTTGATAAAAAATATGAAGGTAACTGCTGCTAAATAAATGTTCAAGTATGTGTAAAAAAATGTAATGCATAAATTTTATAATTTCTTTTTAAATTTAAAACATTGGAAAAATAGTTAGTTTGCAATGATTCCTGAGTATATTTAATCTCTGCTAAGAAGTCATAACTAATAATACATTCCAAAAGCTAAATTTAAAAAATTACTTCACTTGTTGTTTGTTGATTTGTTTATGAAGGCCATTCTGACTGGTGTGAAGTGGTATCTCATTGTGCTTTTAATTTGCATCTTTCTAATAGCTAGTGATGTTGAGCATCTTTTCATATGCCTTTGTATGTCCTCCTTGGAGAAGTGTCTGTTCAGGTCCTTTGCTCATTTTTTGATTGGGTTGTTTGTCTTCCTGGAGTGAAGTTGTGTGAGTTCTTTATATATTTTGGAGATCAAACCCTTGTCCGAAGTATCATTGGCAAATATGTTTTCCCATATGGTTGGTTCTCTTTTCATTTTAATGCTGTTTTCTTTAGCCATGCAGAAGCTTTTTATTTTGATGAGGTCCCATTTGTTTATTCTTTCCTTTATGTCCCTTGCTCTAGGGGACATATCGGTGAAAATATTGCTGCACGGAATATATGAGATTTTCCTGCCGATGTTTTCCTCTAGGACTTTTATGGTGTTGTGACTTATATTTAAGTATATTATCCACCAAATATATTTGAATATATTATCCACCAGTGGATAATAATAATTCTATTATCCACTGAATTTATTTTTGTGTATGGTTTAAGTTGGTGATTGAGTTTCATTTTTTTGCATGTAGCTGTCCAGATTTCCCAACACCATTTGTTGAAGAGGCTAGTTTTACTCCATTTTATGCTTCTGCCCCCTTTGTTGAATATTAATTGACCATAGAGATTTGGCAGTAGATGAATGGATCAAAAACCTGTGGTACATTTACACAATGGAATACTATGCAGGAGAAAGAAAGAAGGAGCTCCTACCTTTTGCAGCAGCATGGATGGAACTGGAGAGCATTATTCTAAGTGAAATAAGCCAGGCAGTGAAAGACAAATACCATAATCTCACCCATAAGTGGAACCTAATCAACAAAACAAACAAGCAAGCCAAATGTAACCAGAGACATTGAAATTAAGAACAAACTGTCAGTTATCAGAGGGGAGGTGGGAGGGGATATATGTGACACAGCAGCCCTTGTGGTCGAATGTAGATGTTTGTCTAACATTCTTTCCTGTAATTTTCTTTTCCCACTCTCAGTCATCTTCCTGCACCTCCCTGGCTCCCCAGGTTCTCATGTGACTTCTGACTGCAAGGAACTATTTGTCCAAGCCTTACTCTGAATAACTAGGAACACACCATTCTGGGAAGGGTTTTCAGGAACATGTATAAAGGACACATGGACAAAGCCGAAGCGGGGCAGGATCGAGGGTGAGAGTTGGGGATGGCTGGGGTGGGAGGGAGTGGTGGGGGTAAAATGGAGACAACTGTACTTGAACAACAATAAAAAAATGTGAAAAAAAATTCAAAACAAAACAAGAAAAGATATTCATAACATTAAAGGAAATTTGCCTGAGGAATTTATATTGTAAAAGAGTAAGAAATTTAAAAAACAAAACCAAAGCTCTAACTGGTGTAGCTCAGTTGGTTGGGCATCATCCCAGAAAATGAAAGGTTGCTGGTTTGATTCCAGATTGGGGCACAGGCCTGGATTGCAGGCCAGGTCCCTCATCAGAGTGTGTGCCTGAAGCAACTGATGGATACTTCTCTCGCATATTGATGTCTCTCTCCCTTTATTTCTCCTTCTCTTCCCCTCTCTCTAAGAATAAATAAGTAAATAAATCTTAAAACAATAACAAAAAAATACTTCGAATTTTTAGAAAAAAATATATTTAATGTAGGATGTGTGTACATGTTAATGTATATGTATATGCAGTAGGGCCTCCAAAAGCAAGACTGACTAGGGTTTAGCATAGTCTTAAAATATTGTGGTTAAGAAATGCCATGTTTTGACCATGTTGTGTGTCAGACATATAATATGCATCATCTTTTTTAATCCTCATGACAGTTCTGGGTTATAGCTCCATCATCAACTAGCATGAGGCTGCATAGCTAGGAAAGGAGGTGCTGCAGTTTGAAGGCAGGTGGTGTTGACTCCAAATCCTGGGCTATTAGTGAGAAGTTACATTGCTATGCTATCATTTGTTTTGAAACTTACAAAATTGTATAAATGGTTTGATTATAATTTTAGGAAAAATACAGTATTCATTGAAAACAAAACATGTTTATGATTTTTACTGTTCTCCATTTTCTAAAATATTTTACAGTGGTTGTGCAACATGTGTATTAAGTTTTTTAATTTTATTGAATTTATTGGGGTGACATTGGTTAAAAAAAGTATACAGGTTTCAGGTTTACAATTCTATAATACATCACATAATATTATATTATGTGTTCACCACTCTAACTTACACCTCCTTCCACTACCATTTATCCCCCCTTTACCCTCCTTTAGCTCCTTCTCACACCTCTCCCCTTTTTATTTATTTTATTATTCAAGTACTTCCATTTTTTAAAGAAGCATTTGAGAATACTTGTATAATAATGTCATCCTGTGGTTCTATAGGGTCATTACAGTCTCAGCTTTAATGTCAGTTTGGGAGCTGATTGCTAGAGGGCAGCACTGAGATTTATTCTGGTCAAGTTTTCTGAACTGAATGTGGCAGAAATCTGGGTCAGGATTCCACCTCCTCCTGAAAACTATTTATGTCCTACTTATGACATAAATAAGTAGATAAGATAAACAGATAGATAAGCAGAATACCTTTCCATAGCTTCTTTGCATCTGAAGCAATATAGCAGAATTATTGTGTTGAGCCCTGCAGCCATGCTGCCTCAATTTGAGCTCTGACTCTGCCATTTACTAGCTGTGTGACCTTCGCCAAGTCACATAATCTTTCTAGACTTTATCTTTTTCTCCATCTCTATAGTGAGGACAAGATCTGTCCCCACTTCTTATGGTTGTTGTGAAAAATAAAATGAAATTATATGCTTATAGTGCCAGTTGAGAGGGGTGCTCAAAAATTAGTAATTATTATATTGCCTGCTGACCACAACTATCCTTGTTTTAAGAATAAATATATATCTTACTGAACACTATAAGCAGCAGAGAACTTTGTTATTACTTCTGACTTCACAAAAGAATTTTTGGTGGGGTAGCATTTATATAAAACACTTAAACAGAGATCGAAAATTATAATTCAGAACCTGCACTGGAATCAGACATATCTAGCTTTGAATCTTCCCTGTGTCTGGGCATGTTACCTGCTCTTCCTAAGCCTCATTTGTTGAAAGTGGGGAAGATAATATTACATGTATCATAAAGTTTTGTGACGATTGAAATGAGGGAGTGCATTTCCTGTTTGCAACACAGTCACTGGCATGTAGAGCTTACACCAACTGTTAAATTTTGTTTTCCTCCTTATTCTCAGTGGGGTTATATGTGACACAGCAGCCCTTGTGGTCGAATGTAGATGTTTGTCTAACATTCTTTCCTGTAATTTTCTTTTCCCACTCTCAGTCATCTTCCTGCACCTCCCTGGCTCCCCAGGTTCTCATGTGACTTCTGACTGCAAGGAACTATTTGTCCAAGCCTTACTCTGAATAACTAGGAACACACCATTCTGGACTTAGTTTTATAGCCCATGCCCAAGTCCTGCAGAGCTGTGCACCCTGTGTCTCAGTCTTGAAAGGAATACATAGATCCCAGGCTAATGTCATGGAAAGTCTTTACCACTTTCCCATGATGTATATAATTGAGGGTTCCCTGTAGTGTTTAGCAGTAAAAAAAATGTTAAGGGACTGTGTTTTTTGTCTTTGCAATTAAAGTTAAGAGGGAAGCTAGAGAGATGTGTCTGGCTTCATACTCAGTCTTGTGGGGAGAGAGGAAGACATTATGGATCTTTTTATTCCATGGCTCCTTGGGAATTAAAGCTCATCCAGTAATAATGAATTCTATAAATTGTTTGGCTTTCACATTGGGAAAGTAGAACAAGAAGTGATATAAGTTTTAATCAAATCCAGTAGAATCTCATGACCATTCTGGTGCTATAGGTCAACAAGACCCCTGGGGGACAATATTTAACCAGACAGTATAGCTTGTTTCTGACACATGATTCTAAAGGGTCTGTAGAAGTGATCCCTAAGATTTTACTCGTAAGTGGATTTGGAGTTTTGTATTTTTTAGACTCAAAAGGAACCCAAATGTTTTTTCCATGATTTTATCCAGGTTATATGAGGCATGAACAATAGCAATAAAAATCAAAACAAAACAATACATAAAAACAGAAATGAAAAATATAGCCCTTTTTGGTAAAGGGCATGCTGGGAGTGCAAGAGCCAAAGCTGCCTCCCCAGAGCATAATGGAAGGATGAGGATGGATATCAGAGCTAGTCTCTAGAGAATGCTGGAAAATGGACTGCACATGCTCCAAGGACTGCACTTCTCCCCAATTCCCACCTCTATTCCCTCACCCACCCCAAATCTAGGGACTAGAGGAAAGTTTGTCCAAAGATGACCATGATAATGGATGCCATGGTTCTCTGCAGGTCCCCAGACTGTTGTGGGTGGGGTTGAGTCAGCAAAGGAGGAGAACAGTCAAGATGGGGAGATGGAGAAACTGAGAGTCAGGAGAGAAACAGGGGACTGACAGAGACTGGAAGGGCCAGTGTGTTGGGAGAGGACAAGGGGACAGCGGAGCAGAGGGCTATGTGGCTGTTAGCCCAAGGCATTGATATACAGGTGCCTCTTTAGAATGTAGTTGATGACCAGCTGGGACAGGTAATCCATGACATGGCTGTATCCATGCTGCAGGGTCAGCCTGCTCTTGGTTAAGGTGACAACAGACATGGTATGGTTGATGTCATCCTTCACCACCATGATGTCGTTCCAGAGACAGAGCAGAGAGACTAGGTTGCCAGCCCCCCCAGATCTCTTAAGGTAGGGCCACATCACAAAGCTACCCCAGTAGGGAGATGGAGAACTCACTTTGTTTTTGAGGAGTATTGAGGAGTGATTCATGATTCAGTCTGTGCTGACTAGGTCCTGAGGCACCACCTGAGGCACCACCACTATCCCAAAGTCCCCAACAATCATCTCTATCTGCACTGGGCTTAGTGGACATGTTGTTTTGGTAAATAGGCTGAGGGGGTCTCATTTTGGGGCTGTCCAATCATGGTCATCATGGAAGGTGTGTT
Source organism: Desmodus rotundus (assembly GCF_022682495.2). NCBI lineage: Eukaryota > Metazoa > Chordata > Mammalia > Chiroptera > Phyllostomidae > Desmodus > Desmodus rotundus. The sequence goes on along the minus strand of NC_071400.1, from coordinate 47,250,425 downwards.
GATACTGGAGAGGATGCAGCCAGTCACCTGGTTCATGAGGCCTGGATGGTGTTTCCACACACTGCAGGCTGTCTGCCAGATGTCCTGATAGCACGCCCCCAGGTGCAACATGCAAAATAAGAATTTTCCTTAGGACCCAAATGGTTTTGAATTTCTATTCTAACGTCATCATCAATTATACTGTCACTGTAGTTGAGAGAGCCAATTGGTATTTTTGAGCCCATGGATAAATCCAATAGACCCACCTTGTGATTTCTATTAAGAGGCAGTGGTTAAGAGTTTTGGATTCTAAAGCTAGACCACTTATTTTCACAGTCTGGCTCTACCACGTATTAGCTATGTGCCCTTGTAATTTTATTTGAACTCTTTGTGCCTCACTTTCCTCATCTATTAAATGTGTATGATGATAGAAGCCCTATAAGACTGTAGCAATGCTTCAGTGATTTGCTATGTAAAACCCACAGAACACTGCCTAACACACAGTGAACCCTCAATGACTGTTAGCTACTATTATTAACATACAGGGTGGGGCAAATGTAGGTTTACAGTTGTTTGTATGGAAAATAATACAATAATTAAATAATAATGTAAGAATAAACTGTGTTTTACATATTCACAACTGTAAAACTACTCATGCCCCACCCTGAGAGACAAGTATTTGTGAAACTCTTAATTAAGAAAATCACTTTAGAAGTTTTATTTGTATGCTAATTCCCAGCTACTGCTACCTATGAAATTGGAATCTCATGTCTATTCATGAGTTTGGAGCATTCTTTGAATGATGGTCCTTGAGTATCCTAGTCCTCATCAGAATTCTCCTGTGAAGTAGCTGCTGGAGCTCATATATGGCACCATGGCACCAGTAGGTAGAGAAAGCTAGAAGACCCTCACTTGAACAAATATTTTGATCAGGTCATCCAAAATTCTACAATTAGGAATTGTTTTTTTAGGTAGTCACAGTATTTTCCTGGAGCCCCTGTTAAAATGCAAATAGCCTTGGAGGGATAGCACAAGAGGTGTAGTAGTGGAATGTATTGAATGAAAGTATGGGCTTGGTTGGAGTAAAATGGCCCTGGGTTTAAATTCTGACTCCATCACCTACCCAGAATCAGACTGTCTAGGATTAAAATTTGGTTCCACTGACTAGTGCCTGTGTGACTTTGGGTGAGTTACTTTAACCTCTCTGTGTATTTGCAATTCAATTACTACCCTGTGGGATCACTGTACAGATTAAAGGAGACAGAACTTCCAAGAATGCCTGTTACATTATCAGTAGTCAATAAATATTATTATTGTCTAATTTATCAGAGTTTTGGCATTCTGATTTGCAGAATGGAGAGAATAAAATCTACTTTCATGGTTGTTATGAATATAAACTGAGATAATGTACATGTAAAAATGCCTACCATACTAAAAGAAAAAAAAACAGATAATAATGAGTGTTGGCAAGAACATGGAGAAACCTCATATATTGCTGGTGGGATTTAAAATGGACAACCTATTTGGAAAACAGCTTGGCAGTTGCTCAAAAAGTGAAACATAGAGTTATCACAGGAACCAGCCATTCCAAGTTTAGGCATATACTCAAAAGAACTGAAAAGATATATTGACACAAAAACTTGTACATAATGTTCATAGAAGTATTATTCATAAGTGTCAAAAAGTAGAAACCACCCAAATGTCCATCCATTGATAAATGAATGAATGAAATGTGCCACATCCAATAAAATGGAGTGTTATTTGGCCATAGAAAGGAATGAAGTACTGGCACATGCTACAATATGCATAAGCCTTAAAAACACTATGCTAAGTGAAAGAAGCCAATCACAATGACCACATATTGTATGTTTACATGCACATGAAATGTGCAGAATAGACAAAGGCACAGACACAGAAAGTAGATTAGTGGTTGACAGGGACTAGGAGGGGAAGAAAGGGGAGTGACTACTAAATGAGTGCAGGTTTTCTTTGTGAGGGTTGATTAAAATATTCTGGAATTCAATAGTGATGATGGTTGTACAACTTTGTAAATATATTATAAAACAACAAATTCTACACTTTAAAAGAACTTTATGTCTCAATGACATTGAGAGTGAATTATGTCTCAATAAAATTGTTATTTTTTAAATGTCTGCCATATAGTAGCTCTCATTTAATAGAAGTCATTTTTAGCTATCAATGCCTTAGTTCCTACTTTAGGAATCCAGAACAAGGAGCAGAATGAATGGTGTTCATGACAGAGAGGACTAATAAGGGAAATGAGATAGATCTAAAGTATAGAGAATGTGCAGAGGGGTGAGAGGAAGTTGAAAGTCTCTTAGAAGGAATGGCAGTGAAAGCATTTAAGGGGAAGAGAAAAAGACAAAATTCACCTACTTTCAATTATGCAGGAAGCCAACCTGGATCTTCTTTCACATTCTGCGCTGGAATCACAGCTGATGCATGTTCTGGCATTTCAAACTGTCCTGGAGAAATAATGATGTATGATTATTAGACAGAAGGGAAGAAGGAAAAACACAGAGGTACAATTTACTGTGTATGTGAGTCTGACTTTGAAAGGTAGAAGAGGGCAGTAATCCGTGGAGGACATATTTATACATAGGGCTCTAATTGTTAACCTCTGGGTCAATGCATTTAGGTTAGCATTAACTCTGCTACAGGTGGGATCAGTTTAAAGGATTAAAAGTGTGTCTATATTAGAAGGAAGATGGTGGCGAGATAGGTGGGAGCAGAGTCCACTTTCCCCTGCACAAGGGTGGAACACAGAGCCAATCTTCTGAGGAACATACTGAACAGCCAATGGTATCCCAGCATATATAAACATTGGAGGCCAAAACTCTAGAGGACATTGAAAAATCAGATGGTAAGGAGAGTGCTTCAGGACAATAAGGTCCCTGGGACCAGCTCCGAGACTAGGGCTGTTACAGCCCCAGGCTGTGGGCCCTCTGGGCCTGCCTTCCTGCAGGATTCTAGGGAGAGAGTCTGGCCAACAGCTCCCTCCCCTGCCAAATAAGGTTTGAGCAGCACCAGGAGGGACTTGGATGCTTGAAGTCACTGAGGGGAATAAGGACGAAGTGGCAAACACATAGGGGAAGTGTGCACCCACTGAGACTGTGGAGGCAGGCTGGGAAGAGTTGGTCTGCGAGGAACCCTGACTGGATAGTCCTGGGTATGATTGGAGAGTTGGGCTGTGTGAGAGGCCAGGTGCTTGTTGGGAGCGGCAGGCTTGAAGTTTTCCAAAAAGAAAAAAAATGGCACTCAGCAGCTGTTTAGGGAATTCTCCACAGCAGCCTCCCCCGTCTCATCCGGCTGTGCCTATGCAGCCTTCGCAAACTCAGCCGTGAGCCCACTCTGCTGCCAGGACCACGACTGTGCCCCTACCCACGACCACAGGGCACCCAACCATGCCTGTGACCCCAGTGGTGTGCCACCGACCCATCTGCCCCCCACCCCGCCGCAGCTGCTGCCCCAGCAGTGGAGGCCAGACCGCCTGACACCACCACCCTGCAACTGAGCCTCTGCTGCAGCAGAGGGGGCAGAGGACTCATGCCCGGTAGCCCTGCGGGCAGAACGCACCTGACCCTGCAGCCCCAGCTGCTGCAACAGCAGCAGCAGAGGCTGCGTGCTCACACCCGAAGTCCCGGGAGGGCGCACACAGGAGCCTGCAGCCCAGTGGCTGCCAATGCCACCCCGGCAGTGGAAGCCAAGCACTCACACCCACAGCCCCAGGGACAGAGCGCTCCTGACCCTGACACCCAGAGGCACCTCGCACCCAACACCACCATCCCCAGTGCAGCAGCAGAGGAGGCTGTCGCCTGCATCTGCTGTGGTAGCCACTGTGGTGCTCTTACCCTGTAGGGCCGACTGGATGACTGGATCTCTAAGAGGAAGGAAGAGGCTTCCCCCTGCAGAGGAGAGCAACAGGGCTCAGGGAGTCAGCAATCACCAGAAGGAATTAACTCAGTGGGGAGCTGAACTACCCTGAAGAGACTCTGAGAGTCCCTAGCATTTAGGACAGCAAAGAGTGAGAAGGTGGTGCGTGAGTTGTCACTAATTGGTGCATGTCAAGGACACTGCAACTGGTGGACTGAAGGCATAGGCAGGTGCAGAAGGGCACTGGGGGCCTGGCAGCAAACTGAGGAACTGGTCTGGAGGCTGGGCAACTGTGAAGTGCTGCTCAGACCTGGCCTCCATCCCTGCAAAACCACAGGAAGGGAGAAAAGTGAAACCAATCCCCCCTCACCCTCCTGCAGCCAGGAAGACCAGCAGAACTGGCCTGGATTGCTTAAAGCCAGCAGGAGTCTCTTTCTTCTTCTTTCTTCTTCTCCTTTCTTCTTCTCCTTTCTTCTTCTATCTTCTTCTTTCTTCTCCTCCTCCTCCTCCTCTCCTCCTCCTCCTCCTCCCCTCCCCCCCCTCCTCCTCCTCTTCTTCTCCTTCCTCTTTCCTCCTCCTCCTCCTCCTCCTTCCCCCACCTTCCTCTTTCTTCTTCTGTCTTCCTCCTTTTCTTTCTTCTTCTTTTTTTTAAACTTTAATTTTTTATTGTTATTCAATTACAGTTGTATGCCTTTTCTCCCCATCCCTCCACCGCACCCCAGCTGAACCCACCTCCCTCCCCTACCTCCACCCTCCCCCTTGATTTTGCCATGTGTCCTTTATATTAGTTCCTGTAATCCCCTCTTCCCACTGTCCCCACCTCACTCCCCCCTGGCTATTCTTAGATTGTTCTTAACTTCAATGTCTCTGGTTATATTTTGTTTGCTTTTTTCTTCTGTTGATTATGTTCCAGGTAAAGGTGAGATCATATGGTATTTGTCCCTCACTGCCTGGCTTATTTCACTTAACATAATGCTCTCCAGTTCCATCCATGCTGTTGCAAAAGGTATAAGCTCCTTCTTTCTGCTGCGTAGAATTCCATTGTGTAAATATACCATAGTTTTTGGATCCACTCGTTTGCTGATGGGCACTTAGGTTGCTTCCAGTACTTGGCTATTGTAAATTGTGGGGCTATGAACATTGGAGTGCACAGGTTCTTTTGGATTGGTGTTTCAGGGTTCTTAGGGTGTAATCCCACCTGCAGAATTGCTGGGTCAAAGGGCAGTTCCATTTTTAGTTTTCTGAGGAAATTCCATACTGTTTTCCACAGTGGCCTCACCAGTCTGCATTCCCACCAACAGTGCACTAGGGTTCCCTTTTTCTCCGAATCCTCTCCAACATTTGTTTGTAGATTTGTTTATGTTGGCCACTCTGACTGGTGTGAGATGGTACCTCATTGTGGTTTTAATTTGCATCTCTCTGATGGCTAGTGATGCTGAGCTCTTTTCATATGTCTCTGGGCCCTCTGTATGTCTTCCTTGGAGAAGTGTCTGTTCAAGTCCTTTGCCCATTTTTTAATTGGGCTGTTTGTCTTCCTGGAATGGAGTCGTGTGAGTTCTTTATATATTTTGGAGATCAGGCCCTTGTCTGAGGTATCATTAGCAAATATATTTTCCCATGCTGTTGGTTCTCTTTGTAATATGGCGCTGTTTTCTTTAGCCATGCAGAAGCTTTTAATTTTGATGAGGACCCATTTGTTTATTCTTTCCTTTATGTCCCTTGCTTTAGGGCACATGTCTGTGAGGATGTTGCTGCATGGAATGTCTGAGATTTTCCTGCCAATGTTTTCCTCGAGGACTTTTATGGTGTTACGACTTATATTTAAGTATTTTATCCATCTTGAGTTTATTTTTGTGTATGGCGTAAGTTGGTGATCGAGTTTCATTTTTTTGCACGTAGCTGTCCAGATCTCCCAACACCATCTGTTGAAGAGGCTGTTTTTGCTCCATTTTATACTCCTGCCTCCTTTGTCAAATATTAATTGACCGTAAAGGCTTGAGTTTATTTCTGGGCTCTCTATTCTGTTCCATTGGTCTATGTCCCTGTTTTTATGACAGTACCAGGCTCTTTTGATTACAGTGGCTTTCTAATACAGTTTGATATAAGGTATTGTGATCCCTCCTGCTTTGTACTTCTTTCCCAAAATTGCTGCAGCTATTCGGGGTTGTTTATTGTTCTATATAAATTTCTGAAATGTTTGTTCTATATCTGTGAAATATATCATGGGTACTGTAATAGGGATTGCATTGAATCTATAAATTGCTTTGGGCAGTATGGCCATTTTGATGATGATAATTCTTCCGATCCATGAGCATGGTACAAGCTTCCATTTGCTTGTGTCTTCCTTAATTTCTTTCTTCAGTGTTGTGTATTTTTCTGAATACAGGTCTTTTACCTCCTTGGTTAGGTTGATTCCTAGGTACTTTATTTTTCTTGTTGCTATATCAAATGGGATTTTTTCCCTGATTTCTGTTTCTGCAGTTTCATTGTTGGTGTACAGGAATGCCTTTGATTTCTGAGTATTGACTTTGTATCCAGCTGTTTTGCCAAATTCATTTATTAGGTCGAGTAGTTTTTTGGTGGACTCTGTAGGATTTTCCAGGTACACTATGATGTCATCTGCAAACAGTGACAGATTCATTTCTTCGTTTCCAATTTGGATGCCTTTTATTTCTTTTTCTTGTCTGATTGCTGTGGCTAGGACTTCCAATACTATGTTGAATAGGAGTGGTGAGAGAGGGCATCCTTGTCTGATCCCTCATCTTAGTGGGAAAGCTCTAAGTTTTTGTCCACTGAGTGTGATGTTGGCTGTAGGTCTCTCATATATGGCCTTTATTATGTTGAGGAATGCTCCCTCTATTCCCATTCTGCTGAGTGTTTTTTTATCAGAAATGGGTGCTGTATCTTATCAAATGCTTTACTGCATTTATTGATATGATCATGTGATTTTTGTCTTTGCTGTTGTTTATGTGATGTATTACGTTTATTGATTTGCAAATATTGTACCATCCTTGCATCCCTGGGATGAATCCCACTTGGTCTTGGTGTATCATCTTTGTAATGTATTGCTGGATGCGGTTTGCCAATATTTTGTTGAGAATTTTAACGTCTATGTTCATCAGCGATATTGACCTGAAGTTTTCTTTCTTCATTGTGTCTTTATCTGGTTTTGGGATTAGGATGATGCCGGCTTCATAAAAAGAGTTTGGGAGTCTTCCATCACTTTGGATTTTTTTGAATTGTCTCTGAAGGATTGGGGTTAGGTCTTCCATAAATGCTTTGTAGAATTCTCCTGTGAAACCATCTGGTCCAGGGCTTTTGTGTGTGGGAGTTTTTTGATGACTGCTTCAATTTCCTCTGCTGTTATTGGTCTGTTCAGGTTTTCTGCTTCTTCTCCATTCAGTTTTGGAAGATTGTATTTTTCTAGAAATGTGTCCATTTCACCTAGGTTTTCAAATTTCTTGGCATACAGTTCTCTGTAGTAATTTCTTACAATCCTTTGTATTTCTGTGCTATCAGTTGTAATCTCTCCTCTTTCATTTCTAATTTTGTTTATTTGGATACTCTCCCTTTTTTTCTTGATGCTCCTACTTAAAGGCTTGTCTATTTTGTTTATCTTTACAAAGAACCAGCTCCTGGATTCATTGATCCTTTGAATTGCGCTTTTAGTCTCTATGTCATTTAACTCTGCTCTGATCTTGGTTATTTCCTTCCTTCTGCTTTCTCTGGGCTGTCTCTGTTGTTGTTCCTCCAGTTCTTGTAGGCGCGGGGTTAGGTTGTTTGTTTGAAATGTTCTATCTTTTTAAGGTAGGCCTGTATTGCTATGAACTTCCCTCTCAGGACTGCCTTTGCTGTGTCCCATAGGTTTTGGGTTGTTGTGAGTTCATTTTCATTTGTTTCCAGGAAGTTTTTGATTTCTTCCCTAATCTCGTTCTTGACCCATTCATTGTTTAATAGCATGTTATTCAGTCTCCATGATTTTGAGTGTTTTGGGTTTTTTCCTTTGGGGTTGGTTTCTAGTTTCAGTCCCTTGTGGTCCGAGAACATGCTTGGTATGATTTCAATTTTCTTGAATTTGTTGAGGCTTGCTTTGTGTCCTATCATGTGGTCTATCTTTGAAAAATTTCCATGGACACTTGAAAAGAATGTGTATTTTGCTTCTTTGGGATGAAAAGCTCTCTATATATCAGTTAAGTCCATTTCATCTAGGGTATTGATAAGTGACACAATATCCTTCATGATGTTTTGTTTGGAAGACCTGTCCATTTTTGACAGTGGGGTGTTAAATTCCCCTACTATAATTGTGTTGCTGTCAATATCTTTCTTGAAGTCGCCAAGATTTTCTTTTTGTATTTGGGTGCTCCTATGTTGGGTGCATACATATTTACAATGTTTATGTCTTCTTGGTGGATTCTTCCTTTGAGTATTATGAAGTGACCTTCTGGGTCTCTCTTTATGGCCCTTCTTTGGAAATCTATTTTGTCTGATATGAGTATTGCTACCCCTGCTTTTTTTCCCTGTCCGTTTGACTGGAAAATTTGTTTCCAGCCCTACACTTTCAGTCTGTGTAAGTCTTTTGTCCTGAGATGGGTCTCTTGTAGGCAGCATATGTGTGGGTCATGTTTTCTTATCCATTCAGCTATTCTATGTGTTTTGATTGGAGCTTTTAATCCATTTATGTTTAAGGTTATTATCGATAGGTAGTTATTCATTGCCATTTTTTCCTGCCTGTGTTCCTCTCTCTTTCTCTTTTCCTTCCTTTCCTTAAAGCAGTCCCTTTAGCATCTCTTGCAGAGCTGGTTTGGTGGAAGTGTATTCTTTTAGACTTCTTTTGTCTGGGAAAGGCTTTATTTGGCCTTCTATCTTGATTGAGAGCCTTGCTGGGTAAAGTAGTCTTGGTTGCAGGCCTCTGGTTCTCATTACTTGGCATATTTTTTGCCATTATCTTTTGGCTTGGAGCGTTTCCATTAAGTCTGTTGCTAACCTTATTGGGGCTCCCTTGTACGTTACTTCCTGTTTCTCCCTTGCTGCCTTTAAGATCCTCTGTTTGTCTTGTAATTTTGCCATTTTAATTATGATGTGTATTTCAGTGGGCCTCTTTGGGTTCCTCTTGTTTGGGACTGTCTGTGTTTCCTGGATTTGGGTGACTTTTTCTCTCCTCAGATTAGGGAAATTTTCCATCATTACTTTTTCAAACAGGTTTTCTATCCCTTTCTCTTCTTCTTCTCCTTCTGGTATTCCTATTATACGGATATTGTTACGTTTCATGTTGTCCTGCATTTCCCTTAATCCCTCTTCATTCTTTCTGAGCCTCTTTTCCTTTTCTTGCTCTTTCTGGTTCGTTTTTTCTACTTTGTCCTCCAGCTCGCTGATCTGATCCTCTGCTTCATCAAGTCTGCTTTTCTTTCCTTCTACTGTGTTCTTCAATTCAGAATTTGTATTCTTCATTTCCTCTTGGCCCTTGTTGATAGTTTCTATTTCCTTTTTCATGTTGATATAGTTTGCAGTGAGTTCATTGTAGTTTCCTTGTAGTTTCTGGTAGTTCTCTTTGAGCTCAGAGAGCTCAGTGAGCTTCCTGATAACCATTGCTTTGAACTCAGTATCTGATAGTTGACTTGCCTCTTTTTCAGTTAGCATTCTTTCTGAGGCTTCCTGCTTTCCTTTCATTTGGGGATTGTTTCTTTGTCTTCCCATTGTTTGTGAGACTCTTCTTGTTAGCCTCTGCTTCTTAAATTGATCTATTCTGACTCCCTGGGTTTTTGGTATGAGCTTCTGTGGTAGAATGCCAATGGGATTCAATGGTGCTGTCTCCTTAATCTCCTGTGCTCATTGGTCTTGAGCTGATGTTTATGGGTGTAACACGGTCTAACTCTGATCTTTTCAGCACTCCAGGTTTTGTTGTCTCACCTGTGGGAAAAAGAGAAAAAGGGGGGGAGAAAAAAAAAGAAGGGAAGGAGGGAAAGAGGTAATAGAAATGGAAAGGAAGGAAGGAAGAAGAAATAAGGAAAGATTGGAGGCAAGATAAGAAGGAATTTTAACAAAAATTAAAACAAAAGAATAAATAAAAGAAGGCAGGAAGAAGGAATAAAAAAGGTAAGGGATGGAAGGAAGAAGGAATATAAAAAAAGAAAGAAGGACAGAAAGGAAGAAGGAATTCAGGGGGAAAGGAGGAAAGAAAGAAAAAGAAAGTCTTCTGCTGGCTTTAAACCAGTCAGGTTAGTTCTGCTGGTCGGGAGGGGGTGGTTGGAAGGATTGGTTTCACTTTTCTCACTTCCTGAGCCACACTCTTCGCTATTGTTCAGCCTCCAGTTCAGTTCCTCAGGGTCCTTCTGATCCCCACTAGACCTTTAGTTCACCAGTTGTGCTGTCCTTGAGTTGCACCAGTTAGGGGTAACTCACACTCCACCTTCTTGCTCTTTCCTGTCTTAGATGCTAGGGGCTCTCAGTGCTGCTATGGCATAGTTCAGCCCCCTACTGGGTGGAGTCTTTCCGGGGCATTCAGTCTCCCCTAACCCTGCAGCTCCCCTCTGCTGGGTGATCTGCCTTAGTCCTAGAGAGTCAGTAGGCCCTGAGGGCTCTGTGTGCATGGGTTAGGTAGGGGTTGTAGGCGTGGTCCCTCCCAGACAGCCAGGCCGTTGATCAGCTGATCTGTTGCTTTGAGCCTGGGTCCAGGCCAGCTGGCTGGTCCCCACCTCTGGACCTGAGTCGCACAGGCCGGCATTCCAGCCACTTTGGGCCTGAGTCTCGAGTGGCTGGCAGATCCAGTTGCTTTGGGGCTGAGTCGCATGGGCCTAGGGGGCCGCTTTGGGACTGAGTCTTGCACTGACGGCCAATCCAGCCGCTTTGGGCGTGAGTCCCGCTGTCCTTGGGTCCGCTGATTTGGGCCTGTGGGTGGGGCAGCTAGCCTCAGCTCCTGGTGTGCACCCACCCGTGGTTTCAGGTGTGGGCCCCCACTCCGCTAATCTGGGTGCACGCAATGGGGCTTCAGGTGAGCGCTGGGGCTGCTTGTCCCGCATTCAGTCCAGGGGCTGAGGGGGGAGGGGTGCCAGAGGCTGCAGTTGCTGCGGAGATTTCTCTAATTAGCCGCTGGGTGCCTCTTATTTTCTTTTTCTTTTTGAGAAATCCTTCCTATTCAAGCCCCCGTGGTACAAACATGTACCTGGCTGCTCACAGAGCTCAGCCTGGATCTCTCCCAAGAATCCTGCAGCAGACCCTGCTCCTGGGCTGGGGCTTCAGCCTCCCTGGTCCCCGCACAGGTCCTGTGGACCTTATTGTCCTTAAGCACTCTTCTTACCGTCAGATCTTTCAATGTCCTCTCTCTTTGGTCTCCGATCTTCGTATATGCTGGAATACCGTTGGCTGTTCACTCTGCTCCTCAGATCAGCTAGGTAGTTCACTGACGCTGAGGGGAAGTGGACTCTGCTCCCACCTATCTTGCCGCCATCTTCCTAAAATCTCCTTCTCCTTCTCCTCCTTCTCCTTCTTTCTTCTTCTCCTGCTCCTCCTCCTCCTCCTCCTTCTTCTTCTTCTTCCTCTTCTTCTTTCTTCTTTCTCCTCCTCCTCCTCCTCCTCCTCCTCCTCCTCCTCCTCCTTCTTCTTCTTCTTCTCCTCCTTCTTCTTCTTCTTCTTCTTCTCCTTCTTCTTCTTCTTCTTCTTCTTCTTCTTCTTCTTCTTCTTCTTCTTCTTCTTCTTCTTCTCCTTCTCCTTCTTCTTCTTCTTCTTCTTCTTCTTCTTCTTCTTCTTCTTCTTCGTCTTCTTCTTCTTCTTCTTCTTCTCCTTTTTCCTTTTTCCTTTCTTTCCTTCTTCCTTCCTCTCTCTTTTTTCTTTCTTTATTTCTTTCATTTCTTTTTCCTTCCTTCCTTCCTTTCTTTTATTTTTTTTTATTCCCACAAGTGAGACAATAAAACCTGGAGCTGTGAAAGGACCAGACTTAAACCCAAAGAGGGCTCGTCCCAACAACAGACACAGTGAGACAAATTTCACTTTGCTACTCCAGAGAACTTGTAAGTTATTGTATATTTGTATTATTATTTTTTCATATTTTATTTTACTAGTATTTTTTAATTTCTCTTCTTTCTGTTTAGTCTTCTTCACTTGGTTTGTTAAATTGCATTGTTTGACAAGTTTCCTTGTTCTCTCCTTCATAGTGTATTTTAAATTTTCTTTCTTTCACTTCATTTGTGTTCCAATTACATACTACTCTAGGTCCTGTACTTTCTATTCTTGTTATTCAGATCACATAGATTCTGTCATATGATTGTTGTTCCATTACTATTGTAAATAATTGCTGTTTGATACAATTGTAAATACTACACAACACCCCTCCCGGATCTTAGCTCACTTCACTGTTTCTGGAACTTTATTACTGTTGTGGTTAACTCTATTCTCTCACACACTACACCTATTTTCTGTCCTACACAGCAGAGAGAAAGAAGGAGCTTCTACTCTCTGTGAAAGCATGGATGGAGCTGAAGAGCATTATGCTAAGTGAAATAAGCCAGGCAGTGAAGGACGAATACCATATGATCTCACCTTTATCTGGAACATAATCAACAAGAGAAAAAAGCAAGCAAAATATAACTAGAGACATTAAAATTGAGAACAATCTGGCAGTAACCAGAAGGGAGGTGGGAGGGGATAATGGGGGGAAGGGTTTTCAGGAACTACTATAAAGGACATATGGAGAAAACCAAGGGGGAGGTTGGAAGCAAGGGAGGGAGGTGGGTTTTGTTGGGGTCGGGAGAGTGGTGGGGGGGAAATGCAGACAACTCTATTTGAACAACAATAAAACAATTATTAAAAAAATAAAATATTTTAACAGAAAAAAAGTGTGTCTCTAAATCCTAATCCTGGTCTTTGTCTCAAAAGGTTTTGATTCACAAAAGGTTTACTATCTTTCTCAATCATTTACCCCATTAATGGAATTTATCAACAGACTGAACTCCTTGGTGGTGTTATGAATGCATAGAAGATGCAGTGAAATGTAAACACTGGGTAGCCATGCCAGAGATTTGCATGGAAAAGGTAACCTGAAAACATGTGAATGCTGACTTACATGGTGAGTAGTTGACAGCTCTTGTTTATTAGAAAGGTTATAATGGAGAAAAAACACAGCGCACTTGGGTGCTCAGACTTCTAATTGAGATGCATTAGTTTTGTAAGAAATGTGCTTACCCCAATTGCAAACAAAGGAGTCAGAGGCTTAGAGTACGGTGAAAGTGAGGCCATTTGTTTACGATCTTGCAAGAATGGGTGTCCAACCATTAGCAGGCACACACAGGGGGTGCAAAACAGATAGTTTTATCCTAATGCAATTGGTCCCTCTCCATTTCTCCATTGGCTGAATACTCTGGAGTTACAATCTGGTGCAATTTCTTCTAATTCTAATTGGTTCCACTGCCGCCCTGCCTTTGCTTCCTTCTGGTACGATTTTGTTTAATTCTATTTGGTTCCCTGTGTGGTTCTGAACTTATGTATCTTATGGGAAGTTTTCACTAGACCTCAGGGTTTGAGAGTCACCTTACTTTTGAGTTTCTCACAGTTTTACTGCAATATGTAGCAAAAGAAAAAAAAAAGGAAGAATGAAGGAGAAAAAAGAAGGCAAAAAGCGCTTTCAGGACTCTCTATTTTATTTTTTAAAGATTTTATTTATTTATTTTTAGAGAGAGGGGAAGGGAGGGAGAGAGGGAGAGAAACATCAGCGTGTAGTTGCTTCTCATGAGACCCCTACTGGGTACCTGGCCTCCAACCCAGGCATTGCTCTGGCTGGGAATTAAACTGGTGATCCTTTGGTTCGGAGGCCTGTGTTCAATCCATTGAGCCACGCCAGCCAGGGCTCAGGATACTTAAATCAAAATTTGGGCTCAAAGGCTCTCATCCAAGCTTTTGTTTAGTTTATCTCATGATTCTTTTTTATTTCTGCCTAATGTTGTCTTATGCAAGCTGTTAATTCTATTCATGCTGTAACTACTAAGATCAAACATCCATGCAAGTCCTTGGCTTGACAAACTACAATGAGGAACCATTTTTCTCAGAGCTATTTGTCATAGTCTTCCCTTGTACATATTTAAAGAAAAGTCAGTTTCCTTGTGAAATCAGACTTCCTACAAGATTGTGAAAGCTACATGAAAGGAAATGATACATCCCTATGCTCTAGCTACTTTCCATGAAATCCTGATTCCATGCAAGTGTTAGAGCCTGAGTTACCTCAGCGATGACTCCAGAAGAGCTGTGGGCCTGTAGTATATTCTATTAACAAAATATCATACCTTCAAACATTTAGTTATATTCACATGTCTCATTAACCCTGAGGAAGGCTTCAGTCAGCTTCTTTTGAAGACTGTCTTCTACACAAGTGTTTTGTAATTTTGTCTTTAAACCCAGATCAGCAGGTAAAGGCTTAGGGCACTTCTCTCCCTCCTTTCCTTCCTTCTGGCCTTCCCTCACTTTCTACTTTGTTTTTTCATAATAAGTTTTCTTTTGCAAAATTTTGGAGTCAGGGTGAAGACTAAATCCTAAAGCAACACAGGACTTTCTGATTCTTCAAGGACTCCTAGCAAAGTTACAAATACCATCCAAATGCATGAACTAGACCCCAGGAAGAATGTAGGGACAAACCTTCAGCTTGAGGGTTGTCTAACAAAGGGCAACAACAACTGAGAACAAGTAGCAAGAGGTACTTTCTGACACGGAGCTTGAAGGACCACAGAAAGTGCTATCAAAAAGCAATATTTTTATTTACTTCTTTTTCTGGTTCAACAATTTTTATTTTTTAAATATATTTTATTGATTATGCTATTACAGTTGTCCCACTTTCCCCCCTTTATTCCCCTCTGCCCTGTACACCCCCTCCCACGTGCATTCCCACCCTTTAGTTCATGCCCATGGGTGACACATATAAGTTCCTTGGCTTCTACATTTCCTATACTATTCTTAACCTCCCCCTGTCTATTTTCTACCTACCGTTTATGCTTCTTATTCTCTGCACCTTTCCCCCCATTCTCCCCCCTCCCCCTCCCAGCTGATAACCCTCCATGTGATCTCCATTTCTGTGATTCTGTTCCTGTTCTAGTTGTTTGCTTAGTTTTTGTTGTTGTTTTTTTTTAGGTTCAGTTGTTAATAGCTGTGAGTTTGCTGTCATTTTTACTGTTCATATTTTTTTTTCTTTTTCTTAGATAAGTCCCTTTAACAGTTCATATAATAAGGGCTGGGTGATGATGAACTCCTTTAACTTGACCTTATCTGGGAAGCACGTTATCTGCCCTTCTATTATAAATGATAGCTTTGTAGGATAGAGTAATCTTGGATTACTTGGTCCTTGCCTTTCATGACTTTGAATACTTCTTTCCAGCCCCTTCTTGCCTGCAATGTTTCTTTTGAGAAATCTGGTGATAGTCTAAATGGAACTCCCTTGTTCCCATTCATATAAGTAGAATCCTACAGTATTTGTCATTCTGTGACTGGCTCATTTTCCTTAGCATAATGTCCATCAGGTTTATGTTGCATATAGCAGGATTTCCTTATTTATTTTTTAAGGAGAAGGGAGAGGAAGGAGAAAGAAGGGGTAAGACATATTGATGTGAGAGAGAATCATCAATTGGCTATGTTCTGTACACGTCTTGACTGACGATCAAACCTGCAATGCAGGCATATGCCCTGACTGGGAATCAAACCGGCGACCTTTTGGATTGTGGGACAATGCCCAAACAACTATTGAGCCACACAAGCTGGGGCAGGATTTCTTTATTTTTAAAGGCTTAATAATATAATATATATTATAATATATATTATATATAATATATTATATATAATATAATATATAATGTTATATATAATATATATAATATTATATAATATTATATGTATATAATATTATATATATAATATATACACACACACACAATGTATATACATATATATGTAATGTGTGTGTCTGTATATATATATCTATACACATCTTTATACGTTGTTTTTATTCTAGGAATTTTATAGTTTCAGCTCTTGCACATTTAGATATTTATTCCATTTTCAGTTAATTTTTGTACATAGTGTTAAGGTAAGGGTCCAACTTCATGCTTTTTCATGTGGGTATCCAGTTTCTCTTTCTTTTTTAGATTGTATTTTATTGGCTATACTATTTCAGTTGTCCCAATTTTTCCCCCTTTGCCCTCTTCCATCCAGCACTTCCAACACCCTCTGTCAATTCCCACACCATTGTTTATGTCCATGTCCATATAAGTTCTTTGGCTAGTCCCTTTCCTATACTGTACTTTAAATTCACATGACTATTCTGTAATCACCAATTTGTACTTCTTTTTTTTAAAATTTTAATTTTGTATTGTTATTCAATTACAGTTGTGTGCCTTTTCTCCCCATCCCTCCACCCCACCCCAGCAATTTGTACTTCTTAACCCATTCACCTTTTCACCCATTCCCCCAGACCCCCCACCCCTCTGGCCACCGTCAAAATGTTCTCCATATCTATGCTTCAGTTTCTGTTCTGCTGGTTTGCCTAGTTTGTTTTTTAGTTTCAATTATTGATACATATGTATTTATTGCTATTTTATTGTTCATAGTTTTGATGTTCTTTTTCTTAAATAAGTCCCTTTAACATTTCATATAATACTGTTTGGTGGTGATAAATTCCTTTAGCTTTTTCTTGTCTGGGAAGTTCTTTATCTGCCATCTGACTCTAAATGATAGCTCTGCTTGGTAAGGCAATCTTGGTTGTAGGTCCTTGCTTTTCATTACTGAATATTTCTTGGAAAACCCTTCTAGCCTGCAAAGTTTCTTTTGAGAAATCAGCTGACAGTCTTATAAGAACCCTATTGCTGCTTTTAAGATTCTCTCTTTATCTTTGACTTTTGGCATTTTAATTATGATGTGTCTTGGTGGGGGCCTTTTTTCATCCATCTCGTTTGGGACTCCATATAATAGGAAGCACAGAGAGTCCCTAGTGTGTCTATTTCCTTCAACAGATTGGGGAAGTTTTCTTTCATTATTTTTTCAAATAGGCTTCCAATTTGTTGCTCTTTCCCTTCTCCTTCTGGCAGTCCTATAATGCAAATATTGGTATGCTTGAGGTTGTCCCAGAGAGTCCTTGTGCTATCCCTGTGTTTTATTTTTTTTGATTCTTTTTTCTTCTTGCTGTTCTGATTGGTTGTTTTTGTTTCCTTATGTTCCAAATCATTGATTTAATTTTCAGCTTCATCCAGTCCACTGTTGATTCCCTGTCAATTGTTCTGTATTTCAATTAGTGTATCCTTCATTTCTGACTGGATTTTTCTTCATGCTGTTAAGGTCTTCACTAAGTTTCTTGAGCATCCTTATAATCAGTGTTTTGAATTCTGCATCTGATAGATTGTTTATCTCCATTTTGTTTAATTCTTTTTCTGGAGTTTTGGTCTGTTCTTTCATTTGGGCCATGTTTCGTTGTCTCCTCACTTTGGCAACCTCCCTGTGTTTGTTTTTATGTATTAAGTAGAGCTGCCATGACTCTCTCTTGGTAACATGTCCTAATGTAGTAGGTGTCCTGTAGGGTCCAGTGGCACAGCCTCCCCTATCACCCAAGCTGGGTACTCAAGATGCACCCTTCATGTGGGCTGAGTACACCTTCCTCTTGTAGTTGAGCCTTGGGTGCTGTTGGCAGGTCAGTGGAAAGGATTTACCCAGGCCAGTCAGCTGCAAGGACTGTCTGTGAGCAATGACTACCAACCTCCACCCTTCAAGGAGTATTAGCTGTTCAGGGGCAGGGTAGTGGTGCTCTGATGTGGTCTGTAGCTGTTCACTGGGTGTGTAGGTTCTGGGGTTTCCTGTGTGGTGCAGGGCAAGGTCATCCTCTACCTGTGTTCTGCCTGGAGCCACCCAGCATGAGCTACAAAGCAATCTGAAGATGGCTGCTACTTGTGCTGGGCTTGGAGATTCTCAGGTTATGACAAACTGTGAACCCAGGCTGGCTGTTGCTAGTGCCAAGCCTGAGTTCACTTAGCAAATGGTATGGGCCTGGGGTCTCACTGAGGCCAGCTTTTGCTTGTTTGAGATGCTTTAGGAAGATGTGAAGCATGAGCCAAAACAAGCCATTTGTGTGGAAAAGCCACTATTGACAGATTGGGTGGGACTATAAGTTGGGTGGGGCAGAGCCTCAGGCAATGTCCAGAATGGGGCCAACAGTGTGAGCCAGGTTGATGGAGTCCCAGATATGTCACCTGCCAGCCAGCTCTGTGGCTCTGTGGGAGGAGGGCTCAGACAAGGAACAATGGCCTTTGCCTGCCTTTGTGTCTGGGAGAAAGCTGTCCACCAGCTCCCACCTTGATGCCAGACACTTCGGTTCCTCCCAGTATGCCACTTATGCCTTTCAAACTGCTACGCAGGTATTGGAGCTCAGAGGGAATGAATCTGAGTAAGTCCGTGTGCGGGCCCTGTAAGAGGAACTGCTTGGGAATCCAGCAGATTCTTCCACCGACTAAATCCCTGCTGGTTTTTACAGCCAGGAGTTATGCGAACACATCTTCCTGGCATTGGATCCCTGGGCTGGGGGGCCTGGTGTGGGGCTGGGACCCCTTACTCTGAGATATCTCTCTCCAATTTTTATTCACCCCACTTGGGTGTGGGACGAGCCTGTTCCACATCTCTGCCTCTCTGCACCTCTGCCCTTTCTACCAGTCTAGATGGATGTGGTTTCTTTAATTCTGTAGTTGTCAGACTTCCATTCAACTTGATATCTGATGGTTCTGAGTAGTGGTTGTTCCATAGTTTAGTTTTAGTTTTGCTATGGTTGTGTGATGAGATGAGCTGTGTTTACCCATGCCTCCATCTTGACAGGAAGTAGAAACATCTTTATTATTAGTCTTGTTAAAGACTTCATTACATGGACTATAGAATGGTTATTGCATTCACTTACTGAAAATACACTATCTTGAATGTTGTATATGCAAGACTTTATGAAGAGTCTCTTGGAAAACTTTGCTACATGCATTGCATATTTGGTATTAACTTCCATGCATTTCAAATACACTGTGCTCATTGCAGCTTGCAAGTATCTTTGTTAGAAACATTTATTTTTGTAATTGTATAAGTTTTAGGTGTTCAACATGATAATTCAACACCTGTATATATCACAAATGATCACTCCCTAAAGTCTAGTTACTATTCATCATGGTGTATGAACTTTTTAATGTGCAGTTGAAAAGCAAACTTTTAAGAACTTTGGATGGGTAGGCATTGTGCTTAAGAGGAATGACCAGGATTATAAATATAAGAATGCCAACCTTACACCTAATATAGACAGTTGATCACTTTGATCTGAAGAGCATGAAAATTCCCTTCATTTTTCTAATCAAAAAGTGGTCCATCCTCCTTTACTTACCTGCAAATGATGCTTGAAATTGAAATTATAATATTAGAGATTAATTACTTTGGCATAAACTTCTCCTCACCCCCTGTTGAAAACAATATCGTTGGTTGAGGAGTAGGGAAAAGTTCCAAATATTATTAATCTTTTACATATCAGTAGAAATTATTTAGAGAGCTTCTTTTTGTAGGATTTTTTTTCCTTTCCATTAATAGAGAAAGCAGAAAGAGCTGGACTAGAAGTTTGAAGACACATTTTATCTACTAGATAATTTTGCCAAACATGCTTTCTGCCTGAGGCCTAAAATAGAGACTTTTAAAGAACAGTACTATAAAATATTTCATTTGTGCTCCATGTTTCTTCTTCACTACTTAATCAACAAATGTTTGTTGATTATTAATTACATGTGAGACATGTGTAGGGCACTGGAAATACAATGGTGAGCAAAAGCAAGCATGGAACTTACAAGTTTGAACTTACATATGAGCCATGTTGGTGGACATTATTACTGTCTTCCTAGTGATACACATAGTTGCTTTTCCTGGGGAGATTTTTTGGCCAGGCCCTGTCTTCCTCCACTTTTTTTGTAGTTTCAGCCTTGGTACATACCATGTTCTCAACGTGTACTTGTTAATAATGATGATAATATGGCGAATGATTTCAGGAACCCAGATTTTCTGTGTAGCATAACTCCAGCATTGGGGGGGGCACTTTACATTGTAGGTACTTGATAGAGGATTCTAGACCATATTTAAAATTATCAGGAACTATATCTGTAATATAGAAGTAAGTAAAAACCACTTAGGGGAATCCAGTAAAAAAAAAAAGCTAATTAGAAAAGCAAAGGCTAGAGAATATTGAATGAATTCAGAAAGCAGTTTAAAAGTGTGGAGGTTTAGAAAAGTTACTGCCTGGAAGAAGTACTGAATCTCAGGATAAGTGGACCTCAGAGAAGAAAGGAACTTACAGATTTTCTAGTTCAGCCGAGGGGGAAAAAAGAGAGATTTAGAAAGGGAGAACAAATTCTTCAATGTTACGTGCTGAGTCAGTGGCAGAAATGGATTTGGGATACAGTCCTTCTGATTTCCAATGTAGTCTTCTTTCCAAACAGCTGCCTTTTGGTGGCATGAAAAGTCAGTATTGTATCTCATTTATTCTCTTACATCAAAGCATTAAATTAAATTTATCTCCATTTTGCAGACGAGGAAACAGAGGATCAGAGCAAACATGTCGAAGGTTGTACTCATAAGACTTCCATTTTAAAAGACTAGAACACAATGTAATTGGTGATCACACCCCTGCTTCCAGTTGCGCAACACTGAACCCTGAGTGAGGCATAAGTGGGCTGTCCCAAGGCTGGTCTTGAATACTAGTGGCAAATTCCTTCCAGCTGGGTGATAAATCTGTATTTGTTCCTCCGAGTTTACTCCACCTGTCCCCCCAATTACCTAATTAATTTTTTCATGGGGAACTTAGGGATTTTTGTTAAACAATAAGTAAATCATTCACATTCAGTCTTAGTAGCATAAAAGGTATAATAATGTTGGTCTCAGTGACTTTATAGTTTATAGGCTGCTGGCAGGCTGTCTAGTACAGTGCCCAATCAACTGGGGTACAACTCCTCATTCTACCACAGTGTGCCCTCAGGCAAGTTACTTACCCTCTCTGAGCCTCAAGTTTCATCATCTGTACATGAGGGTGGTAATAGTACTTACCTCAAAGGTGTGTACCTAGGTTTTTTATTTGTTATTTATTTATTATTATTTTTATTTTATTTTATTTTTAGAGATAAATGGTTTATTTGGTAACAAGAAGTAAAAGAGGAATCCTTAATTCTTTTTCTCTCTCTGGTGACTGAACTGTGATAGTCAATGGATAGCAACACACGAGAATTCCCTTCCAGTTCTTGATCTTTTGCAGAAGTGCAAAGATGCCTGAGTTATGTGACTTGCAATTATCATTTTCTGGACAGATGTGCCAGCTGTTGTGCCTTCCAATGTATCAGCAGTTGCTACATTTTCCTTCTTGTCGTCAGGTTTCATGGCGGGAAACAGAAGTACTTCCTTGATGTTATTGGATTCTGTGAGAAATATGGTGACTTAGTCAAGGTCCATGCCCCAACCAGTTGTGGCATGCAGCTCATATTCCAGGGCAGTGCAGAAGTTTTTGTCTAAGAGCACAGTCTCATCATCACCAGTGGCCTTGACCTTGGCCTATTCTTTGAAAAGCTGCCGCTGCCTAATGGGGTCATTCAGCTCAGTGTAGGCATTGCATATTTCCTTCTTGACAAAAAGCTGAAAGGCTCAGTCAGATCCTCTTTAGAGCAGTTTCATTTAGCCAAAGGGCTCATTATCTTCAGGTGATCACAGTTGAATGTAGGATTGATGCATCACTTCCAGGAACTCCCCAGCAAGCATATCCACAAGCCTGGCTCTGGTCCCAGGTGGAGGACATTCAACAGCTTTTTCCACACAGGTATCAACAAGAATTTTGTGTTTCTTCAGTTTGGAAGTGGTTGGTTTCTGGCAGCTTCACCCCCAGGGATTTCTCAAGCTCTTCTACCATGCTGATTTTCCAGAAAGGTGGGGTGAACTCAACCTCATAGGCTTGGCCCTCTGGGCTAACTGGATGGTAGGTGACCTTGTAACCACCTGTAATGTGCTTTACCATCCCTAAAATCATCTTATCCATGATTTCCATGAGATTGTGATAGTCTGTGTAGGCCATGTAGAACCTATAAGTGGTGAACTCAGGATTGTGATTTATATGAATGCCTTCATTCTGGAACTGGTGTCCAATTTCATAAACCTGGTTAATGCCACCAACCACCAGCATCTTATGATAGAGTTCTGGAGCAATTCTCATAAATAAATTCATGTCCAGCTCATTGTGGTAGGTGATAAAAGGTGTGGCCGCAGCTCCCTCTGGGAGGATGTTCATGGGAGTTTCAATCTCTAGGAATTCCAATTCATCCAAGAAACTTCTTTTACATGTGATGATCTTAGAGAAGATGATGAATTTGTGCCTCACACAGTTATTCAGGATCAAGTCCAAGTATCTCTGATGATACTGAGTTTCATTTTCTTTGAGGCCAAAGCAAAGATGAGGTAACATATGCAAGCAAGCAGACAGCAGTGTGATCTCATAGGGAATGATGCTCAGCTCACCCTTCCTAGTTTTCCCAGCGTTCCCCTGAATTCCAATTATGTCTCCCTGATGCAGTTTGTTATTGATACAAGTAAATTCTTCTTCTGATTTATAATGCCTGGAATTGGCCATGACTTGCAACTTGGTCCCCTCTCCTCGAAGGTCAGAGAAGATGAGCCTTCCCTCAGATGCTCTTTTGGCATGGATTTCACCTGCCATCTTTGAGGTCATGTCATTTAGGTGGTCCCCAGGTTGCAGGTGATTGTATTCTTGGATGAAGTGAGTCAGCAAGATGTCTACATGGAACTTATGTGGGTACAGGTCTTCCCCATTGACCTTTAGTTGGTAGATTGCTTGGCTGAGGATCTTGTTGTGTTGGTTTGGGTCCAGGCCCTCCTCCTTGGCACCAACATCTTTCTCAGTGGTGTGGTTGGTGGCAGCAGCATTGGCTTGTCTTACTGGTTTCTCACTGAGCTCCTTCTGCTTGGCCTCCTTCTCTGCTATTTTATTTTTAGCTTTCAGGCATCTCTTTAGTTCATTTTTGCTCAGTTTTCACTTGCCGCTGTCCACATTCACTTCAGCCCCCTGCACCATAGCCATCTCTCCTGAGGCCCAAACTGACAGGAATGAGGATGGTACCACAATTTCCAGGTCATTGTGTGCTTAGGTTTTTTAAATCAAGTTTTTAAAATAACATAATACATGAAAAGAGTTTTGCCTAGTCTTTGATACATAGCAAGAACTCAGTAATTACCGTAGCCTTTGTTATCTGAGTGCTAATTTCTGGCTTAAATGTAGCACTTCTGGGAGAGAACCCATCAAACTAGGTGTGTTTAGGGGAGAAGAGGTAGCAGGTTGCTGTGAATAGGGGTCTATTCTTCATATGTATTTCCCCTCACTGTTTCCCACTCCAAATGGTTGAAAGAGTGAGGTCCTATAAGGACAGAGATATCAAACAGTCCAATATCCTTGTTACAATCCTGACCCAAAATAAGGACCCCTTCCATGCTACTCCAGAGGAGTAGCTTTTCCTTGAGTGCCTTGGTTTCCAGAATTTGCCATGACAGATAAAAGATTGGAGCTAGGGGAAGTGGGAAGGGAAGAATGTGTCTGTTGACTAGAGCTCAGACTGCAGCGCTGGGCTGGGGCTCTATGAAGGCTGATTTCACAACCTGCACCCCATCCATGGTGAATCTCAACCTCATGCCTTCAACATACCACATGAAATAAATCTATTTGGCAGGAGAGAAGTTGGACTGGATTATTTTGGAGGTCTAGGAATAAATTTGAGCTCCTTTGTATGTATGTAGGCAGTTCAGAACCACTTTTTCACCTCCAAACTCTCAAGCAAAGTTGGAAGTTTTCCCTCTCTATCCTACATACTCCTCAGCCTGTGACTCATGCTGTTTTATGAAACATTCCTGTCCAATTCTTTCTTGATCCTACTTTTAACAAGCTTTCACCTGTTTATAAATGTCGGGGCATTCTATTGTGGCAGGTCTTTAAGTTTCAGCAGGTATGACCTTGACTGGTCTCTTGAGAAGTCAGGCTTTCTCATAAAATTAATGGTGAGAGTCAAGATAATAACAGGTCTGGTGTAGGCAGGTTGTTTCTGGCAATAAACAACCAGGCTGGGCTTGACCAGTACACAACAGTGCTGATTATCACCCCTGGAGAGAGTCATGCCATTACTTTTATCTTTGGTCAAAACTGAAAATTTAGTAAGGCCATGGCTGGTGTGGCTCAGTTGGTTGGAGTATCATCCCATGAACTGAAAGGTCACTCGTTTGATTCCTGGTCAGGGCACACGCCTAGGTTGCAGGTTTGTTCTCCAGTTGTACAAACTGCAACTGATCAATATTTCTCTCTCACATTGATGTTTATCTCCCTTTCTCTCTCTTCCTTTCTTGCCCCCTCTCTAAAACCAATAAGCATGTCCTTGGGTGAGGATTAAAAAAAAACAATAAAAATTTATTAAGGATTTTTCTCATTACCATCTCCCCCAAGCAATTAATTTGTCTTATTACCTCATGTGGTTATTCTTGACCTTAAATCAACTTTAATGTTTATTAATTCATTTCACAAACATATAACTACTCTGTGTTGGGAACTTTGCTAGCCATTAGGGCTATAAATAGGACCTCTAAGAATTTCCAATCCAGTGGGCTGTGTTCTACATAGAGAGTTGTCCTCAGTGTTACCTACTCCTTGTGGTTGAAAGTATGAGGTCCTATAAATACAGAGATATCAGGAATATCAGTATTCTTGTCACAATATACACCAGAAATAGGGATCGTGTATAAATCAGAGTGACTCTTCCCTAATGGGTATAAGTACGAGGCACAGATGGAAAAACAATGAAGTCATCCTGGGGGTGTTAACTAAGGCTGCACAGAGTAGGGAACACTTCAATTGGCTCTTGAAGGTGGAGTTCATCAGGAGAATTCAGAAGTGGAGTATGGGAGGAGGGCATTCAAGGCAGAAGAAATGGCATTTTTCAAGTCCTATGCCTGATATATGTCTGTAGAACTATAAGAAATTTACTGTAGCATTAGGTGAGAACGTTGGGAGGTGGAGGTACACTGAAAGGCAAGGGCCAGATGGAGAAAGGCTTTCCCTGCATAATCCTGAAAGAATCCTCCACATTTGCTGACTCCGTTTCATTTATTCCTATTCCGGGTTTTTTTTTTTTTTGTTTTTTAAATTTTTATTGTTATTCAATTACAGTTGTATGCCTTTTCTCCCCGTCCCTTCACACCACCCGATCCCACCTCCCTCCCCCGCCTCTACCCTCCCCCTTGATTGTGTCCATGTGTCCTTTATAGTAGTTCCTGTAAATCCCTCTCCCTGATGTCTCCTCCCCACTCCCCTCTGGCTATTGTTAGATTGTTAACTTCAATGTCTCTGGTTATATTTTGTTTGCTTTTTTTCTTCTGTTGATTGTGTTCCAGTTAAAGGTGAGATCATATGGTATTTGTCCCTCACCGCCTATTCAGTTTTGACTCATCGTGGTCCCTCAACTTGCAGCCTTACTCTCTGAATCCAAATCCAATGGACAGACTCCTTTCTATCTTTACTTGGATACTCAGCAGAGTGTAAGATGTGATAGACACTTTTCATCCTCAAAGTTTTATCTTCTTTGGATTATAAAATACCACTGTCTCCTGGATTTTGCTGTTTCTCTGGATTTTTCATGTAAATTTTCATTATGACTTCCTTTCTCTCTGCCTGACCTTTAAGTGTTGTGGGTCCTCAGGGTTTTGTCCTCTGGCCTCTTTCTATATTCTACAACTCTCTTCTGTTGATCTTATGTACTGCCATATCTTCAGTTAGCCTCTATCAGTTGGATATACTCAAATTTATATCTTGAGCTCAGCTTTCTATTATGAGATGAAGTATGCCAAATGGTCTACTGGATATTGTCACTTGTACATTCTACAAGCA
This sequence comes from Desmodus rotundus, assembly GCF_022682495.2. Taxonomy (NCBI): domain Eukaryota; kingdom Metazoa; phylum Chordata; class Mammalia; order Chiroptera; family Phyllostomidae; genus Desmodus; species Desmodus rotundus. The sequence continues at coordinate 47,224,612 of NC_071400.1, read as the reverse complement.
TCACCAGTTCAACATGTCTAATAGAATGCATTATATCTCCTACCCTTTTCTCTGGTGTCCTCTGTCTCAGAGTCTTGTATCATTTTTCAACCAGTTGCCTAAGTCTGAAAAGCTCAAAGTCATCTTGGAGTTTTTTTTTACCCCTTAACTCCTACATCTTGTCAGTGGCCAAGTTGTTATCAGTTCTACTTTCTTAAACTCTTTGGCATTTTTAATCTTGGTGAAATTCATCTCCATTTTTCCACATCTTCCCTACCTCTCAGTCTGTCATTGTTTCTCATATGGATTACTACAACAGCCTCTAAACTGGTCTCCTGGCCTCCACTCTTGCCCTCTTCCAACCCAATCTCCACATTGCTACTTGAGTGATCTTTTTTTTTTTTTGAGTGATCTCTTAAAATTAGAAGTGTGATACCATTTCTCTGCTTAAATCCATTGTCTATAGGATTAAATCTAAAAACCTATGAATGGTATATATTACTCTTGGTGATCTGGCCCCTACCTTGGCTAATAATATAGACCCAAGCAGAACAAATGGCTTGTAATTCTGAGAATCTAACATATCCTTAAAAAAAAAAAAAAACACCTCTATATCTTACTCCATGCTGTCCCTTCTGCCTAGAAGGCTCTTAGCAGCACCCCCCTCCACCGCAACCCCATTGTCCTGGACTTTTCTTTCAATACTCAACTGCAGAGATGTCCCTTCTCCTCCCTCCTCCCCTACCCTGAAATCTGGGTTTGGGTGACCTTCTTTATCTTCCTCTGTCTGGGCTACTTCAATAATAGTACTTTTTATCCTGCATTGCTATTATATGTTTACATCTTTGTCTCTCTCCAAGAGGGCAGTATGGTGGAGAAATGTGGACACATTTAAAATTATAATAATGATAATATCACTAATATAATGCTAACAACATTCCAGACCCAGTTAGAGGTGCTTGCTATACATTAACTCTTGTAATTCTTATAACACATGGTGCGGGCAGTTATTACTGAAGTTAAATCAATGGCACTTGGTGATGGATTGAATGTGGGGACAGAGAAGAAGGGAGAGTCTCAGCTGGCTACCAGGTTTCTGACTGGAGCAATTGAAATGGGTCAACTGTGGATGGAAGTGCCATCTACTAACATTAGGAATACAAGAAAAGGAAGAGTTTCAGTCAGGGAGAGGGGGAAGAAACTTCCAGTTTGGGGACAGCTATTCCTTTGCCATTCTTTCATAACCAATATTTCCAGAAGCTTCAGGGATAATGTGAGTAGCACATCTTTCTCTCTAATTGACAGGCATTTGGAAACACCACTGTTCATCTCGAGAAAGCACACTAAGCTTCCAGTATCTCTTTGTTAGCTTGCTGGAAACAGGAGGGCTATGATTTGAAGACCCTGGCCTTTCTCTCAACTTATGTTCTGGTTTAAGGCTCCCAGAAGACAGTGAGGACACTATGACCTTGCATCGTTCAAGCTCCTGTGGTGCTTGTATCTCCTGGCCCTCACAACCCTCCCACAGCAAGTGTGGGCACCCCCCTACAAAATAGGTATAGTGGGCCCTTGGGCTTGTGATCAGTTGTTCTCAAAGTCCCTACCTGAGGTTGCTGCTCGATTAGCCACTGAATGGGTCAACAGAGAACCATCATTTGACCTGAGTTACTCTTTCGAATATGTGATTCTCAACTTGAACAATTAAAAAAAAAAAAAAAAAGACTGCTAGACTTCCAGGGCCCTTTCCAGTTTCATTTCTTATCACCAGATGGCCTCAGGATTTATTTATTACTCCTGTCAACCCTGGCTACTTAGAGGCAGCTACGCTCCTTGGAAACATCTGGGACAAAGGGATGTTCTCTTGGGCTTGTATTAATTATGAATTAGACAGTAAAATAGCTACCCTACTTTTTCTCAGACACTCCCATCTCCTATCCAGGCGCTGTTAACTGTGATGGAATATTTCCCACAGGCTCATGCTGGAGTAACTTCCTAAGATGAAGACATTTGGGTGCATACAGCCAGTCAAGTTGCAAATGCTTTTTGGAGCCATGGCCTACCAGTAGGGGTCGTCTTGACCACAGGACAAGACAACCAAAGCATTCAGAAAGCTTTCCATCAGATTTGCCTGACTGAGGGAATTGGCAGTGAATGCTTTCTCCTGGATGAGGTTTAAAAACATGGGAGTTACTACATAAAAACATGTAGTATCAGAGAAAGATACTACAATCTCCAAAACATTTCCTAACCTCACACCCTAGGGTAGCACATTACTCCCCAGTTCTTCATGGGTTTCCCTTTTCTACTTGCACACAGGCCCCCAAGACTGTCTTTCTTCAACAGAGCCTATTTTATTAACTGAATAAAGGTACAAAGAACTCTGAAGTTAAAATGCATTATAGATGCCAGTGCCTTCTCTCATCACTTGTGTGGGGAAGAATAGCATCAAGAGCAACTGTATCTACATACCCTCTATGCACGTAGGACGCAGGCAGTTTCAGATGAGCCAAAGAGGGGTGTCTTTTTTTAAATATGCCCAGTATATTTATGTTATTTATGTTCAATTTTATTCTTTTTAGATCTATACATTTTAGCATTTTTATTTTCTTGATTTAATCTTGACTGTATTTTTCCCATTTGCATTTAGTCCCCTTATACTCCATACCCCCACCATTTACCACATTGTTGTCCATGCCCATGAGTCCTTTCTCCTTTTTGCTCAATCCCTCCGTGGCTCCCCCCAACTAGCTGTCATCCTGCTCTTCATCTATGAGTCTGTCCCCATCTCCCTCGTTAGTTCAGTTTGCTCATTAGATTCCACATATGAGTGAAATCAAATGGTATTGGTCTTTGTCTGACTGGCTTATTTTGCCTAGCATAATGTTCTCCAGGCCCATCCATACCGTCACAAAGGGCAAAACTTTCTTCTTATTTATGGCTGAGTAATATTCTGTTGTGTAAATGTCCAATAGTTGTTTTATCCACTCATCTGCTGTGGACATGTGGGCTACTTCCATATCTTGGTGACTGTAAATAATGCCGCAATGAACGTAGAGGTGCTTATGTTCTTTCAAATTAGTGTTTTGGGTTCTTTCAGATATATTCCCAGAAGTGGGATCACTGGTTCAAAAAGCAGATCCATTTTTACTTTTTTTCAGGTATCTCCATACTGCTTTCCACAGTGTCTGCACCAATCTGCATTCCCACCAAGAGTGCAAAAGGGTTCCCCTTTCTCCACATCCTCACCATCACTTGTTCTTTGTTGATTTATTGATGATAGCCATTGTGACAGGTGTGAGAAGATATCTCATTGTGTGATTTTTTTTTAGATTTTATTTATTTTTAGAGAGGGGAAAGGAGGGAGAAAGAGGAGAGAAACATCAATGCATGGTTGCCTCTCAAGCACCCCCCACTGGGGACATGGCTGACAACCCAGGCATGTGCCCTGACTGGAAATCGAACCAGTGACCCTTTGGCTCTTAGGCTGGGACTCAATCCACTGAGCCTCACCAGCCAGGGCTCATTGTGTTTTTAATCTGCATTTCTCTGACGATGAGTAATGTTGAGCATCTTTTCATATGTCTATTGGCCATCTGTATGTCCTCTTTGGAGAACTGCCTATTTAGGTCCTTTGCCCATTTTTAACTGTTTTTTTGTTTGTTTGTTTTTTGGTGTTGAGTTTTGTAAGTTCTTTATAAATTTTGAATATTAACCCCTTATCAGATGTATCAGGAAACGTGTTCTTCCATTCAGTGGGTTGTCTTTTTATTTTGTTGATGATTTCCTTTGCTGTGCAAAAACTTTTTTGTAGTACCATTTGTTTATTTTTTCCTTTTGTTTCCCTTGCCTGGGGAGACATATCTGATAAAAAATTTCTGCAGGCAATGTCTGGGATTGCTACCTATGTTTTCTTCTAGGGTTTTTATGGTTTTGGGTCTAACATTTAAGTCTTTGATCCATTTTGAATTTATTCTTGTGTTGATGTAAGAAGGTGGTCTAGTTTCATTATTCTGCATGCATCTGTCCAATTTTCCCAACACTACTTATTGAATAGACTATCTTTAGCCCATTATATGTGCTTGCTTCCCCTGTAAATTATTGACTATAAAGGTATGGATTTGTCTATTCAGTTCCATTGATCTATGTATCTGTTTTTATGCAAGTACCATGCTGTTTTGATTACTATGGCCTTATAGTATAGTTTGACATAGGTAGCATGAGTCCTTCAACTTTGTTCTTCTTCCTCAGGATTGCTGTTGCTATGAGGGCCCTTTTGTGGTTCCATAAAATTTTTGAAATATTTGTTCTAGTCCTGTGAAATATGCCATTGGAATCTTGATAAGAATTGCATTGAATGTATAGATTGCTTTGGGTAGTGTGGACATTTTAATGATGTTAATTCTTCCTACCCATGAACACAGTATATGCTTCCACTTATTTGTATCTTCTTCAATTTATTTCTTCAGTGTCTTATAATTTTTGGAACACAGGTCCTTTACGTCCTTGGTTAGGTTTATTCCTAGGTATTTTATTCTTTTTACAGAAATTGTGAATGGGATTATTTTCTTAATTTCCCTTTCTGTTAGTTCATTTTTGGCATATAAAAATGCAACTGATTTCTAGATATTAATTTTGTATCCTGATACTTTGCTGAATTCATTTATCAGTTCTACAAGTTTTTTGGTGGAATCTTCGGGGTTCTCTATGTACAGTATCATGTCACCTGCAAATAAAGACACTTTTACTTCTTTCTTACCAACTTGGATGCCTTTTATTTCTTCTTCGTGTCTGATTGCTGTGGCTAGGAGTTCCAGTACTATGTAGAATAAGAGAGGTGAAGGTGATATCTCTGTCTTGTTTCCAATATTAAGGGGAATGCTTGTAGTTTTTTCCCATTGAGTATGATGGTGGCAGTGGGTTTGTCATATATGGCCTTTATTATGTGTAGGTATGGTCCCTTTAATCTCACTTTGCTGAGAGTTTTTATCATGAATGGGTGCTGGATTTTATCAAATGCTTTTTCTAAATCTGTTGGTATGATCATGTGCTTTTTATCCTATGTTTTGTTTATTTGGTGAATCACATTTATTCACCAAATAAATGTGATTCACAAATCACATTTATTGATTTGTGAATGTTGTACCAACTTTGCATTCCTGGAATAAATCCCAATCATCATGGTGTAGTTTGTATTTGATGCATTGCTGTATTCAGTTTGCTAATATTTTGTTGAGGATTTTAGCATCTATATTCTTCAGGGATATTGGCCTATAATTTTATTTCTCTGTAGTGTCTTTATATGGTTTTGGAATTAGGATAATGCTGACCTTGTAGAAAGAGTTTGAGAGCCTTCCCTCCACTTGATTTTTATAAAATCGTTTGAGAAGGAGGGGTGTTAGTTCTCCTCCAAATGTTTGGTGAAATTCACCTGTGAAGCCATCTGGTCCAGAGCTTTTGTTTGTTGGGAGTTTTTTGATCACTGCTTCAATTTCACTAAGTATAACCTGTGTATTCAGATTCTCTGATTTTCTTGAGTTAGTTGTAGAAGATTGTATGTTTCTAGGAATTTATCCATTTTGTCCAGGTTGTCCAGTTTGTTGGCATATAGTTGTTCATAATTTTTTTTATAATCTTTTGTATTTCTTTGGTGTCAGTTGTTATTTCTCCTCTTTCATTTCTGATTTTATTTATTTGGGTCCTTTCCCTTTTTTTTCTTGATGAGTCTGGTTAAAGGTTTATCAACCATATTTACTTTTCAAAGAACCAGCTCTTGGATTTATTGATCTTTTGTATCATTTTTTAGACTCTATTTCACTTATTTTTGCTTTGATCTTAATTATTTCCTTCATTCTATTCACATTGGGCTTTGTTTGGTTTTCCTGTTCAAGTTTCTTTAAATGTGAAGTTAGATTGTTCATTTGAGATTTTTCTTGTTTTTTGAGATAGGCTTATCATGCTATGAATTTCCCTCTTAGGATTACTTTCTCAGTGTCCCACCACAGGTTTTGGATTGTTGTGTCCTCATTTTCATTTGTTTCAAGGTATCTTTTGGTTTCTTTCTTGATCTCAATATTGACCCACTCATTGTGTAATAACATGTTATTTAGCTTCCATGTCTTTGCATGTTTTTCAGTGTTCTTCTTGTGATTGATTTCTAGTTTCATAGTGTTGTGGTCACAGAAGGTGCTTGATATGATTTCAATCTTCTTAAATTTATCGAGAGTTGTTTTGTGTCCTAACATGTGGTCTATCCTTGAAAATGCTTCATGTGCACTTGAAAAATATGTGTATTCTGCTGCTTTGAGGTGAAGTGCTCTGAAGATATCAGTTAAGTCCATTTGATCACCGTGAATTTAAGGCTGCTGTCTCCTTGTTGGTTTTTTGTCTGGAAGATCTATCTATTGAAATGAATGGGGTGTTAAAATCCCCAACTATGACTGCATTTCTGTCCATCTTTCCCTTTATGTCCATCAAAATTTACTTTACATATTTAGGTGCTCCGATGTTGGCTGTGTAAATGTTTACTGGGGTTATCTTGCCTGATTGGATTGTTTCCTTTATCATTATGTAGTGTCCTTCTTTGTCTCTTACTATTGCCTTGGTTTCAAAGTCTATTTTGCCAGATATAAGTACTGCTACCCCAGCTTTTTTTCTTTCCATTTGCATGAAATATAAATGTGTTTTTCTATCCCTTTACTTTTAGTCTGTGTGTATCTTTTGATCTGAGATGGGTCTCTTGGAGGCAGCATATATATAGGTCTTGTTTTCTTATCCATTCTGCTACCCTCTGTTTTTTGGTTGGAGCATTTGAGCCATTTATATTTAAGGTGATTATTGATTGATGCATTTAGTGCCATTTTATTGTTAGAGTATTTTCCTCTGTTTTTTTCCTTTCTCCTCTTCTTCTTCTTCTTCTTCTTCTTCTTCTTCTTCTTCTTCTTCTTCTTCTTCTTCTTCTTCTTCTTCTTCTTCTTCTTCTTCTTCTTCTTCTTCTTCTTCTTCTTCTTCTTCTTCTTCTTCTTCTTCTTCTTCTTCTTCTTCTTCTTCTTCTTCTTCTTCTTCTTCTTCTTCTTTTCTTCTTCTTTCTTCTTCTTTCTTCTTCTTTCTTCTTCTTTCTTCGAAGTCCTTTAACATTTGTTGCAGTACTGGTTTGGTGTTAACAAACTCTTTTAACTTTTTCTTGTTTGAGAATTTCCCTATTTCTCCTTTGATTTTAAATGATAGCCTTGCTGGGTAAAGTAACCTTGGTTGTAGGTCCTTGCTTTTTATCACCTTGAATATTTCACGCCACTCTCTTTTGGCCTGAAATGTTTCTGTTGAGAAATCAGATGACAGTCTAATTGGTGCTCCCTTGTATGTAACTACCTGCTTTTCTCTTGTGGCTTTTAGGATTCTCTCCTTGTCTTTAAGGCTTGTGATTTTGATTATGATGTGTCTCTGTGTAGGCCTGTTTGGGTCCAACTTATTTGGGACTCTCTGAGCTTCCTGGACTTGTGTGTCTTTTTCCTTTACCAGATTAGGTAAGTTTTCAGTCATTATTTCTTCAAATAGGTTCTTCATCCTTTGCCTACTGTTTTCTCCTTCTGGTATTCCCATGATGCTGATATTGTTACACTTCATGTTGTCCAAAATGTTTCTTATGCTCTCCTCATTTTTCAAAATTCACTTTTTTTTTTTTTGGCTGCTCTGCCTGGGTGTTTTTTTCTACCTTATCTTCCAAGTCACTAATGTGATCCCCTGCTTCATCTAACATACTGTTTATTCCTTCCAGTGTGTTATTTATTTCCAATATTGCATTCTTTATTTCTGACTGGTTCTTTTTTATGGTTTCTATGTTTTTTTTCTTTCCCATGCTGTTGAGTATCCTTGTAGTCATTACTCTAAACTCTCTATCTGATAAATTGCTTGCCTCCATTTTATGTAGGTGTTCTTCTGGATAATTCTCTTGCTCTTTCATTTGGGGTCTGTTTCTTTTTCTTCCCATTTAGGCTGCTTGTTTGTATTTTCCACCTTAGTTGTTAAGCTCATCAGTGATATAGCCTCAAGCTGTAATCAGCAGCCAGGTTTAAGCACTACTGGGTGGAGCAGAGTAATTCCTGTGGGCAGGGCTGTTGCTTCCCCTGAGGCTGATGTCACTTGAAGGGGTGTGCTCTGCCTGAGAAAGATGACTCCTGCACCATGGGGAATGACTCAACACATGGATCCCAGCAGCTGTTCCTTCAGTTCTTTCCCCAGAGCCACCAACCCTAGACTCCTTTTAAGCATCTCTAGTCCATCCTGCCCTCCCTCTGCCAGAGCCCAGGGTAAGTGGCTGCCAACAAAATTTTGTGCATTGGCTCTTTAAGAGGCTCTGTGTACCTCTGCATCTTTCTTCCTGGCTTACAGAAACGCTGCTGCTTTTCACAGCTGGATGTTATTTGAGTTCCTTTCTGGCTCTTGTGGTGTATGCTGGGGAGCCCAGCTTGGCATTTAGACCCCACATTTCTCAGGCAGAATCCCCCACCTGCTGAAATTTCCTTCTGGAATTTCAGCAGCCTTCCACAGGAGCCCCGTCAGCCCTCTTGTGCTTCCTCCACAATCCCTACCAGTCTCTTGGGGTGAAGTGGTTTCTCCTGTCTGTCCATAGTTATAAGGCTTCTCTCCAGCTAGTGTTCAGTTGCTTACTCAAGATGATTTATTTACAATATAGTTGTAATTCCAGATTGGTCCTTGGAGGAGGTTAGTGTAGCTTCCACTTACTCCTCTACCATCTTGGATCTCTTATTAGGGTGTTCTTATCATTCCATTTTGTCTGTTGTAGTCTCTTGAGGTTTTTCCTTTCATACCCTTCTTGGTACTTTCCCTCATAAGTGCCCAAGGCCTTTATTTCATCACATCTTACTTTGAATCTATCTTATCTGGACTCCAAAATGCATGTCCCCCCTCTTTCCTCTACCCCAAACCAGGGCTTCTTTCTCTGCAGCGCATAAGTAACAGATATGGAACACCATGTCTGGCTGATAAATGAAAGCATATTCAAATAAGACTGCCTAAATTTTAATCTTTCCCCTTTCAAGAGAAGTTTTATGTTCAAAGATGATTTTTTTTTTTTTTTTTTTTTTTTTTTTTGCAAAGGCAATGGATAAATTGTGAAGCACTTTGGACTGACCCACTGAAGCTACCCAGGGCATGTTGGTTATATTTTGAGGAAGAGGGTCCTTCCTTATCCTTTTAAATTAAATCTTTTACTTACCTGATTGCAAACCCTGTGACACTGGGTTTACTTTTTTTTTCTATTCTAATTTTTAAAATCTCCACTTTACCTTATTCTGGAAAGTGGCAGTAATTTGTAGGAACGCTTCTCATTTCCTCATTGCAGCCACTCTGCAACTTTAAGACAGATAGATCAGACACTACTTTGTCAAACTGATTACTTCTAGGATTAGCCTTAGTCCCAGTCATTTCCCTAACATAATAATGGGCATGTTAGAGAATGGCTCAGCTAAGGCCTGGCCAATACCCAGAATCCTATTTTAGGTTTCAAGTGTCTCCAGTGTTGGGCCTTAATTATGATCATTATGGAAGGGTGAGGCCAAGAATTTTTAGTTGCAGGAACTACAGTAGTCTGCTTTTAGCTTCCCTCTACAAGATCCTCTAATGTTAAGCAATCAGTATGGCTCTGATTACTTCATAATAGAGCTGATACTTTCAAAGCAGAGCTCAGAATTATTTTTAACAATATAAAATCATTTCCTGGGAGGAGTCATGCCAGAAACAGCCTTACATATTTAATGATATTATAATATATCATAATATGTTACAAATCCTCATGAAGCCAAGTGTCTTTTGCAAGTTTAAATTTAATAAGTGTTTTATAGCCTACCCATTTGAAATGACATTTTGACCTCTACCATGAAATGTTAAATAAATCCAGGTCCTGAAGCTCTTTGGACTGTCAGACTGAGAGAAGGTAGGACTGAGTGCTCACCACCCACAACTCCTTTGAGGTAGGGAAGTAGCAAAGGTACACATTATTTCCTCAGTGTTAGAAATTTATTTCTTTAAGTCAATGGTTCTCACTGTGGCTGCACACTGGAATTACCTGAACATCTTTCAAAATGATTGATGCCAGAGTGCCACCTCCAGAGATTCTGATGGTCTGATAGTAGGGCCACAACAAAGATATTTTAAGTAGCTTCACATGTGCTTATAAAATGCAGCCAGAGCCAAGAATTACTGCTTTAAGTTAATAAAAATGCAAATGAATTTTCCTTACATTAAGCTATTAGTCATTTTTGTCTTATGACTTTGTTTAATCAGCTTGGTTTCTTTGTAACAGTATGGATCAACCCACATAGGGAATGAAAATTTTAAGATTGGAGGGTAAGCCAGAGAAGAAGGTATGTGGTTATGGAAAAAAGAGAGATTCTGAGTAAAGAGGACAGCAATAGGAAATGAAGTAGGTACTCAGAAAGGGAGATAAAAGGTAGTAAAGACAAACCTGTGCACTCTAGGACTTTGGGTTTGGTTTCTGAAAAAACACAGGCAGACTCAGACAAGGCATTCTGGGACCTCAGCAACATGAGTCAGAATGTGGGCAGTTGGGTTGGGGGAAGGACAGTCAAGGAAAGTGAGCCATAGGTTAGGCTGTGCACTGAGTGTAACTTCTGGTATGTCAGTGTGCAAGCGTCCAAAAAGGTGAGTGGTATTCACTTACACTTGATACAGCCAGTTGTTGGTATCTGAGGGCATGCCAAGTGGTAGGTGGAATGTGACAGTAGTAGCTGTGGAAGGGGAATGAGTCTTAAAGTAAGATTGACCTGTTGTTCACTTTATCATCCATTGAGAGCAGTGTCCCAGATACTGGGAGCATGAGAAGTAGGATCCAGAGTATAAACATATATAGGCAAAGTCTTAGGACTTTAGCTAAGTGGCCTGTGATTCAAGGCACATCTGCAGCTCCATCAGAAAATGGGAGATCTGGTGAAAAACTGAGTCAGAAGCCAATGAATATGGATCAAGCTGACAGAGCAGTGAGGAAAGTTACAACACACCAGGCACAGCACAAACCATATCAAATCTCTAGCTGAGTTTTTAGCCCCTCTCAACTGGTAAGATTGACACTGCTAAAGTATTCCTAGCTATTACCTATCATGACTGAAAAAGGCTCTAAACTTTTTGTGTGAAAGCTGAGAATAGATGGGGAAGGTAGGTCTTTCCTATTCTTCTGGATATGAGGCTACTTCTTAACACTGCAGACTCCCAAGTGAACCTTCAGAGAGAAGGACCTTTTGTGATATAAAAAATACAGTGAAAAGGAATTCTTTGCTTTGGAGAGAACTGGCACTATTTGGAAGTAATAGAAATGGTTGGAAGATTGCTTTTTTTCTGATTTGCTCACAATAACAGCAATTACAGCTTCATGTGGTGATAGTTGTAATAGATAGTGATGGGAGGAAAGGGAGAGAAAAGCTAGCCTACTATTGGCTGGCAAGCTATTTCTCTTGTAAATTTATGTTTCCAATTAGGAAATAACACCTTACAGGAGTTAGAAGGACTGAACTTTCTCAGTCTCAGGTCTAAATTGTGCTTACACAATACCGAGATGATGAAATTTCATAGTAAATGTGATAACAATAACAATAATAATAGTTGTGGATTCTTGGGAGAGGAAACAACAGGGATGTTATTAGATGATACTATAGAGACAATGAAAGCAGCCATAATGCCAACTTGCATGTAAACAGCTCTTTAATACTCAGGATTATCCAGGAGATAGTTATTTTCTTTCAAATTTTACAACACTTGTGAGTCTCACAAAACAAGTAGGTAAGTGTAGGTATTATTAACACCAAAGAATGGGGTAAATGAAGATATCTCAAAGAAGTGGGGATTTAGCCTCTCCCAGCTTGTCAGCTCATTTCCTTTAAACTTCAGGGCAATTACCAATTATATTTTTTTCTGACAAAGTCAAATCAGAGAGATATAATCAAACACAAAGACCTCAATTTACAGTCAGGGCTTCTGTGTGTGGTTATGTAGGTTGTGCCCTACACAAGGGAATCTAACTGAGTGGGCATGAGGGCCAAAATCCGGTTCACTCTCTGCTTCTTTAACCATGAGCCCTGATTGAGGTTTTGATCCAATGGGACAAAAGAGCATCCATTCACCAGGCAGCACCTGTGGGATTGCAATTACTCTGAATAGGTTCTTTTGCTAATTCTCACAAAGGCTAGCAGGAGGCCCCACTAAAAAAGCTCTTTAGAAAACTTTTCAAATGGCTATTTCAAGCCCTCCTCCCTCCTCCTCAACTCTTTGCCTATCAATGCTTGGCTGATTGTGAACGCCTTTCAATTTGGGCTTACCAGGTTGTTGAACCATTTGGGGAAGTCCTTTAAATCCTTGTAAATGGAGAATTCTTCATGACAATGTGATGCTCAGTAAATAGGACACAATCAGAATGACCTTGTTTTGTTTTTCCAAAAATTAGATACCATATTACTATTTTATTGTTAGGAACCTGGCTAGCCTCTTCCCATCTATTGAAGATTACTGGGCATAAGAAATAATAACAACAGCAATGATAATAGATAATATTTATTGAGAGTTTATAATGTGCTAGTCATTTTGCAAGGGTTTTGTATGGACAATCTCGTTCAAGTCTTGCAACAACCTTATAAAGTAAGACCAGTAATAGTTTAATGCACTTTATAGAAGAGACTTCTGAGGCTAAAAGAGGTTAAATAACTTGCCCAATGTCACACATCTAGTGAATAGGAAAGCCAGGATATATATTCAGGTTGGTATAAAGCAGTGACTCTCAAACCTAGGTCTGTTCCAAAATCCCTTGCAGGGCATGGTAAAACACAAATTGCTGGGTCTTTCCTCCAAAGTTTCTGATTCACCAGGGCTGAGGAAGGGCCCCTGAATCTGCATTTTTAAACAGTTCACAATGGTGCTGACATTGCTGGCTCAGGGTCCACGCTTTGAGAACCACTGGTCTAATGAAAGACATGCTCTACTGCCTCCTGTCCACTTGAGGTATGACCCTAAAGAATACTCATTTTAGATCTTGTGCTCTGTGTGTGGTGTATAATTCAGCCCTTCCATTTTCTTTTTTAACTTTTGGTTTCACTAATGAAATTCTTTTAAGTGCCTCAGGGTACCAGGCCCTGTTTTCCTAACAGTAATTAACAATAAGGATACTGATAAAGCTATGGCCAAGAGCCATAGTGCTGATAGGGAAATTGGTATAGGATTTGGCATAGACAAATGTAGGTGAATATAAGTGGTAAAAGAAAAACTTGCTCTCATAAATGGGTCCACTATAAAAAATGATAAATATTAAAGACCCAAAAGAAGAGGTAAGCTCTAAACATCTAGGTTTCCTGCATGTAAGAGGACTTATCTGTATAGCAGTTTAGTAAAGTTGAAGAAAACATGTTGCAAGGTGTGGAGAAATATTAAAAACTTATCTCAAGCTGAACAGCAATAAAGATACTTGCCCTACCAGTTGTATTGGGTGTGAGAAAAATGACCTGTTGCACATGGAATGGCCATTGACTATAATATGTGTCTGACATCATGCTGAGGTACTTGGACTGGTCCACATTTGTGGCAGCTAAGTAAGTGGTGGTCCCAAGTGAAAATGTGTGAGGTTTCCTCAGCCAATAGAAATAGCCACACATTGCCTAGTGCAGTGTTTTTAAAGTATGCTTTGAGAGCCTCTTATATTGAATCACACTGTAGGGGTGAGGGACGGCTTGGAAGCATGCAGATTCTAGACCTTCCTACCCTATTTTTAAGTATACATTTTATAGACTGGTTAGGGGAAAACTGAGAGGAAGAGGGTATGAGTGTATTTATTTCACAGTATGGCCAGATGGGGTAAATCCTGAAGAAATGTGAGAGTTGGGATAAATCACACTGCACACCCCCCCTCCTCTGCTGACCTGACTACTGTGCTGTCTCTCTTAATATTTGTTAAAATAAAATAGGTTAAAATAGATGTTAGTGGTAGGAAAATGGTTAAAATGAAGAGCAAAGACAATAGAATGGAGGTTACTGTGAGTTCAGAGCAATATTGTATGCTCACAATGTGTATATGACTCTTAAGAGTTTTTTCAGCAAGAGCTAGTGGAATCATTTCTACCAACAAAGTGTGAGACTGGGCACAGTCTCTTCCACCAAACCAGTAATACGTGAGAAATAAAAAAAAGTGACCTTTGCTCTCTGAGAAACATGGTTCCTCTACTGCAAGGAAATATTAGACAGAGTATTTCAATATAGAGAGAGAAGTAGGAGTTGAGTGACTTGGTGTTTGGATTTTCCTAGAGTTTCATGGCATTTCCTGCTACAAGTGTTGAGGATGAAAGAGAGAGCCCTGGACAGCCTGCCATAGAGGGTACCACAGTATAAAGACATAGAGCTGCTAGACAGCTCGAGCAGGGCTCAGGTAACTCACAGAAGTACAAATATTACATCCTGCTGACATGGGATCTCAGGAGAATGTATCTCCTGGTCTTTGTTTTGGTCATGGAAGAGCCTGAATGGTAATAATCAGAATGGAAACTTATGAATAGGTATTATTCAATGATCACCTGCTGACCCAGGCCTTCCCTAGGATTTAAGGTTTCTGTCCACTAATCCTTTCCTGACAAGTTGCAGGCAATATCCCATTTTAATGAATGTAATTTTGAGGCAATAAAGCTGTTTAGTAAAATCATCATGCAGACCAGATGTGTCTACAAATCCCTGTTCATGAAGCAATCTATTAAATTAAGATGTGGCTGTTTGAATTCAGTATTTATGCTTTCTACTTTAATTATGTTCAATAGCAGGGTCTTGTCATGAAAAATATAGAGGAGCCTGTGATCATTCCATCTCAAAGCTTCTATTTCTTCATCTATGAAGTAATGGGAGTGGGAGACGAGCTAGATGGTCTCTAGGGGTATTTCCAATTATAAAACTTCTGACTTTTTGTCTGAAATGTCCTTAGTGTGGGCCAATGAAAGGAACATTATAAGGAGAGATTAAGACTGGGAGTAAAGTCTTGAGCATATTTAATGATAATAAGCATTAAAAACAGTCATGGTAGTATCTACCTACCCAGCAAATGTTACTTCAAATTGTTGCTCCACACTTACAATTCAAATATGCCCATGTCTTTTAAGGTACCATTAAAACATACCCAAGTATACAACCTCTCTTTCTGAAATTTTCAAACATTCATTTAAACAATATTTATCTAATGCATAATATGTATCAGGATAGATAACATACAGTCCCAGGAGCTCACAGTTTCATAGTGGAGGCTAACATAAATAAATAGGGGAAATACATATTGTACATGCCATGATAGATGTCAGTTCAGAGTACAATGGGGCTCTAAATCAGTGCCACAAGTCGGTGCCCTGGAAAAGATGTCTGCCAAACATATTTTGTGCAAGAAGCTTACTGGGGGAATGCTTTTAAGGACATCACCTGTGAGGGAGAGAAGTCAGTAAAATTGGGCAGAAAAAAAAAATGGAATGGTCATACAGCAATGAACCCTGCTGCAACAAAGGATTTAGCCAGTCCTGACGGGAGCTCTCAAGCTGGGATGGTCCTTTAGAGTTATCTACAATTTAGGTAAGGATTCTCAGCCTTTATATCTCCATGTTGACTAGTCATTTGGTATAGGCAGAGGCAGAGAAAGGTAAGCAATGTGATAATTTTTTAACAGTCAACTTTTTGGTGGTGGGGGGACGAAGCCCTGATTTGTAGCATTTGCTCATTTTAATGGTGTAATCACTGCCACCATGACCAATTTTATGTTACAAATATGACATTAACTAGCTCACAAAATCCCTGAAGATTTAACCATAAGCTCTTGTGAGCCAGCACCAGCTGACTTCAGTACACTAATGATGGGATGTGACCTCAGGAAATGTGGCTTTCCTCAGCTAAGGGCATTCCCAGAGAGGCATCAGCTATCATCTCCTACCATCCCCAGCAGTTAGGAGAATGAGTGCTTCAATTCTGAAGGGTACATCTGTGTGGCACACCACAGCATCCAGTATAAGTAATATATGGTGACAGTATTTGAAGTATTTCAACCAACACAAAGCACCTAGTTCTATTTAAAATATACCACATAGTGAAATGATTTTAATATTTCTTTAAGTAAATTAAGTGGGATTCTATCTTTATTGGGTAACGTTGGTTGAGTCATCTAATCTCTGCTTTTATAGAAGAAAGATGCCAATACTGACATATTTTCCAAGGATACTGTTGGACAAACTGGCCAACTAACTGAAACACTTGACTTAATTTTTCCCTGTTACTGGACTGACTTGACCAAATTGACTCATGTTCAATAGTGTAGATAAATGTAGGGAGTTGGAGAACTTTGGTTCTAGTTTCTTTTCCTAAATCTGACCCTTGCCTTGTCAAACCTCTTTGGCACTCTATTTTCTCATTATACAATATGCGATTATGCACAAGGGAGGCTGAATCTCCTGTGTGGCTCATAAACTAGCTCCAAAGATATCACTAGAGTATTTGAAGAAAGGTTTAAGCATCACAATACATTTAGAACCTTGTAGGGTAATTATATTGAAGGAGCTAGTGGTCATTTGGACACTCAAGATATAGGGTGTGTGTATGTATATGTGGTATGTTTAAATCCATTTCATAACTCATTCCTTAAAAAGTGAAGGGTACAAGCTTTAGCTCAAAGTGGACATTTTCTGGGGGTATTTAACAAGTGCAAAGAAAGTTTTTGAAAATTTATGAAGCAATATGTAAATGCCAAAGACCAGTCATTCAACTTACTTAAGCGTAGTCACTTCCTGAGATGAAAGGTTCCCATTTAAGCATGTATAATTAATATTTGTCAATGGCAATAGGACCTTTTCCATTCTTCAAGGACCTTAGAATACTTACCAGACATATCTAATTAAACTACTCAATTTACCTGTGAAATGCATTGGAATCTACATTTTAAAATGCGGGCACTGAAGTACAAGTGAGCTTACACTAAACTAACTTATTATGGAGGGTGAAATTGGGTATCAGACTTTCAATCTCATGATGTAGTTCCCATTCTCCAATGATGGTTTCCTCTAACCCACTCTACTCTAGCATAGCCTTGCTAAACAACATAGTTTTATAAATCTAGGAAGAATTAAATTGAATGCAAAGTAATTCCAATTATAGGGAAGTTAGATTTTTAAAAGTTGAACTTACCCATAACATTAATAGCATTTATAGGTGAGAGTAAGTTAGTGCCATTCATTGTCTATAATGACCTTGGTGGGGGTGGGACCAGTAGGTCAAAATCTATTGGAATGTATTTAGGCGTTTGGCAATAAAAAGCAACAGTGGCTATTGGAATACCTCCCATCCTCTCCTTCTAACTTTCTTATTCTTAGGTATAATAGCTACTATTTATTGAGTGGTATGTCCTAAGCCCTTGAGATGAATTTCTTCAATAATCACTACCACCCTATGAAGCACACATTTATTATCTCCATTTTGTGAATGAGACAGATATAGGTTAAGTAAGTTACCTAAGCTTATACAGTTAATAACTGATGATGTTAAGGTATGAACCTAGTTTTCCAACCACAAAGCCTCTTCATTAGGCTACCTCCTGTTTGATATGCTTGTTATTGTTCCTGTCTAGTATTAGGTTCTGCAGCTGTGGACATATCTGTCTTGTCCCTAGGCCTAATTCAGAGTCCCTGAACATACCTCAGTCTCATATCAGGGCTTCAAATCTTGCTCATCTTGGAGGTATAAAATAGAAATAATTTACAAATTGGTTATAACACATTTATTTACTTCTCCCAATCTGTAGTTCTGAGTACTATATTTACTAACATATTGCTGCCATACCCTTTTGCTTTGTTGGTTTTAGTAATCATCATGTGTATGCATTCAGCACTGATTGGGGGAGAGACTCAGACACGTCTCTTGGAATGGGCTCATGATCTGAAACTGATGGGTGGAGCCTATATCTTGGTTCCATATGATGCCCTGGTCTACAGTTTATGCTATAAGCATACCTCCTTACCAGGTCTTGAAGAACAACCTGAAACTCTGGGAAGCTTATCATGATGTGTTGACCATTGCAGTGGAGTCTCAAGAAAAGACCTGCTATCAAGCCTATACAGAGGCAGCAGCTAGAGGTGAAATTTCTGAGAAACTGGAGTCAGATTGACTAAGTACAGATTTACAAGTTATCATGAACAAGAAGCTCAAAAATCAGGAAAGTAATTTTTTTTTCTATCAAGAGCTTCTATGCTACAGGAAATCCAATTAATAGCAGAATCACAGACAAATTAAACACATCTTTTGTTTGCAGAAAACATTTATAAAACAAAGACATTATTGTGGAAGTTTTTTTTCACCTTCAAGCAACCCACAATGACAGCATACAGCCATGAAAAAACAATAAAATATATTTGTGAACAGAGCAACAAAACTTTAATATATACCCGTGCTGTTCAAGGGGGCCTAGTAAAAAGAAGGCTTGTTTCTGATACAAGTTCTGAACCAATTCAACAATAAGACAAGAGAGCTAGTATATAAGAAGATATTACCTTTATTATGGGTAAAGTTTATTATCAGAGAGTATGGCTTCTGTCTGCAGGCATTTGAACTTCCCACTACTGAATTTGGGGATTAATTATACTTCTCCATCTAGTCACTAGTATTATTGGACCACTATATTCCTGCCCCATGACAGCATTCCTTTCATAAAATGTACAGCCTGGAGGAGCATAGTAGAGTGTGTGCTCCCTACTGGTAGCTCACTCTCAAGAGAAATATCTTAGGAGGGGCTGGGCTGCACATGCTCAGTTCTCTTTGCAAATTAACCAGCCCAATTAAGTCATTTCTCTTTTGTGGGAAGGAATGAATAAGGGAGTGAAGAGAGGTCAGGTGTTTTTTGTTAGTACGGCTACCTCTATATGAAAGAAATAATTTAGAATGGGAAAGAATTTCTTACCTTCTAATATAAAAGAAACAATGTTTATATATGTATAGATGTTTATATATGTATAGATGAATATATGTGTAAACATATTTCAGATTTAAGTCACAGCCACTTAAAGGCAGAGTAAGGAAAGGAAGTGGGGAGGGGAAAATGGAAAAGAATAAAGAGTGAAACAAAGAGGAAAAATACAAAAAGACGAGGAATATAAGAGGAAGATGGGGAGGCCCAAAATGCCAGTTAGATTAGAAAAAATACGGAGGGTTTTTTATAGATTGGAGGCCAGAAGTAGAAGGCAGTAATTTTCAGAAGTATTTAGAATGACACATAAATAAGTTTCAAAGTTCTAGCATTTGCTAGCATACTGTATTAATTATAATGCTTCTGGTTGTACGTAGTAGACAGCTCAACACAAAATGATCCAAGTAATTTTCTTTTTCAAAATTTGAAGGTATGGGAGCTCCAGGGTCAGTTATTCAGTAGCTCAATGATGCTATCAATGAATGAGGTTATTTTGATTTTTTCCACTTTACAAGTCATAGCATGCTAGCGTGACCTCATGATCATGTTCCAAGATGGCTGCTACAGTTCCATATATCACATGCAGCTGGACCTGTCTACAGACAAAAATGGGGAATGTCTCTCTTACAGAAGCTCCTCAAGCAAACTTCTGCCCACATGTTCCCTTTCATAATTGTATCCAATACCCATACTTAAACCAATAATTTAGAAAGAGGAATGAGACCACTGTGACTGATTCTATGGCTACTGGAAAATTGAACAAAATTAGGATTTTGTTAGCAAAGAAGAAGGCTGTCAGCTAGGCAGCTGATTGTGACTAACAATTACATTCACCATGATTTTCTCTTTTTTACCCTTTATTTCTTTATCCTGTGGACTGCTTCTCTTTCTAAATAAGTGATTCAGATGACACTTGGGTTTACTCATCTCTTTCTCTCCTGAGTATTGATAGCAAAGATTTTGCTGATTCTTGTTCTAATGAAAAAAGTGACTAGCAGAGATATTTGAAGTTTATTGCCACTGATATCTTCAATAATAAATCTGTCTTTTAGGAGACACACACATACTTAACTGAAAACAATTGATCAATTGGATCAAGTATTGCAAGGAACCCTCAAGTTGCTGAGTGGTTGTTCAAAAACAGTTGTTTGGTGTACTTACAAGCAACAAGATGGTTGATTTTTGTACTTTTAGCCAATCATACGGCATCACATAGATATAGACTAGGTCACCCTTTGTATTTTAATCACAGGATTTAGGGAAGGAGGAAGATGCATGTGTGTGCACATGCATGTGTGCACACATGTGTATTGTACATATGTGTAAGCAGATATTTTGATACAAAAACCTCAGACCTTCTACTCTTAATATTTGATCTAATCTCTTTGAGCTTGTGAACAAGGTAATTAAGGCAAAAAATGTCATTAGCTTGGTTGCTAGGCAACCTGTACTCAGCTTTACACAAAGAAGTAGAGCTAAAACAAAGACTGCAAAGCTTATTAAAAAGCTTGTTTAGATGCACTTCCCTGCCTACTTTGCATTGCAGGTGGCTAGGCTTTACCTTAACAACCAAAGAATGATAAAGAGTGAGACAATTATCTTCACATTCATGATAAACAAAGCTTCACACCCCCATTTCTAAATTAACTTGCTCAAAGGTATTTTTGAAGGGAGCTGGTATAGCAGAAACAGCATATGATTAGGAGTTAGACAAAATTAGGTAAATCTGAGCTCTCCTTCTTAATCGCTGTGTGTTTGGGGGCAAGTACTTAGACTTTTTTTTCCAATTACAGTTACAATATTATTTTTTATTAGTTTCAGGTGTTTAGCATAGTGGTTAGATTACTTAGACTTTTTGAGCCTCAGTTTTCCCATCTGCAAAACGGATTAGTCATCTACATCTTCTAAGATTATTGTGAAGATTAAACAAAGTAATATGTATAAAGTGCCCAGCAGAGTGCTTGGTTCATAGCTACCTTCCATTCCACTTTTTCTTCCTTGGGGCTAGAATCACCTTATTGATTGATGGTGACTTAGCATTAAACTGCAATCTGACTTCAGCTTCCTACTCTCTTATTTTTTAATTATTGGTAGAGACATTCAATAATTCCAGCTTTCAAAATTATTTTACTTTTAGATTCCCAAATGGTATTTTCTCACATAAAATTATGTAATTCAGTGTTTGATTATCTCTGGGCTCCTATTGTTTTTTCCCCTATTCAGTCAGCGGATCAACAACTATTTATTGAGCACCTGCTATGCACTATGTTGAACTCCAGATAGAACAGTGAACAAGGCAGGATTTTTATCAGTTGTGTGTTAGAGTCAGTCCACAAAAGCCAATTGGCTACAACACACAACTGACAAAAATCCTGTGGTGGTACTGGAAATATCGGGGGTTGAGGGAACTCTTTGTAAATCTGTGATTGTCTAACCACTATGCTGTACACCTGAAACTAATAAAAATAATATTGAATGTAAACTGTAATTTAAAATATAAAAAACAAACAAAAAGGCAATTGTGGGTATCTTTTCCCACCTTAGTGTCAGCGGCATCATGTTAGTTGCTTGAAATCAGGCGTTGAGAATATTTATACTACGGAAGTTGGTAAATGATACAATTAAGAGCTTTTTCCCCTTGTCATGGAGATGTTAAACATTTCCTAGCACATTACTTGTTCCTACTTTTATGGGGGTTTAAATTCTAGTGAGAGAGACAGGTAGTAAATTATTAAACAAATGTATGAGAAAGATGGCTATAATTTTTGCCTTGCCTAATAACTTACAGCAGAATTGAAATGTCTATACATAAGCTATATTGCCTATAGAAATGGTTTGCAACCTCTTTTCTTTTATACCCTTGCTTCTTTAAAAGGTAAAACAAACTAAAAACTATATAAGTGATAAATGCACATAATTTTAAAAGTCAAAAAATGCTAAAAAGTTTGTATCAACAACAAAGCAGTCCCCAGGCCTTCCTCCTACTCTTCATCAGAAGCAGAATATCATGTCTTTTAGCTATTTATTCTGGTATTTACCTCTACATTTCTAACTATACGGCTACTGGTTTCTTGATAGATCAATTTTGGACATCATTCATTGATTTTATATTATGGCTGAGTATTGGTATGTCATCTACTTCTTATCTTTCTTCAAATGTTCAATATAGTTATGTCATAATATTTATATTTAGTATATTTAATATTATATAAATATAATTCATAGATGGTCCATGTGGTATATTTTGCTAATAATTCATTTTACAACTAAGTTTAATTTTTTTTAAGTTTTAATTTATTTATGTTTAAAGAGAGGGGAAGGGAAGAAGAAAGAGAGGGAGAGAAACATCAATGTGTGGTTGCCTCTCACACACCACCCACTGGGTACCTGGCCCACAACCCAGGCCTGTGCCCTAGACTGGGAATTGAACCCGCAACCATTTGATTTCATAGGGTGGCACTCAAACCACTGTGCCACACCAGTCAGGGCATAACTTTGATTTTTACTAGAGTTCATAATTGGTATATTTTAAAAATTTGTTTATCTTAATTTGAATTTCTAAGTCTTGCATTCTATCTGATAAGGTTATAGAATCCTCTCAAAACAATTTTATACATGGTAAAACCTGTTAAATCCCTTATCAATTTCATTTGTTTTTCCTGAGACTCTCTGTCCTCCTCCTATTCCAAACTGAACTTGTTTCCCTAAGTCTGCTGCACAACTGTTGTGCTAAGATCTCCCTTTTCATGTCCCTGGAAATTACTTTTTCTTCTGTGCTGGTTCCATTACTTCATGAATCTTATGATTCCCATTTTCTTAGTTTACTCATTCAGTGGAGCACATCCTTAGGTAGCCTCTAAGAAATGTATACAGGGAGGCAAATTTTTGAGATTTTTCCATGTCTGAAAGTCATTATTCTATCTTTACTATTTATTGATAGTTTGAGCATTTAAATAAAAGTTAAAAATAATATTCTCTCAGCATTTTGAAGACATGGCACATTGTTTTCTAATTTCCACTGTTGGTATTGAGAACTCCAATGTCCTTCTCGTTCCTGATACTGTACAACCTGTTTTCAGTCCTTCCTATCTCCTCCAGAAGCTTTTAAGATTGTCTCTTTATTCTTAATGTTAGGAAACTTCATGATGATGTCTGACATGTACTATGCTCTACATTTGGTGGAACCTTTCAGTCTAGAAGCTCATACTTCGCAGACAGTTTTCTTGTTATTTATTTGATAATTTCCTTAACAACATTGTCTTTGTTATCTCTGGATATACTATCAGTTGGATTTAAGATTGCCTGGGTTGATCTTTTTTTCTCTTATTATGTATCTTGTATTATCTATATCTTTCGGTTTTTAGTTTTTCTTTCTGGAAGAGTTCCTTAATATTGTGTTCTCACTATTTTCTGATTTAAAATTAGCACTTGTTATCATGTTTTTAATTCCCAAGAGTCAATTCTAATTGTTTGATTATTCTATTTTAATAACATACTGCCTTTGTTTCATGAATATAGTATTTTCTCTTATTTCTCTGAAGATGTCTATTAGAGTTCCTTTGGAGTTTTCTTCTGTTCTCTGTGTTTTCCTCAGTTACTAAATTTTCATGCTTCTTTGGTTTAGTCTTTCTATTTCATGTTGGGAGATTTCCTTAAATGTCTGGTGATTCTGGCTATGTGTTCACATTTAGGAATGAAGTTCTAAAAGGACAATTTGAAGGTGTATGTACATGGTAGGTATGTTGACCAGTGGGTTTCAGTATAGGGCAACTGGCTAACCATGGCTAACCATGGCTAACCAGCTAGGTTATTTTTTGTTTTTGCTAACATCTGTAGGTCTTGCCTCTTGGGCTAGTCACTTTCTTCAAAGAAGAATGCTCCAGTCTCCTTCTTGGAAATCATGATCTTGGCTGTCAATATTCTAGGAGCCATGTTAGGGGAAGGAGACTGGGACTCTTCACCATTAAGTATGAAGACTTTAACTTCTTTACTCTTCTGTGACCCACCTAATTCCCATTTTTTGGGGGGTCAAGTGTCCATACCTGGGGCTGCTTTGAATTAATGTAACTTGTTTCTTGTGGCGATCTGACTGTGCTTAGTAGAAGTGGGCATGTCTAACAGCTCCTTACACAGACACTCAAACAGCTCCCCCTCTTTTACAGCTCTACCTCACCCCCATTTCCATAGTAATTGGTGTCTCTAATTCCCAAGCCTTTCCTGGATTCTCAGGGGGCAAATCTCCTTGTTGCTTACCAATATTCACCTCTTCAAGTACTTAGGTTTAATCGCCCTCCACTCTGCTAAATTAGTTGCTACTCCTGTAGCAGCTTTTCATCTTCACTTTCTGTGGTTTAGGGTTACAGACTTGTTAATGCCACTAGCTGTGGAGGTTTAGTGTTTTTGTTCCATGTTCTCTTTGTTGTTTAGGAGTGATGTTTAAGAAGAGGAAGGGAGTGAGAAAAAATTTGACTTCATTATCTTTAATCAGGAAGTCATGAAGAAAAATGTTACAAAAGGGTGTGTATGTTATTTTTTATTGGTGAGTTTACCAAAACCATTAATTAATTATGCAAGTATTTACTAAGCTGAGATATTGCATGGTAGTTAAGAGCATGAACTTTGAAAGCGGACTACTATAAATTTACTTCAGGTCTGTATCCTCTTTCCATTTTTTAAGTTGAAAATAATAATAATACCTACCTCATAGAGTTGCCGTGAGGATTATGTGAGTTAACACACATAAAGGGTTTGCCTGGCATCTAAAGCTTCTCAATAAATATTATTATTGCTATTAATGTTGTTATTTTTATTATTACTATGGGCTAGGCACTCTGCAGGTAAGATAATGGAGAACAAAATAGAAACAAGATCTTTACCCAATGAAGGGGAACAATTTTACAATTTCAGGATGATAAGACACCGTGCATAAAACTGAGACTTTATTACTTATTGGTCACAAAGTTAAGACTGGGACAAGAGATTTGAACAGTGCAATTCCAGGATGATATTACTAGATCCCTGTGCTCCTCTTCTGAAGTGCAAACAATAGCAGCTATCATGTATTCAGTGCTTACTCTACACAGTGATAGTTCACATAAATGATCCCATGGAATCCTCAGGTCAAACCTACAGATTAGGTATTAATAGCTCCATTATATGGACAATGAAACTGAGGCTCAAGGTAACTGCCTCAAGGTCAAACAGCTGGCAAGTGGCAGAGCTAGGATTCCAACCCAAGTCTGCTGTCAAAACTTGATGATTTAACAACACAGCCTTTTAAAAAAAAAATAAAATTACACTGTGTCCCGTGTCTAATGCTTTACTCAAAGTAACATTATTAAATGACTAATACTTTGATTTTAATGGGTTTATTAGATTGTTTTCCTTTGATATAGGAGGTGATAGGGCTTTATGAGGACCCATTAAAAGAGAACAATAAATCAGAATGAAAAGATTAGAGTAGTGGGACACCAGTGGCAAATTTCCTAATTTGGTCTCAGGATGAGTATGCAAGGAGTTTCACTTTGTACCTTTATATTTTGGCACAGACTAGACTTCTGAAATAAGGTTTTAGTGCCTGCATTCTTCTCTTTTATTGTATTTCCTTGTTTTCAATGAAATTCTATCTGCTGCAAATACATATTGCTGGAACACACATTTTGGATGTTTTTCCCAAATGGGCCTTATTTGGCTAAGCAAAGGAAATCCTCTGTATTTCTCAGCAAGCCCAGAGGACCTTAAGCCCTTGCACTTATTGTTTTCCATTACCCTAATTATGGGCACCTGGGGTGCTAAGCTGAAGGGAATGTAGTTAGGACTGGAACATTCCAGGATGGGGCCCACCACAGAGGCTGTCACAAAAGGTTGCCTGCAGCTCACTGTAGCTGCAACTGTCTTTGTTCCTCATTCTTTATACGAAATAACGGTATTGTATTTATGAGTATTATATCAAACAGATTGGGATATTAGCCATCTCTTGGCTAAGTGCAAGGGTTGAGATCATGCATCGTTGATGGTACTATATTTAATAACAGAAAATTCAATTACTCCTTGGTTTCATGTTCTCTGCATGTGTCTGACTTTTTGTTCAAAAGTGATGTTACCATTTTGTCCTTCAAGTTATGCTTTCCAAGCCAGGTATGTTTTAATGCATGCTTCCAAGGACAAAAATTTTGGAAGCCAGTTTTGTGTCTTTCAGACACATTAAATCTGAACTGATGATAGTTAACCTAAAAACAGCATGAACCATTATAGTGAACAAATGCAAATATCACTGCTTTTGACTAAGACCTTGCTCTTTCAGATACAAGCTCCAAAAAGCCTAGGGTAGGGCCAGCGAAAGTCAATGAATAACAAGTCTAAGTTTTAATTATCATTCATTATTCAAAATTCATTCATTTATTCATGTTCAAGTCTATAAGGAGACAAATCATCAGTGGTTTCCCAATTCTGGGTTGTGATGCCAATAAGATCATCTGTCTGAAAGAAGTTCCTGCCAATTCCGTTTTTCTTTGGAGCTGTAGTCAGAAGCCAGCGCAGAGGGTTGTTGAGAGTGTTTTTTTTTCTGTCCCACTCTCTACTTATTGTTTTTCTAATTGTGTGCAGAAGCTGCAACTAGACACCTTTTGTGACCAATACTAACAGAGTGTGCCTTTGATTTATGGGAAGGGACAATTCCCATTTCTTAGGGGCACAGTGGGTGAAACAGGAACGCAAACCAGCTAGAACACAAATCCAAGCCCTTGCAGTAAAAGTGGGCCATTATAACAGATATTCTTTTGCAACTGAATGTTGTTGCTACAGTTATGCTTTCCACCTTAGTTGCAGGTCCCTCTACCATACTTTTGTGGCTGTGTGTATGTACATGCATGCATGCATGTGTGTGTTGTGTCTGTGTGTTTGGTATGTAGTGGAGGCTAGAGAATCCTGAAGAACAGGGTTCAGGTTTCAGTCATCTTGGTGAGTTTGTGTCAGTCAGCTCTAACAGGGATCAATCAGAGAGCACAAAGGGCAGTGTAGCTTGGCCAGCTGAAAACCCTTTGGGATGTGTCAACTCAGAGATGAGGGTATTGTTTTTAAAGATTTCAATCTTGGCTTTTGTCTGTAGGTAGATGTAGTTTCTTTCCCAGAAAGCTCTGTGCCTTTCAAAACAGAATACTAGCATTCTCCTTGCTTTCAGGTGTTTGCTGCCCTGTGGTTTCTTACTCATTCATTTTACTAGCATTGATTTTATACTCTGCCTTCCAGCCTTCATTTATTGTCATAACCTACCAAAGCTCCAGAAAAAGGCAGGTCTTGCAGAAATCTTAAAGACAATAAAATGAAGTATCTGAGAATGTCAGGAGGGAGAGTTAGTGAAAACCCCTTAAGGGACCTCAGTGTGTGCTAGGCAACTAAGTGTAGATGTCTTGGTGGCAGCACATGCCATCCATTTACCCTATTTGAATAGTGTATGTTAAAGCAGAGTGGTAAAGGGAGATCATTGGCATAAAGCTCAGGAGACTAAGGTGTTGACTTCTGTGCTGCTATTATTTTTCCCTGTTATCCGAGGTAAGGTTTTTGGCTAGAACAACTAGAAGAATGGAGTAACTTTAGCAAAAAAAAAATGGAGAAGACTCATTGTAGATGGAGCAGGAGGATTTGAGGCAAAAATTAGGATTTTGATTTTGGGTACTTTAAAATTTAACATCCAAGTAGAGATGTTAAAGTAGGCCATTGACTATATCAGTCTGGAATTTAGATAAGAGGCCTGAACTGGAATAACACATCTCAGATTTGTGACATAGATATGGTATTTAAAGCCATTAGACTAGAAGAGATTACCAGTGGAGTGACTGTAGATAGAGAAGAGGGTGAAGGACTGAGCTGTGGGACATTCCAATGTTAAGAGATCAGAGAGATGAAGAATAACCCATATATAGGCCAAACAAGGATGTCTACAAGGTAAGTTTGATCCCTTCACTAGAGCAAGAGTTGGGAAAATTAACGAGTTCAGAAGAAGGGGGGAACAAAGGGACCATCTCTTTTAATCAGGAATGCTAAACTAAGAAATAGGAGACCTGGGTTCTACCTGACTTTATGCCTAGGTAAGTGACCTGGAAAAATCACTTAACTACTCTAGGTTTTCCTTTTGTACCTATAAAGAAATATAGCTACACCAGATGACCTTCAAGGTTTAGACAGTCATGATTCTGTATCCTCATTTTTGAAGTCCAGAGAGAGGGGAGATGTGATTTGACCAACAGCCTTGCATTAGGCCAGTTTGCCTTCTTCTATATTCTCAATTTTAAATCTTAAATTCATATTAGACTCCCTGGGAAGCTTTTAGTAGTACTGATTACTGGGTCCCAAATCTAGTGTCTCATTTTGTTGGTCTGGGTTGGGTTTGGCAATGGTATTTTTGACACTCCTTGGAGAATTCTAACGTGCAGCCAGGTTTGAAAACCCTCTGCTCTACATTAACAAGGCATGGCAGTGTCCTGTTAGCTGGTACAACTTTCTGCATCTTATAGTTCCACCACAAAAATGATTCACTCAATTTCAAATCCTTTAATTCAGATAATTTTCTCACACAAGGATAGCTTTCTAGATCTTGTAAAACAAAACTAACAATTATCAGCTTTCCCTGAAGCTCAGTTAAATGGTATGACCATAGCTTTCTTGAACTCCATCCTAGAAGTGAAATGTTATGGAAAACCATGAAGCCATAGCTGGTGTGGGGGAAGGAGGGGGGGATTGTGTCCTCTTCTTTCCCACCTTTATGGAGAAAAGATACAAGGTTTGTTCCAAAAATAAACTTACAGTAAGGTTAATGAACAGTGCATCAGGCATAGTAAACAAATACTATTGCTTTTACTATATTTATAAAGCATGCATACTCATGCTGTCCCCTGTAGTAGCTTTACTGCTTAATAGTGGCTTGTTACCAAGGCTTTGACACTTTGCACACCAATAAGATATAAAGTTTCTTGATTGAACCCACATTATCCATATAGTACAACATTTTGCTCTGTATTTGTGGGTATGGATGTGTTAGTATGCATGTCTACATGTGTGTGGGAGAGGCTATGTGTTTAAAACTGTATTCTACTGTTCACTTCTTCTGGGGAGCATGTGTCTAGGAGAATAGCCATATTGAACTAAGACAGGATAAGACATGGACTGTGGATGCACATAATTTACAGTCTTGCCACACACACCTACCACTCCATTAGTGCCAGCAAAGTGATTTTACTATGCGTAATGCACCAATAACTAACCTGGTAAATTTATTTGACTGTCTCTTGTCCATTCCATACATGTTATTTTAGTGCCCTTTATAACTCTAAATTCCTTTCTTAGTTTAGGGACACAAAAATATATTGTGTATGACTTAGTTTGCTCATAAAATTCTCATATTTCATATATTTAAAGATGTGAAGGACTGGGGGAGAAAAACAGAAAAATTCAGGTGATAAACCAAGCAAGTCCTCAAAAACAGTTGTTTTTTTTTCCCCTCTGGGTCTTCATAGCTCTCCTCCACTGACATGTGCACCCCATTATAATGAACACAGGGTTGGGATACACTCTGAGATTGCTCTAGGGTGACTACAGCTTGAGGTAATTGTAATTTTTTAAAATTGTTGTTCAAGTACAGTTTTCTGCCTTTTCCCCCCACCCCTCCCCACCACTGTAGGCCTCCCTACTTCCTTCCTCTATTTCCACCCCACCCCCATTGTTATTGTCCATATGTCCTTTATAGTTGTTCCTGTAAAGTCTTTACTCTTTCCCCCCATTATCCACTCCCCTCTCCCCTCTGGTCACTGTCAGCCTGTTCTCAATTTCAATGTCTTTGGTTATATTTTGCTTAATTGTTCATTTTGTTGATTAGGTACCTGTTAAAGGTGAGGTCATATGGTATTTGTCCCTCACTGCCTGGCTTATTGCACTTAGCATAATGCTCTCCAGTTCCATCCATGCTGCCACAAAGGGTAGGAGCTCCTTCTTTCTTTCTGCTGTGTGGAATTCCATTATGTAAATGTACCATAGTTTTTTTATCCATTCATTTACTGATGGGCACTTAGGTTGCTTCCAGTACTTGGCTATTGTAAATTGTGCTGCCATGAACATTGGGATTCATAGGTTCTTTTGGATTGCTGTTTCAGGATTCTTAGGATATAATCCTAGCAGTGGAATTGCCAGGTCAAAAGGCAGTTCCATTTTTAGTTTTCTGAGGAAATTCCATACTGTTTTCCATAGCGGTTGCACCAGTCTGCAATTCCACCAACAGTGCACTAGGGTTCCCTTTTCTCCACAACCTCTCCAACACTTGTTGTTTGTTGATTTGTTTAAGATGACCATTCTGACTGTTGTGAGGTGGTATCTCATTGTGGTTTTAATTTGCATCTCTCTGATGGCTAGGGATGCTCAGCATCTTTTCATGATAATTATAATTTTAAAAAATAGATTTCACCATTGTTTAGAATGACCTACAATTCAATTTATCTTATCACACAAGCCATGAATGATGCTATGAAAAACGGACAGGCTAGTGCTGCCAGTCTGGTTCAGCGTTCCAGAAATATGCAATTCTATGGATTCACCCAGTTGACAAAGACAGTTTCAAATGGAAATGGAATTTCAGAATATGTAATCCTGGGCACCAACTGGAAAGAATGGGTACTGCATAGTGCTTACACTGGGTTCTTAAGGCTCTCCTCATTTTTTTAAATTCTTGTTTCTTTATTCTGTTCTGGTTGAATGTTTATTTCTTCCTTTTGTTCCGAGTCATTGATTTGAGTCCTGGTTTCCTTCCCTTCACTGTTGGTTCCCTGTACATTTTTCTTTATTTCACTTTGCATAGCTTTACTCCTTCCTCTATTTTGCAACCATCCCAACCATTTCTGTGAGCATCTGATTACCAGTGTTTTGAACTGTGCATCTGATAGGTTGGCTGTCGCTTCATCACTTAGTTGTATTTTTTTCTGGAGCTTTGATCTGTTCTTTCCTTTGGGCCATATTTTTTCTCGCGGTGAGCCTGTTACATAGTAAGGGGTGGAGCATTAGGTTTTGGCCAGGGCTGGGCAACCCACATTGCTGTGTGCTGGTGCTGATTGTGGGGGAGGGGTCTGAGAGGGAACAACGCATTGCTCAGCTCTCGACTGGCTTTCAGTCACTTCCTCCACTACCCACAAGCAAATCAGGCCCTTCTGGAGCTGATTCCTGGATGGATGGGCTTGTGTACAATCTAGGATCCTCTGGGTCTCTCCAACAAACTCTCCTGTGGGGCTAGGAGTTTCTTCTGCTGCGTCAACTCCCACAGTTTTTTTCAGTCAGAGATTTTGAGGCTTCATTTCCCCCTGCTGGAACCCTGTGTTGCATGGTCTGTCTTGCTCACCACTTGTTCCTCCCAGTTTATCCGCATGCAAATATGGAACTGCCTGGTCTTCCAGCCACTGCCTTGCCACAAGTCCTCTCCACCCCCACTTCCCATCTCTGCCCCTCCTACTGGTCTGGATGAATGTTTCTTCTTTATTTCCTTGGTTGTCCATACAGTTCTATACAGTTCGATTTTCTGGCAGTTCTGGTTATTTTTTGTTTTTAAATTTGTTATTGTCCTTCTTTTGGTTGTATGAGGAGGCAAAGTGTATGTACCTATGCCTCCATCTTGGCTCTGTATTTTGCTTTCATGTGACATACTCAACTACCTATTTACTTATGTCATCACATATTTTCCCCTTGAAATGGTAGTAATCAATCCAAATATTTAGATTTTCCAGAGGCCAATTTATATCCTGATGAAAATACTATCAAAGCCAGACTCACCCTTAAAGGACAAGTGCTATATTTTTCATCAAAAACTCATGAGGTTGGTCTGGCCAGGTAGCTCAGTTGGTTAGAGCATTATCCCAATACTCCAAGGTCGTGGGTTCGATCCCTGGTCAGGGAATGTACGAGAATAAACCAATGAATGCATAACTAAGTGTAACAACAAATACATGACTGTCTCTCTTAAATCAATAAATAAAAATTTTAAAAACCTCACTAGGTCTATGGTTTCAGGTGAATTAAAAAGGTCTTTTATTTTATGAAGGCAACATAATACTTAGCCTTCACAAGTGAGCTAACATATTTATTCTGAAGAACTAAGAATAAATAAATACATTTCTATTGCTGTCCAACGTACTCAAAGTTTTCCATTCATGGACTTTTTCCTCCAAGGAGATACCCAGGTCAGCCTTAATCCATGTGATTTGCAATTGTCAGGGTGGGGGGTAGTTTTGCTTCAGAAGAGTGAAATTGCTTTCTGTGTCTATAAAGTCAACAAAACAGACTGTGCTGTAGAAACATGGAATTTATGTAGATGTGGCTTCATTTTAGAGTTACCAGAAAGCATGGGGGGTTGCTCTGCGGTGCCTTTTATTTATAGCCCCTCTCTGATAATGCCATTCTTCCTCTTCCTCTTGCTCTTTTCAGATTTCGACACTGCATTTGCTGTGATGGTCTACCTTGCTTTGCTCATACCCCTTCTGTCTATTAATGGATTTGCTTCCTTTATAGGGTACATTTTTGTTTGTTTTTTGTATCTAAAAATATAAGCCCATAATAACCTTGTTAATACTGATTTCTAGGAAGTCATGTTGCTGTACAATTCCCTCATTACATGACCCACTGATTATCTTTTTTTTCCATGGTGATTTACCATCCGTACTAGCTCCATTTAGGGTGAAGAGTTTTCATGTTGTCAAGAATAATTTCCTCAGCTGTGTTGTCAGTGTTGTTGCTTTTGAGTAAATCTGTCTCTCAGCACTATCATAAAATAAGAGAACCAGTACTTTAGGGCTTATCTACTCTCTATCTGTGCTCTTTTTTTCTACTGGCAGCATCTTCTATAACCATCTCCTTCCCTAAATGTATGGACTTGTAGGGAATGGAGTAGAGGTATTTTAACAAGTTCCAAGAATTAGGCAGAATTAGCTAGAATCCAATATTTAGGAATAGTGATACTAACTCACTCACAAGATTGTAATGTGGACTAAATAAAGTTCCCAGAACAATACCTGGCTCATAGCAGGTGCTCATTAAATGGCAAATCTCACCTCCTTCCCAAGCAGATGAGGCTATCCTGCTGATTGTTGGGAGTTCATAATCCTCACTTTGACACTCATGGCTTTTGCCCAGGGTATCATATTCTTCATTTTTACTGTTTTTCATCCTTGGACTAAACCTCTAATAGCTAATCATTAACATCATCATTGTCACCATTCTTTGTCTTCATCCATCAGGTCCCTTAATAGGTGACCAAGTATTCTCATAAACTAATTCAGGATCAGGGATAAATGGCTGAAGATGGTTTAATACGACACCCTTTTCTTATAATCTTTGCATTTTAACAGTTAGACCCTCCCCCATACTAGGATGATTTAGGGAAAGTGAAAAATGAAATCAAACACAACTCTCTCACTCTACACATTCCACCCAGCAAAGCACACCTTTGTTATCTTTTTGTAAGTGTGGTCCTGTTAACAATGTGATGCAAAATTAGTAGGGAATGGAGTGCATCTATTTTGGTGAGTTTCAAGAAAGACTGTCTAGACACTTCTCCAAGAAGGACATACAGAGGGCCCAGAGATATATGAAAAAGATGCTCAGTATTGCTAGCTATCAGGGAGATGAAAATTAAAACCACAATGAGATACCACCTCACACCAGTCAGAATGGCCATCATAAACAAATCAACACATGTTGGAGAGGATGCAGAGAAAAGGGAATCCTAGTGCACTGTTGGTGGGAATGCAGACTGGTGCAGTCACTGTGGAAAACAGTATGGAATTTCCTCAGAAAACTAAAAATGGAACTGATTTTTGACTCAGCAATTCCACTGCTGGGATTATAACCTAAGAGCCCTGAAACACCAATCCCAAAGAACCGATGCACCCCAATGTTCATAGCAGCACAATTTCCAATAGCCAAGTACTGGAAGCAACCTAAGTGCCCATCAGCAT
This sequence comes from Desmodus rotundus, assembly GCF_022682495.2. Classification (NCBI taxonomy): domain Eukaryota; kingdom Metazoa; phylum Chordata; class Mammalia; order Chiroptera; family Phyllostomidae; genus Desmodus; species Desmodus rotundus. Next base: position 47,190,670 of record NC_071400.1, on the reverse strand, counting down.
ATGAGTGGATCAAAAAACTATGGTATATTTACCCAATGGAATTCTATGCAGCAGAGAGAAAGAAGGAGCTCCTATCTTTTGTGGCAGCATGGATGGAACTGGAGAGCATTATGCTAAGTGAAATAAGCCAGGCAGTGAAAGACAAATACCATATGATCTCACCTTTAACTGGAACATAATCAACAGAAGAAAAAAGCAAACAAAATATAACCAGAGACATTGAAATTAAGAACAATCTAACAATAGCCAGAGGGGAAGGGGGAGGGGACAGTGGGGAGAAGGGTTTTCAGGAACTACTATAAAGGGCACATGGACAAAACCAAGGGGGAGAGTGGAAGCAGCGGAGGGAGGTGGATTTGGCTGGGGTGGGGAGAAAATGCAAACTGTAATTGAACAACAATAAAGTAATTTATTTAAAAATATAAAATGTCAAAAAAAGAAGAAAAACTGTCTAAAGTGTATTGAGTACCTGTATAAATTTGGATCAGACATTAAGCCTCTAGTGGCCAGAATTTTCTCATTTTAAAATAAAGGAATTGGTTTAGATAATCTTTAAGAGCCCTTCCAGCTCTAATATTCCGATGGCTGTGAAATCCTGGATTGAAACTCTAACAGGTATAGCTCTTAGTGTTTAATAGGTTGGCATTGCTGTGAGAAAACAAAATTATCTATTCTCACCAGAATTAGAAACTTGATACAGCTGCACAGAGTAGTAGGTCACTTATGAATTGGTAAAACATACTTGATAGATGTTAATGGCAGATGGCACCAGAATGTTACTGGTGATGTTAGACCTTGGTCCTTGAGTTTGGCTAAGAAACAATTCAGAGCCAAGAACTCTGGCATAATAAATTTATTTAGAAAGTCACAGAGGTAGAAGAAGTGAGCCAATTGGGCCGCAGGGTCTCAGGAAACAAATTATAGAGACAAAAGGAGTGCCCTTGGAGCTCAGGAAAAAGAAAGGCAAAGAAAATGAGCCTGTGGGAAGGAGAGGAGGAAAGGCAGGGATGTGCTTCAGAGAGAGTGCACATTGGGTCCTTCGTCTTAAGAGGTTTTATATGTTTTCCAAAGGCGGAGATTTTAGAGGAGGTCTCAGGGGAGGATCTCAATAGAATATTCATCAGCTTTCCAGGTGTGTCCTTTCAGGGTTGTAGTTTCTACTGATTGGTCAGTACCAAGGCAGGGCATTATTAATCATTGCAGCTGGTCCTGTGTCAGCCATGGTGTCACTTCATCTGGTTTTGCTGCTTTACTGAGCCTGGGAAAAAGAACTGAGGTCTAGATGTTATCTCTAGTTTGACCAAAACACTGTCTCTGTGGTCAGTAGAGCTGAGGCTTTGTTCTTAAGATTATTTGATGTGGGCCAGAACCTCATTGTCCAGGGAGCTTAATGCTTAAGAGAGGGGTCATGCAAGGGCTTGTGTGAGAGTTATATTTGGATATTCTCCAGCCTCCTTATTCCTCCTCTAATAGAGTCTACCACATGACTAATGATATGCCAGGGAGGAAAGGTCAGGGGAGGCTCCAAACCAAATGACCAGTGATATGAAAAGACAGGGGGTCTAAACTGCATGACCAGTAGTGATATGCTATGGGAGGAAATGTCACCCTGGGGCAAGGTCCCACCTTATAACACTTGTTTTCCTAATTTTGCTCATTGCCTAGCTTCCTACCATATCAATGAAGACATGACTTGAAAGGAAGTTATTTTTATTTTTTTTTATTTCTGTGACTGTGACATTCCTACTCACAACAGAAATTTAGTGTCTTTACTTTAGCTGCTGCCAAAGAATAAAGTATTTAATTAACATTATTAACTACTTAGTGAAAATAAATTCCATTCAATCAATAAGCTTCCCCCTTTAGGGGGATTTGAGGAGTAATAGGCTCTGGCTACCCAATGCCAAAACATCTCACGGTAAGGGGGAAAATCAAGTCACTCAGCTGTTGGTGTTAGATGTTATGCCCTCCTCAAAGGACTGGTCTCACCAGTCTTTCCCATGGAATGGACTGGTTCTTTGGGCTTAGAATGAGCCCAATCTGCAATTCTTGGTAAGGGAAGGAAAAATAAAAAAAAACACAGAGTTGGGGGATTTGTTTTGGAGCTTGTAGCTGAAGGGCAAAGAAGATTGGAGAGGAAACTGATTAGAGAGGGACATGATTAGTTAAAGATGAAAATGATTGGGGTGGAAAATGAGTTTGAGGCAATTGGTACTTGAAATGGTCACCAAAAACTCAGAGATAGAACAAAAAAGCACATCATTCTTCAGAGTCACTTGGTTCTTGGTTCTTCAGCTAACAAAGCACAAAAGCCGTCCTCTCTTTGGTGCCGACCTCCCTCTCTCTGCCCACATGGCTACAATCAGAAGAGCTGAGTGGCTGATGAGTTTCTGTAATAGATGGTGATTACATGCAGGAGAGTGATTCTCTGTTCCTTCATTTTCTGTGTTTTGATTGTTCAAGCTTTTTTCCCCCAGAAAGAAAGATGTGCAAAGAACCTAACCACCCCAAAACAAAGGATTCTTTGAACTCATCCTTTTCCCTCATCTGAAACAGATTGCCTCTTTTCTCTCTAAGGCTCTCCTGTGCTTCATAATACTAATGATCATAATGACAAAATGAGCTGTAATACTTTCATAGTGCTTCTTGCTTTTCAAAGCACTTTCACATGCATTGTTTAATTCGATTTTCCAAATAACTATATAAAAACAGATAATGCAAGGACAGATATCTTGCTAAATAGATGAGGACACTGGGGCATGAAGAGGTTAAATTTTTCATCCAAGGTCATATGGCTAATTAATGACAGAATCTGAACTATACCCTAGGTCTTTGGATTGGGAATCCAGTTCCTTTTCTACTTGAGTGTATTCTGTAGCATGATTATTTTGACAGGTGTACTTGCTTTAAGACAATTCACTACATACATGAAACAGATAAGTTAGGGAGTGATGCTTAACTTTGCCAAAAGATTCATGGGGTCTACCCAAAAATTCACTACGGGGCTCTTTTAATTTTCTCTTCAGTGCGGCATCTCCCACAGTGATAACAGATATATTTGTTGGCAGACAATTAGAAACATATTGTGTGTTTATAAACCAGTGGAATCACTGAGAAAAACTGACTGGGTTGCTGGTATTTAAAACTTCAGTGACATTGGCCCTGGCTGGTGTGGCTCAGTGGATTGACTACTGGCCTGGGAACCAAAAAGTCTCTGGTTCGATTCCCTGTCAGGGCACATGACTGGGTTGTGGGCCAAGTCCTGGGTGTGGGGCGCGTGAAAGGCAACTACACATTGATGTTCCTCTCCTTCTCTTTCTCCCTCCCTTCCCCTTTCTCTAAAAAACAAAACAAAATGAACTTCAGTGACACTACATTTCTTAAAGCACCTTGACAAAACAGTTTGATTCAGTGGTTGTTTTCCCCACTCTGATGCTCAGCTTTAGGATATTCCATTAGGTGACCACCTTAGGTGACCTTAGGTGACCATCACCTTAGGTGACCATTAAGGGTTATAGAAAAAGTAAAGTCAAACTGTAGCTGTCAGATCCACAAGACAAAACAGAACAAAACAACCATGTGATCTAATCCAAGACACTCTCCAAATCCTCAAATTGACCCATCAGCTCAACTGAAATGACCTATTTGGCTATGTTGTTAGACATCATAAACTCCTGTGTGTCTAGTAATAGATTTGTAAGAAATAATTACATTCACTGCAAATTAATGGGCACTTGGAGAGAATCAGGTTTAAACTGTGTCTATGTAATGCTGAAACAAGAGACCAATTCAGTAAAAGAAAAAAAAATAAAACAAAACAAAACCCAGTCTGTCCAGTTGTTTGGAATCATGTAGACGAAACAACCAACTGACTGAATTTTTCCACATTTCAAACTGCCGCTTTGGCAATACATACATGCAACTTTGCAAGACAGGTGGTCTCAGGCAGAAATCTGGGCCCACAGCCAGGGACCAAGGATTTGAGTTCCAGCTCTGTGTCAGGCTAGGGGATCTCACACAATTTGCTTAATTTCGTTTTTATCTTTAATGTGTTTTATGTCTGTATAATGGAGATTAATGATTCTTAGCCCTGGTATTATTAGAATATACACTATAGCGTGTGAGAAAGGGTGTTGAGTTCTTTAAAAGTATTCAGAGGTGATATTTTGGAATGTGCCCTTTTGATGGGGACACCACTTTTTTTGGTCTCAGATACCATCCCCATGCAACACCTTCATCCCTTCCTTTGATGTCTCTTCAATAGCATTTTCATTTTTGTCTTTTGGTCTTTGTAATTCTGTAAGTTGTGAGGACCAGAGTTGCTGCCTCTCTTTGCTGTGGATACTATGGTAAAGATGCAGGTGTGGTTATTCCCTCAATTATCTTGTGTATTTTTAACCTTCTATCATAGGACAAATGTACCCTGGGTTTGAAAAACATGCAGCCCCCTATGACCATCTGATATTATGTTTGTTTTAGCCATCATATAAATAAAATCCAATTGATCAAAGGGCCCAACAGAATTCTACTGACTTTGGAGGATGTGACATTTATCAAGCCCCATTTTGGCAGTAATTTAAGGAGCTTCCCTTTCTCTTGCTGAACTGTCCAATATAGTATCCACAAGCCACAAGTGACTACTGAGCACTAGACATGTGGCTAGTCTGAATTGAGATGTGCTGTAAGAGTAAAATACACACTGGATTTTGAAGACTACAAAAACATGTAAAATATCTCATTAAATTTTAAAAATATATTAATTACATTTTAAAATGATAATACTTTGGATCTATTGGGTTAAAGTATATTGTTAAAAGTAATCTCACCTTTTTTCTTATGTTTTTGTAATGTACCTACTAGAAAACTTAAAATTACATATGTGGCTGATGTTATATTTCTATTGGACAGCGTATGTGTAAGTGATGCAGCACACTTTGAGCTATAGTGTAGTTTTGACTTCATATATCCCTTCTTTGTATGTTTGGACTCAACATTTGATTGCTAGTTCCACAAGGGCAGGGGTACATCTTTTTTTTTTTTTTAATGTTAGCCCAAAGACCTGACATGGTGTTGATAGTATAGTAAGTGCTTGCAAAGTTTTGTGATTGAATCAACTGGTGAAAGAGAGTTGAGCTTCCCCAGGGGTTCTGTTCTGATTGTGACTGTGTTGTAATTGGCAATCTTTATTGAGTGCCTGCTACTATGTACTGGCCCTGTGCTAGAGATGGCATAAAGTCCCTGCCTTCAAAGAGATTACAGTCAAGTCAAAGAAGCAAATCATACTACACAAAAAAAAGTTGATAGATACCCTATTGGACAAAAGACACTAGAAATATGGTAGAACTTCAGAGGAAACAGATAAATGGAGAAAGGCTTTTCAGAGACCCAGCACTGAAGCTGTCTCTTAAAGAAGGAAGAATAAAATTTTTCTAGATCACAGGTCTGAAACTTGTAATCACTTTTGTTCACCCTTTATGGTTACAAAAATCAGTACCTAGATTTTTGAAATTGTGAGATTACACATAAGAATCTGGATTTCTGAGTGTTCTTTATAAGGTTGGATGATCTATCAACCTTGGGTATCATTGTGACAATTAATTGGAACTCGATAGTAGGTGCTCTTTTTGGAAGAGCCATGTGTTCTGCAGTTTGACACAGTTCCTAACACTCTCTATTGTCTTATATTCAGCCTATTTAATCAATTTATATTACCCATCTGGCTTCTATAGGCATCCCAGGCAGAGAAAACAGCATAAACAAAGCTTGGAAAAGAGAATGTGTGGGGAAGAGTTTTGCCAAATATAGGGGGCAATGGGAGAGTGCACCTTTCTTTGACCCATATACAGCCAAAATAAAGACCTTAGTCTTTGCAAATTCTAGTATTGTGTTGGCAAGAGATAGGGAGAGGATGCGAACATGTCATATTATTCCTATGTGCTATTTACTTTTGCTACACTTGTGTACCAGATCTGAGAATTCATTATCTATGTGTCCAAACTGATCATTTGCCTAAATATGACACTGAAATGTGTACTTTAATTAGTTGGCTGGGTAAGAATGGATTTACATGTTAATAGTCTATGCAGTTGAAATCAAATAATATGTTCAGCTGTTTGATTTAATTTTAATTGCAACACTAACTCTTACTTGTTTAAATCATTGGATCCTGCTGTAAGGTTGATATCATGTTCCTGGAAGTGTATGTTGAATGCCAAAGTTCTTACTCTGACTGAAAGCTGTATTCCATTCTCATGTCATAACAATGTATTGATGACAGCCTTTATTTGTGAAGCCACCTGAGGTGGTGGAATTTGTCTAGATTTGCCACACTCAATATGCCTTGTATGAAATTTCCCACCTCAATTAGAAAGGGTACATACTGAAGTACAAGCTCTAAAGCAATCCCAATACATAATGCGATACTAAAAAAACAGGTATTCAATTATGTGATAATATTTTTATCCAGAAATGGATGATCAGTAGTAGAAGTAGATGGCTAGGAGTTATTTTGTATAGGTAGCAATATAGAGTATAGTTTTTATCAAAAGCAATAAAACTATTTTTGCAATGTATCTATTTATTTTATTTTATTTATTTATTTTTTAAAATTAAATATAATTAAAAAAATTTTATCGTTATTCATGGCAGCACAATTTACAATAGCCAAGTACTGGAAGCAACCTAAGTGCCCATCAGCAAATGAGTGAATCCAAGAACTATGGTACATTTACACAATGGAATTCTATGCAGCAGAGGGAAAGAAGGAGCTTACACCCTTTGCAATGGCATGGATGGAACTGGACAGCATTATGCTAAATGAAATAAGCCAGGCAGTGAGGGACAAATACCATATGATGTCACCTTTAAGTGGAACATAATCAACAAAAGAAACAAAGCAATCATCTATTTTTAAGTATATTTTATTGACTATGCTATTAGAGTTGTCCCATTTTTCCTCCCTTGTCCCCCTCCACCTGGTACCCCCATTCCCTCCAGCAATCCTTCCCCTTAGTTCATGTCCATGGGTCGTACATATGAGTTCTTTGGCTTCTCCATTTCCCATACTATTCTTAATACCCCCTGTCTATTCTGTACCCACCAACTATGCTTCTTATTCCCTGTACCTTTCCCCCCCTTCTCTCTCCTCCTCCTCCCCATTGACAACTCTCTGTGTGATCTTCATCTCTATGACTGTGCTTCTGTTCTAGTTGCTTGCCCAGTTTGCTTTTTTAAATTTTGATTCTATTGTTCATAGTTGTGAGTTTGTTGTCATTTTACTGTTCATAGTTTTGATCTTCTTTTCCTTAGATAAGTCCCTTCAACATTTCATACAAGGGCTTGGTGATGATGAAATCCTTTAGCTTTACCTTGTCTGGGTTGCACTTTATCTGCCCTTTCATTCTAAATGATAGCTTTGCTGGATAGAGTAATCTAGGTTGTAGGACCTTGTTTTTCATCACTTTGAATACTTCTTGCCAGTCCCTTCTAGGCTGCAAAATTTCTTTTGAGAAATCAGCTGACACTCTTATGGGAACTCCTTTATAGGTAATGCTCTGCTTTTCTCTTGCTGCCTTTAAGATTTTCTCTTTATCTTTAACCTTTGGAATTTTAGTTATGATGTGTTTTGGTGTGGTCCTCTTTGGGTTCAACTTGTTTGGGACTCTCTGTGCTTCCTGGACGTATATGTCTATTTCCTTCCTGAAATTAGGGAAATTTTCTGTCATTTTTTTTCAAATAAGTTTCCAATTTCTTGCTTTTCCTCTTCTTCTTCTGGCATCCCTCTGATTTGGATGTTTGTACATTTGGAGATGTCCCACAGGCTCCTTAGACTATCCTCAGTTTTTTGTTTTTTAATTCTTTTTTCTTCTTGCTGTTCTGCTTGAATGCTTTTTTTCTTCCTTATGTTCCATTGGTTTGAATCTTGACTTCTCCTCCACTGTTGGGTCCCTGTAGATTTTTATTTATTTCAGTTAATGCAACCTTCATTTCCCCCTGAGTCTTTTTTATCCTGTTGCCATACTCAGTGAGTTCTTTGAGCATCCTTATAACCAGTGTTTTGAACTCTGCATCTGATAGGTTTGCTATCTCCATTTCATTTAGTTCTTTTTCTGGAGTTTTATAATTTGGACCTTATATCTTTGTCTCCTCAATCTGGTAGTCTCCCTGTGTTTCTGCATATTAAGTGGAGCTGTTTTGGTTCCCCTGTCAGTGCCCCTGTCACATTGTAAGGGGCAGAGTCTTAGGTATTCGCCAGGGCAGTGCACCCACTTTGCCACTTTGTGGCACTGCATGTGGGGGGAGGGGTCAGAGAGGGAATAATGCTGCTTGCTTCCAGTCACTTCCCCTACTTCCTGTAAGCATCTGGCACCCTTCCAGTTGCTGCCCTGGTGCTGATTCCAAGAGTGGGTGGGTTCTAGGACCCTATGGGATCTTTAAATGGACTCTTCTGAGAGATTGGCAAGTCTACCTATGCCTCCATTTTGTCTGGAAGTCAATAAATCTATTTTTTAAAGCCTTACTTCTTTGGTGGTATCCATGTCAGAATGACAGGTCATATCTGTTGACTAAATGTTTTGGTTCTAAAGTGTCCAAATAATAAACATTGCTCAATTTTGGACTGAATTAGCCTTTTCTTTGTACAGGCCTTGCGATAGTCCAGTAATGTCTATAAAACCTCCACCTATATCTTCTCACTTTTCTACTGAGGGCCAAAATATATTTGAGTTCCATACAGTTCTCACTAAATCACTATAAATAGCAAAGTAGTGCTTTCTTCAGATGAACAAAGTACCTAGGATTTTAAAATCCTGTTCATTATGACAGACCTTTTCTTTCACATGTGCTTATATTTTGACATGAGAGAAAAAAAAAGCAATCACCATTTTTCACCCATATAAGTGAGAAAAATGAATAGCAACAGATTAATAGCCTTATAAATAATGTTTATTTTTATTTTTATTTTTAGTATTTTGGCCCAGACTGAAAAAGATGGCATTACCCTAGGATAACATAGTTCTCGGCCTCCAAAATTTTTGGCACTTGCCTTGTATCACAGGTTCTGAAGGGAAAAGATAGGGGGCTGTGTAGTCACAAACTTGTAGCTGGCTGTGTCTAATCAGTCAAGAAGCCAAGCCAAGAATTTCATGCAAATTGAATGTCTGAAAGTATAAACTCTTGGTGAATATAGAATTAATTCAGTCCAGAAGAATTAGCAGGTTTGTAGAAGTCAGGTCAGGAAAGGAAGTTTTTAGAGGAAAGTGAAGCTGAAGACCAAATGTTTATGAATTTTGGCAGATTCTCTTGCTTTCTCCTTTGCCCTTAATAGAGAAGTCTATATCTCAATGTACACATCTAGGTACTCCTGCTGAGGTAAGAAAATAAATAATGAAAAGGAAGAATAAATAATGAAGGGATTCCTCTCTGCCCTTGATCTGATGTAAGAGTGAAGAGTCAAGTTTTACATCTTATCTGAATCTTAAGCTGTTGGGATTTCAACACATTAGGGGATAGGTATAGTTTACTATTGCCTTGGTTTTGTTATATGTTTTCTCAGTAAAATTAATATAGGTTTAAAAAATTAAAAATTAGGAATTAGTGAGAAATGATAGTTCATATAATTTTTGAAACCATATGTTAGTAAAAATGTTATGTTGAGTAGAAATTGCTATAGGATTTCTGAAAAAAATTGAGAATGTATCAGAAATCTTTAAAAAGTGAATATGTACTCACCTAGCAATTCTGTGGAAATTTATTTAAAGGAATTAATCAAATAGGTATGTATAGTATATAAAGATTATGAATAGAGATATCTACTCTGATATTGTTTATAAAGCCAAATTTGCAGAAATTATGCATACTTACCAATAGGGATTAGTTTAAAATTTAATAGAACACTATACAGCTATTAAAAGTATAATTATCTTCTAGAAAAGATATATTAAGATGATTTATGAAATAGTAAATAAGGCGTATATATGATATGTCACTTGTGTTTTTAAAATGTTATGTATGAGCAAAGAATGTTATAATTAATGGTAAAAACAAATTAAGATACTGTTTTAAAGAGTTGGTAAAAATAAACATGCATGAATAAAAAAAATTAATATGGGTCTAAAGCAAGTAGTGATCTTCAGTTTATCAAAGACCATTAAGGGCAGAGTGTGTAAAAGTACTTAAAAGTAAATTTTTTTGGCGAGCAAGACTGAAACAAAGCAGGATGAAATAGAAAGAACACAAGACCAGCAAATGTAACATCTACATTCTTCTTCCAGTACCTACATCCCTCTCTAGGTCTCTGTTTCCTCATTATAAAAGGAGGGTGTTAGAGTTGCAGGTGGGAGCTGGCCTAGACAGTATCAAATGTAACTACTAGCTCTGAATTGCTATAATTCTAAAAGAGACATATTTGGAGACATGGAGAAAAATATGAGGAACCTGTTCATTTATTATTTCTTCATGTGAAATGTCTTCAGGTTCAGTTGAACATAAAGTTGATTAATTTTAAAGGTTAACATAGATTGCAGATAACTCTTCCTTTTGTCATTCAACTGTGCACTTCCTAGCCCTCTGCTACCAAACTTAAGTGCAAATGTTAAGAAATCAAGCAAGAGGGAATTTGACCTTTTAAAGCATTAGACTCATAAATCATAGGGAGATGATCTATTAACTCTATCATTTTATTGCTTTATGGGATACCTTCTGCCATTGATCTTGCCTGCACAAAGGAGGATGCCATTGAAGATTGTATAACAAACAAACAAAAAAAGGCCAGGCCTGAAAGACAGAAAGGTGGGATTCTGTCCTAGTTCTGCAACTGATTTCTTTCAAAATGCTAGATATCTATCTTTTTCTCATTTTTGTCTATACACGAGGGTCCCAGATTAAATTATGGCTAGTGTTTTTTTTTGCCCTTCCAAATCTATGATTCTATCCTCTCTGGGACATGGAAGTACCTGCAAATCTTTACCTTTCTTTTGTGGCATAAAGAGGTAAAGCGTGGTACCAACCTTGGCCTAAAAAATATACTGGGAATAGGGAAAATGAATCAATCTCATGATTACAGAACTTAATTCATATAGTTACTTTATTTGGAATAAAAAAGAGAGAAAACAGGTAAACACAATATGTATACCATAGCTCAGCACTCTGTCCTAAATCATGAGGATTTTGTTTATAAACTTTTTTTCCTAATACACTCACAAAGAGGAATTCATGCCAGTGTAAGCTTCCAGATTACCTCAGAGGTCCAAAGTGGGAGGTCCCTAAGGCTCTCCTTTTCTTCAGGGAGTCTAACTCCAGCTATAAAAAACCCCCCAGCTAACTCTATCTATGAAAACTCCAACATAACAATTTATGAGGTAGAATATCGCCTGCTTTCTAATCTGTTTCCTCCTTGTGTTTTAAAATGAGGCAGTGATTTAGGATTTAGTCTGTGGGCTAAAAATATTAAGAGTTTTGGTAAGTCTTCTCAGGTTTTTGTCTGTTATTCTCTTGTGGACTTGTTTGGTTGACATATTTGACAATGATTATCCTCAGCAACTAATCTACTTATAACTTCATTGAGTTTTCAACTCCATGTATTTACCATGCATGTAGAAAAAGCTGTGAGACCCAAACACTTAACCATATCACTCGTTCCAGAAGATATAGATGTAATAAAAGAAGAAATGATTTTTTTAAGTCAACTGCTTGTGATAGGATGTCTAGATAAATGCTCGGGTAGAGTAGAGTTTGAGTGAACCCTTCTTTTCAAAAGCTAGTTGTTCTTTTTATACCTGTTATCTCATGATATCATTGAAATATTAATTTTTAAAATTATTCATTCATTTATTTTTTAACCTGTACTGACTCTTATAGAAACAGGTTACCTTCTGCTGTGTAAAATAGAAATCTTTTTATTTCACTTAATTTTCTGTCTTTCAAACTTTAAGAGGCCACCTCTGACCCCTTGTTCTAAGATATTGGAATTTGGCAACCAGAACAAATCTTGTATCAGTTGGAGAGATGAATTGTTTCTTCTCAGGAGGAAAGAGTTAAACAGAGGGTAAAAAGGAAACTAGACTGCCTTTCTGTCCCTCTTAAGTGAGGCCGTCCCAGTATGGTTTCCTTGTTTTGTTTGAAGATACTCCCAAAAGCATCAAACACTGTCAACTTCAATAGTAACTACAAAGAAAGTCCAAAACAAGACAGAATGGGTTATTTAATTGTCTACCACACTGGGTTTTCCAAGTGAATGCTCTCCTCCATTGGATGAATAATTGACAGGGGACTAAAACACTAAAATCGGCAAGGTATACATTTACTCAGTGTAGCTGAGTGATTTGACTTAAATTTGTGGCAGAAACCTCTGGATCTCACCTTGGACTTAATTTGCTTTAGGTATATACTTGAGATGTTGGGGAATTGACAGTTCTACTGTGTCAAAAACTAAAAATAAGATAGTCACATAGCTTTTGGATGTCAAATGGTATGGGCTAATGGTTTTATACATATACTGACGTCTCCAATATTCTGAAGTAAATCTCTATTACTTAAGACAATCTCTTGGTTTTTCATCTGTAAAATTAGGGGTTGAACTGAATTCTTAATCTTGGTTGCTTATTAGAATCTCCATAGGAAACTTTCAAAAATACCTATGCCCAGGCTCCACCGCTAGTAACTCTGATTTATTTGGTAGGGGGTGGGCCTAGGCATTGGTAGCATTTAAAAGTTCCCCTATATGTGCAGCTAGGGTTGAGAATTGCTGGACTGAGACACATCTAAAAGCCTCTTACGGCTAGGATATGTCATGATTCTCTGATTCTATGGAAGAATCTATGTGTTGAATTGTGGTAAGTTTTATTTGGTGGAATTGGAAGATTATAGTGTAGAATTGAGAAGGGAAAAAATAAACATTTGTATGTAACTGTCCTTTAAGAATCTGTCAGATATTTCTTCATTTGGGATGGAGGCAGAGAATTCAGTTAGTTCTCATAATGGCTGCTGGCCAGTCAGATGATGAGTATTTCTGAACTGTGTAGGCCAAAGAGGGCCTTTATCTGCACAAAAGTAGTGTGTTAGTGAGAATAATACCACACAATGAAGTCAACATTAGGCTTATGGTGGGGTGAAAAAAAAAGACAGCTAGAACTAGAAAACTGCCTGGCTATGGCTGAAGAGGACTCTGGGAGGGAGCCTAAGTTAAGTGAATCAACAGATCAAATGATGAGGTGTAGTTTGCCTTTTTAAATAGTGCTCTTTTAGGAGTATTTTAAGAAAGGTTTTCCCTGGCAGGTGTGGTTCAGTGGTTGAGTGCTGGCCTGTGAATCAAAGGGTTGCCAGTTTGATTCCCAGTCTGGGGCACATGCCTGGGTTTCAGACCAGGTCCCCAGTAGGGGGCGCTTAAGAGGCAACCACACATTGATGTTTCCCTCCCATTTTTCTCCCTCCCTTCCCCTCTCTAAAAAAAATAAATAAATAAAATATTTTAAAAAGGTGTGATATCTAGTTTTTGTTTAAAATAAATCAAATTTTCATGAGAATTGCTATTGGAAGATCTGGAAGTTCCAGGAAATGTGCCCAGAGTAATAGGAATGACAGGCTTCTCTAAGGATGTGCCATAACATTGTACTATGCTGACATAAATTCACACTTTGATTGTACACACAGATGCATACCCTTCAGAACTGCACATAAAATCAGCCCTTATTTCTTAGATATTCTTGGAGATGTTAAAAGAAAGCAAGACGAGCAGACCTCTGGGGAAAAAGAATTGTCAATGGCAGATGTAGTAGAGCATGCCAATGTCTGCTCTAGTAATCACAATCTACGTGAGAAGGGTGAGATGGGCAGTTGTACAGCCCTGGTACACAGAGAGAGAACCCACTGAAATTATCATCCCTCTCCAATCTCTCACTTCATCTGCCTCTCAAGTCATCCCTTTGTTTTGCTCTTTGTTTTATTTCTATCCCTGCATGCCCTCCACACTTATATTCATTTCCCAGAGCCTTTTTTCACTCTTCCCACCTTTTTTTTATATTCCTTATGGCTTTCCCTCCACCCCTCTCCTTTCCACCAAACATCTTTTCTGATCATCAAAGATGAAAAGGACCTAATAAATCATCTAAGTGGTCCAGCTGTATCAGTGAGGAAACTGAAGCTTACTGATACACCATGGCCTTAGTACAAAACTAATGGAGTTTAAATTACTTCTAAAATTTTACTGGATAGAGTTCTGGCCAAGATGGAGGTGTAGGTAGAGACCCTTCGCTTCCTCTCACAACTAAAAGGAGGATAACAACCAATCCGAAATCAATAAACAACCAAATCACCAGAAAATCAAACTGCATGGAACTCCAGCAACAAAGGAATTAAAGAAAAAATCAACCAGAACAACCAGACTTGCAAGGTGGCGGACCATGCAGGCTGACTCAGGAAAACCTCAGCGATGTGGTGGACCTTGGGGGTGGGCTGCAGGGAGGGGTTGACTTAAGGGGACTCAGAGGTGGCTGTGGGCTACAGCAGTTGCAGTAGTAGCAGAAGCTCCCAGTCTCACACGAGAGTCCATTGAAAAGTGTGCTAGAGACAGCAGGCAAGCCGCACTGTTCCGTGTCTGGCCCCTGCCCCACAGGCAGTGCCACAGCGCAGCAAAGAGGGTTGCCTCGCCTGGATGAATACTTAAGGTCCCACCCCTTACAACTTATCAGGTATGCCAAGACAAAGAAATATGGCCCAAATGAAAGAACAGAGTAAAGCCTCAGAAAGAGCTAAGTGAGGAGGAGATTGTCAACCTATGTGATGGAGAATTTCAAGCCCTGGTAATCAAAATGCTCACAGAGCTGGCTGAGCTTGGTCAAAAAATGAAAAAAACAAAGGAGGGATACCCAAAGTGAAATAAAGCAAAATATTCAGGGAGCCAACAGTGACAGGAAGGAAACCAGAACTCAAAGCAAAAATTTGGAACAAAAGGAAAAAATAAACATCCATCAAAATGAAGAAACAATAATTAGAAAAAGTGAAGATACTCTTACAAACCTCTGGGACAACCTGAAATGTTCCAACATCCGAATTATAGGGGTGCCAGAAGGAGAAGAGGAAGAGCAAGAAATTGAAAACTTATTTGAACAAATAATGAAGGAAATCTTTCCCAATCTGGTGAAAGAAATAGACTTCCAGGAAGTCCAGAAAGCCTAGAGAATCCCAAAGAAGATGGACCCAAAGAGGAACACACCAAGGCACATCATCATTAAGATACCCAAGATTAAATATAAAGAGAGAATCCTAAAAGAAGCAAGAGGGAAGGAGAGAATTACCTACAAAGGAGTTCCCATAAGACTGTCAGCTGATTTCTCAAAAGAAACGGTACAGGCAAGAAGGGGCTGGGAAGAAGTATTCAAATCATGAAAGGCAAGGACCTACATCCAAGATGACTGTATCCAGCAAAGCTATCATTTAGAATGGAAGGGAAGATAAAGTGCTTCCCAGATAAGGTCAAGTTAAAGGAGTTCATCATCACCCAGCCCTTATTATATGAAATGTTAAAGGGATTTATCTAAGAAAAAGAAGATAAAAAATATGAACAGTAAAATGACAACAAACTCACAACTATCAACAAATGAACCTAAAAGAAAAGAAAAACAATGAAAACAAAAACTAAGCCAACAACCAGAACAGGAACAGTATCAGAGAAATGTACATCACAGGGAAGGATATCAGTGGGGAGGGGGAAGAGAGGAATTGGGGAAAAGGTACAGGGAAGAAGAAGCATGGTTAGTAAGCATAAGGTAGACGGGGAGAGATAAAAAAATGTTATGGGAAACAGGACTCAAAGAACTTATATGTACAACCCATGGACATGAACTAACGGGAATGCTGGAGGGTTGGGGGGGACAGGGCAGAGGGGGAATAGAGGGGGAAAATTGGGAAAACTAATAGCATAATCAATAAAAAATATTTAAAAAACTTTAGTGGATAGAGTTTGATGTTTCTGCCTTTTAATTAAAAAGTGAATGATGAGTGAAGTATTTTATCATTCTTTTTCTTAAAACAAAACAAAACAAATAGTGCATGTGTGGTAAAGATAAAACCTACCCCTTTCCTTCTTTTTCTTCATTATTCATGAAGTAGAACACACACAAACTCAATAAAAATTGTCTTATAAAGTTTGTGAGAGTTATCAAAATCTTAAAACACACACACACACACACATGCACACATCCCCCAAATCAAAGAAAGCCCATGAACAAAGCAACAAAGTGAGCCCTGGCTGGTGTGGCTCAGTGGACTGAGTGCCGGCCTATGAAAGAAAGGGTCACCAGATCAATTCCCAGTGAGAGCACATGCCTGGGTTGCGGGCCAGGTCCCCAACAGGGGGCATGTGAAAGGCAATCACACATTGATGTGAAAAAAAAAAAAAAAAAAAGCAATGAAGTGAGAAATGGAAGACCTTGGTTCTATTACTACCTAGCTTTCAGACCTTGGGCAAATTGTTTAATCTCTTTTGGATTCAGGTTTTTTTTTTTTTTTATCATGAGAGGATTGGCCTAGGGATACCTAAGACCCTTTCTAGCTCTCAAATTTAATGAATTTGAAGGAGGCACAAAAGCTCTGCTTAAATACCTGCAAAAGCTCTGCTTAACTTCACAATAAGACAGAGTGAAGGCTAACCCATGTCAGTAATAAGGCTGACTCCAAGAAGAAGGTATCAGGTACTGGGATAGGCAGAGGCAGGGCTACCAGTATGCTGTTCAGGTTGTGCCCTATACAAGGACACCATATCTCAGATGGTACTATTCATATTGTAGACATACACTAACTTATATGAGAGGGATGCAGGTGTGGGCAAAGAGATTCTGGCCTCCCAACCTAGTTCTGAAATGAGGTACCAGGGGTACTTTCTCATACCTACATTTATACTAGCACACCAGACCATGCCCATACATATTCACTGGTAAATATATGTACACCTGGCTATGTGTTATCTTGACTGTGTCTCATGGGTTTCTTGAGGTTACTCCTTTCTCCTGCCTAGTATTCTTGGAAACACAATTTCAGCTTCTTGACCACACCTCTACAGCCTGACTCCAAACCTGACAAAAAGGCCTCACCTGGCAGGCAGGGCTTGATGGTATGCAGAATATTCATGCTGCTAGTGGAATGTGTTCCCTGGTGTCTGGAAGATATATGAGTAAATAAGAGTGTGGTATATGCATGTACATTTATAGATGCAGTTGCTACCCAACATCACAGGGCTGCCACAGGCTGTAACAAGTTTTTACTTAGGGAATCATCCTTTTCTAATTGGTACAAAGGTACCATAGTGGCTAGGAGTGGCTAGGAGGTCAAGTAATGTAGTTTCAAAGGTGCTGGAAAGGTCCTATTGCCCACTGGCATATCCCACACATTGGCTGAATTTGTGAATTCCCAGTTAGAGTTTATTCTTTCAGCTTAGGCTTTCACCCCTCTAAAACCTTAAAAGGCTTAAAAACTTTAAGCTCATGCCAGGCCCTCATGACTTCTATGATTAAGTAATTATCAGGTGGAGCCTCATTGTTGGCCTTTCTAACCAGTTCCCAAATGACCATGGTGTAGCTGGACCAGGGCCACACTTGAAGAATTGCTGGGCACAAGACTGGGAAGGCTGCCTTTGGTGCTTTGATTGTTCTGCTTCTGCCATGCATTGATCCTGGGGTACCTTTTTGAACTGTAGGCATTGAACTTGGCTGGCACAGTTTTGTTCAGCTGCTAAAGGCCTGTAAAAGCCATACCATGGTTAAAGGGTTTTGAGCTCCTTCACTAGAAGATGCCCTTTAACACAAAGTGTGGGCAAGTAACTCAGATGCCTGCAGCCCATTGTTAGCCTTTTCTCTTACTGGTCTCCAGGTGCAGTATCACAGCTGGATATATTCCTTAATAAGGTTATACTCTGTATTCTCAGAACTTGCACAGGGCTCTCTGCTTTATTATCTCTACTTAATCATTAATTGGTACAGCCTGAAATGGAATATCCAGGCTATAGGTAATAGATGTGAAAGCACTTTGAAGAATAGACAATGCTGTGCAAAAATGTAAGACATTATTATTATTATTGGGAAAAACAAATATATATTTGTACAGCTTTTTTAAAATTTGGGTTGGACAGAAACTAAATAGGGTTGACTGATGAATCCTTGGAGCTAGCTATGTATGTAGAAGAAAATTATCTGTCAGGTCCCAGTGTTAAAGTGAAGACAATAAAATAATTGTTATTTTTGACTTGACAGCAACCTTAGAAATTTCTGTTTTGTACGTAACAAGTCAGGAATATACTTCTGAAAAAGTCTAGGTTACTTATATTATTATGGTAATATATTCAAGTAAAAATGTTTAATCTATAGTTAAGCCAATCAACTTACGATTAAAGCACAAGAAGCCCCTAAAATGTCTTGCCTCACAAGAGAAAAATATATCATAGTAAATGCAGGAAACATTTGCTTCACTACATGCCTCAAGGCAGTGAGAATTGCAACCACCAACCATCACCATTAATCACACGGAACCTGGAGCTACATCACTTTGCTGTAAATAAGTGAAATCAACTAACACTTTCTTCAGTTAGTTAAGGGAGTTGTTGCAGAGTGGTGTTAGTCCTTTTTGGGGCTCTGCATACCTTCGATTGTTTTTCTGTCTCTAGTTAATTGGGATTTTTAACTTCTCTCTATGACCTCATTTGTAGCTCAGAATACAGAATGCCCATGGGATGGAGGATGGGAGAGGAGGAACAAAGCCTGTTTGGGTTGATGGCCTAACTGTAAACCCTTTATGTGGAAGTCAAATTTTCTGTGTAGCTCTAAATCAACTAAGTCTCATCACCATTCTCTACCTTTTCTTTTCAGGGTGATTGGGTGTGGCTGAAAAAGTTCCCCTCTGGAGATTTTGGACATGGTAACTCCATTAAATCAAGTGCAAGTGATATGTTTGAAATGGTATGAGAACCTCTCTTTTATGTACATTCCCACCAAAACCAATCTTTTTTCCAAAGTAACTAACTAACAAACAGTTAGGAAGACCCCTTAATACCTGCAGAATTGCAACTGGCTTGATATGACCGTATGATACAATGGCAAAATTATGGGCTCTGCAGTGAAAGAGACATGAAGCATTCCATTCCCAGCTTTACCACTTAAGAACTGTTATATACTTGGGCAAGTTACCTAAACTCCTTGAAGCCTACTTTCCTTATTTGTAAAAGGAATACATTAATGTCTACTTCTCAGGATTGGGATGAGGATTAAAGGAGAATACATGTAAAGCATCTTGCACATTTCTTTTTTTTAAAATCATTTTTTATTGTTCAAATACAGTTTTCTCCATTTTCCCACCACCACTTTCCCCCACCCCACCCCCCCTCACCTCCCACCTTCAATCCTACCCCGCTTTGTCTTTGTCCATGTGTCCTTTATACATGTTCTTTGGTGACTCTGTCCCTTCTTTCCCCTATTATTTCCCTGCCTACTCCCCTCTGGTTGCTGTCAGTTTGTTCTTTATTTCAATGCCTCTGGTTATAATGTGTTTGCTTATTTGTTTTGCTGATTATGTTCCACTTATAGGTGAGACTTGACATATAGCTTCTTTGTAAAATAGCTATTATAATTAAATAGCTATTAAATACATATCCCATAATCATTCAAAATCTCCATTTGCCAAACCTAGAAAAGTCATCTGGTAATTTCTATTTACATAAGAAAAATGGTGATTTCCCCAATCCCACCAATTATGTTAAAAGAATCCTTGTATGGTTTATTTAAGGAATTAGCTTGCGCATAAGGCAGATATGACGATGATTTCTCCCAAATAATTTAAAATCTTGGCTCCTCCTTGAACTTTGAGTACATAAAAGATACCTGAAATGTTTTAAGGTTTCATGTGAGATGTATAACTAACAAATTATTGGGAGAAAGGACACATTCAACTATTGAACTTTTGATGATTATTAGCTAGGGAGATATTATGGTAGAGGTGAAGTACATGCCTACCCAGTAAATGTTTTGGATGACCATCTGGCTAATGCAGGCACTCCAAGAATTCTCTGCTTCCTGTGGTTGTCTAGAATATGAGCAGGACATAACTGCATGCAGGTATCTACCTGTTTCCTGTACAGAATTTTCTCTATTGGTCGCAGCTGAGGACATGTGACTGTAAAGATCTAGGGAAAATTTAGGCTTAAAATTATTTCATGCTAGGGCTACTAGAGTAAACCTAGATGCTGTAACAAAATGACCCTCAAATATTTAATGTCTCAAACACAGCAGAAGTTTAATTTTCATCCTGAAATGGTATAAGGTAGGTTTTATTAATTGGCTGGTGACTCTTTTCTAATATGGTGATTCATGGGCCCAGGATATGACCATCTTATGTTTCTGCTATCTCCTAGGGCCTTGTCATCATCTGCATTCATCTATAAGAAGTGGGAAAAGAACATGGAAGGTATATATTCACTTCTTAAAAAGTATTAGACTAGACATAGCACTTACCACATTCCATTGCTAAGAATTCAGTCATATGGCTACACTTAGCTCCAAGGTAGGCTGGAAAATGTGGACTACTTGTTTTCCCAATAAGAAAAGGAAGTGGATTTGTATTGAACTGCTAGCAGTCTCTAACATAACCACTTTGTATTGTGTCTTCCAATGGAGTTTCAGAGCCCAATAGTTTTTGCTGCTTGGTCCATAAGAGCTGCTGCAATGAAACCTTAGAAGAAGTTGCTCACTTTGCTATGTGTAGGCTGAATTTTCATGACTACCTTAGCTGGTTTAGAGTGGACTGTGATTTTATTTTGTTTATTTCTGCATCTCTAGCATAAAGTCCAGTGTCTTAGACATTACAGGCATATATTAAATACTTCTCACATTAGTGAAAAAATTAAAAGTTGCAGAGGAAAAATATAGTCAAAATTCTAGATGTTTCTTCTGAAACAAATTTTGTAGGCAATCTATTCTACCTTTTAACCTTTTTCTTAGTCCTCCTGGGTCACTGAGCTCCACCTCACAGAGTCCCCAAAGAATCAGGAAGAAGGCCACGGCTCCAGCATTAACTTACAATATGCTAAGAGATATCCTATAGGGAACTGTTCCACGTGTGGGAAATGCAGCCCAGCTCTCACTCGGAAAAGCCAGTGGGAGCGAAGTCCGACATGCAGGACACATGCCCATAGACAGGTTCTCCTGTGGGGAATCAGGCCTGTATTGTACATAGGCTGCTATGAGAGTTGCTTTTGATAAAACTCCCTCACCCTGGATTGAGGCAGCAAATGTTGACTGAGTATCTTTAACTTCCTAAAGTCTGTGCTAAACCTCCCAAGTATGGAGTGTAAACAGTTCAACCACTTTCCCTCCTGATCTGTAATATCCTTCTCTTTGAAGTAATTAGCAACATTCTTTCCTTTGCTGTCTGTAAAAGGTAATCACCTACAGTGAACCTGTGCATAGTAAATGAGGACCATCTTCAATGTAATGTGCCCAGAAAAGCAATAAAAGCCTGTCCAGGCAGGGGTCGGGCTCTCTTGGGCTCTCTCTGGCCCTCTTGCCCTCTCTCTCACTTAGAGAGTGGCCATGCCATCCCTTTTTCTCCACAGGATTTCTGTAGTCCATGTGAATTTGTCCATTGCTGCCACAACACATGGATCCCGCTGGCCAGGATCCGCATCAATATACCTCTCTGAAATTTCCATCTTTGACCATTGCATTCTTTTTCTATCACTGTGTGTGATGTGGTGATTTTTAATAAGAGATATATATTTGTCCTTTGTCCCCATTTCTGGCACAGAGCTCCTAAAGCCCTTGAAATTTCCTAAGTGTTGAGAATGATAAAGGTGCCTTTTCTTACGTTAATGAGGTGACTCTAGAAAAGCACCAAAGGATGAGAGTTGGTTGCCAGGAGAGGTTGGAATTTTTAGTCCCACCACCCTGACCTTTGGGGAGGGGACAGGGGCTGGAGATTGAATCAGTCATCAAAGGAATCAATCATGCCTATGCAATGAAGCCTCCATAAAACCCCCAAAAGACAGGGTTTGGAGAGCTTCCCGGTTGGTAAACACATGGAGATTTGGACAGAATGGGTCACAGAGGGTATGGAAACTCCTGTGCCCTTTCTCCATAACTTACACTATGCATCTGTTTTGTCTGGCTGTTCCTGAAATATATCCTTTTATAATAAACCAGGAATCTGGGAAGTAAAATGTTTCTGTGAGTTCTATGAGTTACTCTAGCAAATTAATCAAACCCAAAGAAGGGTTAATTAAAACTCCAATCTATAGCTGGTTGGTAGAAAGCCCAGGTGACCTGGACTTATGACTGGTGTCTCAAGTGGGATGGAGCAATCTTGTAGGATTGAGCCCTTAACCTGTGGGATTTGACTCTATCTCCAGGTCGATAGTACCAGAATCAAGCTGAATTGTTGCACACCCAGCTGGTGTCATAGAATTGCTTGGTTGTGTTGGAGACTGCCCCCGACTGCCCACAACACATACAATGTGGAATTGGTGACTAGAACTCTTAGTGCCATAAAAAGAAATAGCACAAACTTAGTGGCTTAAGACAGCACACATTTATTATCTCACAGTTTAGTAGTTCAGAAATCTAAGTGAGTTCAGCTGAATCTTCCACTTAAGCATCACACAAGGGTAAAGTCAAGGTGTCAGTTGTGCTGGGCTCTTATTTTGAGTTTCTGTAGGAAAACCACTTCTAGTCTCATTCTGGTTGTCAGTAGAATTTAGTTCCATGCAGTGGTGGGACTGAGGCCCTCATTTCCTTGGTGGCTCTCACCTGAGAGTCATTTCCAGCTTCTAAAGGCTATCCATATTCCTTGGTTTGCAGCCTCCTTCCTTAGTGTTCAAGCCAACAATGGAGCTTTGGGTCCTCACACTTTGAAATCTCTGAATTTCTCTTGTACCTCCTTTTCTGATTTAAAAGTTTTATGTGATTAGATTAGTCTGATGCTGATACTCTCCCTTGGGCCACATAACACAATCACAGGAGTAAGACTAGGGTTTGGAGATCACTGGGCCAAAATTCTGCTTACCACAACTAGAAATCATAAGAAAGGTGAAGATAAGGTTATGTGACCTAAATTATGGTCCCCAGTTGAGACAGGACAGCTGTGACACTCCTCTCTCTCTGTTTCCAGATGAAGGACCTGCATCACAAGAATATTAACCCTTTCTTTGGTTTCTTCTATGACTTGAGGATGTTTGACATTGTGACGGAATTTTGTTCCTGAAGGCATACTAATGAATGAAGATGTGAAACTAGACTGGATGTTTAAATCATCATTCCTGCTGGATCTCATCAAGGTTAATGGGAAGACTGAGGGAATCTTGGATTTTCCCTGTAGATTAGAACTTAAATGTTTTTGGATGTTTTGTTTTCCTTGGATCATTGTGATGATCTCACTCCTCCACCTTCCTTCTCAGGGTCAGCCCCTACCCCTTCTCAGAGTCTCTTGTCCATATCTGCAACAAGGTGCTAATACAGAAAGGTAGTACTTACCCTGTCCAGCCCCCCAATTTGAAGGCCAGATTTGTTTTTATTTCCTGTTGGCATTGAGCACTCTTCACTTTCAGCAATCGTTTCTTCCATCCCACTTCTCTGCTTTCTGGATGTTGGAAAGTGCTCATTTCCAGATTTTTGGTGCTCCTTAGTCCCATCTCCTGTCTTTCACCTTTTAAAAGGTGGTTCAGTCAAGAACTAGGTGATGGGTTTTTGCATACCATATGTATAGATATGGAACTCAGCAAGACTAGAAAGCCAAAATACCATTGGGTCTATCAGGCAGCATATCCACTCTCTGAGGCAAGGACTATTGACATCCAAGGGGTTCATGAATAAGCCTATAGATGGGTTTCTCAAGGGGTCTATGAACTCCCTGGAATAATCTGCAAATTGTGCCTATGTGCATTTTCATGAGGCTGATCTAGATAATCAATGACTTCTTGAGCTTCTTGCCTATAGATTAGAGTCTTGACCTTTGTATTATGACCTAACCTTTTTCAAGCTAGCTTTATATACATTACCTCATTCCAATTCTCCATAAAATAAGTGTGATTACCCTCTTTTTACAGAGGCTCAGAGAAGCTCAAAGAGGTATACTTTGTTATGTAGTGTCTGACACACATAGTAGGTGATCAATAAATATTTATCAGCCAACTATTAAGTGGCAGAGTTGACAATAGAATCCAAATCTCCTGATTTCTATTTTAGTACTCTTTCCACTTACCTTGTAAAAAAGGTCATGTGAGTTAAGGGAGAAACCTACAAATGACAGTACTCTCAGGCCCATGGTGAATGAAACCTAAGCATTAGACAACCTAGGGAAAATCTTACACACTGCAGGCTCTGCTAGGAAATACTGGAGAGTGAAGACTTTTTGAAGGCACAATATATAAAGCATACAAATACAAAAGGGGTGTCAGGCTACAAAATAGAGCTAGAAACTTAAAAAGTCTTGAGGTAAACCGTTCTGAAATGATTACACTAGAATATGGATGCATGTATATGTAATGATTAAACCCATTTGATAGAGTCCTGGTAAATCATATATGAATGTCATACAAAGTTGCCAAGCAAGCTGCAGAGATCAGTAGTATTCAGTTGTCTTCTTTTTATTTTTTTAGTATATTTTATTGATTACACTATTATGGTTGTCCCAATTTTTCTCTCTTTGCCCCCCTCCACCTGGTACTCCCCTTCCTTCCAGCCATTCCCCCCTCCCCTTAGTTCATATCCATGGGTCATGCATATAAGGTTTTTGGCTTCTCCATTTCCTATATTGTTCTTAACAACCCCCTATTTGCACCTACCAATTATGCTTCTTAATCCCTGTATCTTCCCCCTCCCATTTTCCCCTCCCCCCCTCCCAGTTCATAACTCTCCAAATGATCTCCATATCTATGATTTTATTCCTGTTCTGGTTGTTTGCTTAGTTTTTTTTTTTGTTTTTTAGATTCAATTGCTGATGGTTGTGAGTTTGTTGTCATTTTAATATTCATAGTTTTGATCTTCTTTTTCTTAAATAAATCCCTTCAACATTTTGTATAATAATGGCTTGGTGATGATGAATTTCTTTAGCTTTACCTTGTCTGGGTTGCACTTTATCTGCCCTTCCATTCTAAGTGATAGCTTTTCGGGGTAGAGTAATCATGGTTGTAGGTCCTTGCTTTTCATCCCTCTATATACTTCTTGCCAGGCCTTTCTTGCCTGCAAAGTTTCTTTTGAGAAATCACCTGATAGTCTTATGGGAAGTCCTTTGTAGGTAATTCTCTGCTTTTCTCTTGCTGCTTTTAAGATTCTCTTTTACCTTTGGCATTTTAATTATGATGTGTCTTGGTGTGGTCCTCATTAGGTCCAACTTGTTTGGGATTCTCTGAGCTTCCTGGACTTGTATGTCTATTTCCTTCACCAAATTGGGGAGGTTTTCTTTCATTATTCTTTCAGGTAAATTTTCAATTTCTTGCTCTTCCTCTTCTCCTTCTGGCACCCCTATGATTCAGATGTTGGTACCTTTACATTTTTCCCATGGGTTCCTAAGCCTCTCCTCATTTATTTTGAATTCTTGTTTCTTCTTTCTGATCTGGTTGAATGTTTATTTCTTTCTTTTCTTCTAAATCACTGATTTGAACCCCAGCTTTTTTCCCTTTACTGTTGATTCCTGTATATTTTTTCTTTATTTCACTTAGTGTGACTTTCATTTCTTCCTTTATTTTGTGGCCATACTCAGTGAGTTCTCTGAGCATCCTGATCATCAGTGTTTTGAACTCTGTATCTGATAGTTTGGCTATCTCCATTTCGTTTAGTTCTTTTTCTGGGTTTTTTTTTTTTTTTTTCTGTTCTTTCATTTCTACCATATTTCTTTGCCTCCTCAATTTGGCGGCCTCCCTGTGTTTGTTTCTGTTTATTAGGTGGAGCTGCTTTTACTCCCTGTTTTAGTAGCATGGCCTATGTAGAAAAGGCACCTGTGAATTGTGTCGGGTGGAGCTTTAGGTAATTGCCAGGGCGGAACAACTGCTTCACTATTTTTTAGCTCTGTGTGTGTGCGCATGTGTGTGTGGTGGGGATAGGAGGCTCAGAGAGGAGTCAATGCCTCTGCCTGGCCTCTGGAGGCCTGCTGAGCTCTAGTCCCACTTATCATCACTTCATCCACCTCCTGTGTGTGGTTGGTGCCCTTCCAGCTGTTGCTGTGGGGTTTACATATGTTCTAAGCCATGTGGGCCTTTTAAACTGCAAAAATCCAGCAGTTTCTTCTACTACCCTGACTCCCATTGGTTTTTACAGCCAGAAGTAATGGGAGTCTACCTTCTTGGTACTGGAACCCTGGGCTGTGTGGTCTGGCCTGGGTCTGGGATCATGTGCTCCCAAGGTATCTGTCCCGATTTTTTCTACCACATGTGAATGTGGGACCATCTGTTCTGTCACTGGCTGTACCACCACCACCACTGTCACTGCTGCCTCTCTGTGCTGCTCCATGTCCTCTCTGCCCCGGCTCCATAACTCTGCCCCTCCTAACCCTCTGGATGAATGTGGCTTCTTTAAATCCTTGGTTGTCAGACTTCCATACAGCTCAATTTTTCTTATAGTTCTGGGTGTTATTTATTTTTGAGATCTGGTTGTAATTCTTTCTATGCTTGTGTGAGGAGGTGAAGCATGTCTACCTATGCTTCCATCTTGACCAGAAGTCTTCAGCTTTCTTCTTCTTACTGTATATTTTAAATTGCAAAAATAATGTGTTAACTTGAAAAATCAAGTGATGTGGAAATATACTGACATTTACTTATTCTTCTTTATATCTTCCCCCAAAGTTAGCCACTGTTAACAATTTGGTAATTAGCCGTGTAATTAATTTCATGTGTATTCACATACATTATAGATTTTGTTTGTTTTTTTAAATATACACTGTCACATAATCTGCAACTTAGTATTTTTTACTTACTTTATGGCTTAGAAATATTTCTTTGTTGGTACATATACATCTACCTTATTATTTTTAGTTGCTGCAGAACATTCCATAGTTTGGACAGACCACAATTTGGACAGTCCATTTTTTTTTTAAGTTTTTATTTATTTATTTTTAGAGAGAGGGGAGGAGAGAGAGAAAGAGAGGCAGAGAAACATCGATATGCGACAGATACCAGGGACCTGGGATACCAACTGGGGACCTGGCCTGTAACCCAGGCATGTGGCCTGACTGGGAATCAAACTGGTGACATTTTGGTTCACAGGCCAGCACTCAATCCACTGAGCCACACCAGCCAGGGCTCGATGGTACCTTCTTGATAGGTATTTATTGTATTTTCAATTATGCAATATTATAAAGCAGAGCTACAATAAAGATTCTTGTATATGTTTTCTTGTACAGATGAGCAAGCATTTTTTGGAGGAGAAGAAGAATCCATAGGTCCTAAGGCATGCATACTTTCAATCTTGAGAGCTATTGACCATTTGCCCACCCAAAAGGCTGTTGTAATTTTTTTAAGATTTTATTTATTTATTTTTAGAGAGAGGGGAAGGGAAGGAGAAAGAGAGGGAGAGAAATATCAATGTGTGTTTACCTCTCATGGCTTCCCCCATCCCCCACCGGGGACCCGGCCTGCAACCCAGGCATGTGTCCCGATTGGGAATCGAACCAGTGACCCTTTGGTTCTCAGGCCAGCACTGAATCCACCGAGCCACACCAGCCAGGTTAGGTTGTACCAATTTCTATTCCTGCCAATAGTGGATGAGAATTGGACTAGGTCTTTGGGGGAGATAAGGATCTTCAAATTCTTGGCAATTATATATGTATGAGACCATCCTGTGTTTGAAATGGCAGTAAATCTTCCAATAACACACAATTCTCTATACACTCCACATATGACTCTTCATCAAAGCATAAAATTTTAGAGCTTAAAGGGACCTGGAAATTATTCTTGTCAATGTTTTGCTTGGCGGGATATAAGAAAAAAAGGGCTGAATTCTGGATCATAATAGCACATGCCATGAACAATCTCAATGGTTCTAAAAGCACAAAATAGTTAAATAAGTTGCTAGATAAATCCTGTTTGTGTCATCTTCAGAGCATGAAGTACTTACACCACAGAGAGCTTGCTCATGGGAGGCTGAAATCTTGGAACTGTGTGGTAGATGGGCATTTTGTACTTAAAGTGACAGATTATGTCTTTAATGATATCTTGGAAATGCTAAGACTCTCCCAAGAGGAACCTTCTGCTGCAGGTAAGCAATGTATCTTACCCTTCTGATGTACACAAGGTAACTCCAAAGTTTAAATGAGAATATGCGCTGAATTAAAGCCCTAGGCTGATTCAGCTCCTCACCTTTGTTGAAAATCCACCCTCATTTCCAAGCCAAAGGAGCTGAATGAAATCTGCAGGCTGTAGTCTTAGCACAGCCTAACTTTCAGAACAAAGTCTATGCCATAATGTTTAGTTCTTGCTGTGGCAGGATTAGGTTGAATTGTTTAGAGACCCCAGGGGTCCCTGAAGGAACTTACTGAGCACACAGTAGGTGCTCAATAATTACTTGTCATATTGAATGGCAGGTAATTTGGTAGCTGGACCCTGACAAAGCACATTCTGGGGTGAGATGCCACTAAAGCCTACCCTCACAGTCTCTGTTGGAGAGAAAGAAGCGAATAGTGAATAAAGGCTCTATGGGTTGTATGGGATGACTTCAGACAGAACTATGGCATTCTAGTAAATAAGTAGGCATGCCTGTAAGGTCCATTTTGTGTTTTTGTCTTCTGTTTAGTACACTAGTGACAGCACCAAACAATGTCTGTAGGGATCATCACAGATCAAAAATCTGCAATGGGGAATGGGAATGGGTGAGTGAGAACTAGGATGAAATGAACTGATGGAAGAGGGGGAAAGGAAGAGAAAGAGTAAGAAGGAAAAGCAATGAATTGGGTAAAATACATATAGGAAACTTGGTCATTAGAAGTTTTAACCAGTATTGCAAAGGCAAAGAAGAGTGACATTAAAAACAAAACAAAACAAAACAAAACAAAACAGAAAAATACAGCCTAAGAAGACAGAGGAGAGACATAAAATTACAACATATATCATATTCTTTGGCATTATATATTTTAAAACTACTAACTTTACTAAATAGAAAAAATGAAGAATGAAAGTTAGAGGGACACATATGCAGATAGAGACAGACAGTCTAGTCATCGGTGGTATCATCTTAGTGCTTTACAAAACTTGTGGGATACTAAATTTTAGGGAGTCATCTAGTCCAACTCTATCATTTAACAGATAAGATAACTGAGGCTCAATATTTTTCCAAATCATGCAGCTACTTAGCAGCATTTCCAGGAATTCAATCTGGTCTTCTGGAGACTAGCCCTTATAACCAGCTAAATTAAAACATATACCAATTTTCTTTCTGTTCCCATCCATGCTTTGGAGGATTTGATGCTCCTGGAAATCACAATACAAATCATGTTATATGTTTATTCATTCTCTCTCTCTCTCCATCTGCTTATTTCAGATTTTGTCCTATGGTTATTATCTGGCTGATACCAATTTGAAAGTCGGGAGTAGTTAACAGGTGTTAGTGCTACAAAAGATAAAACACAATGCTCAGCTTCCCAGAGTTCCATTTAATTCACATGTTGACAACTTTCAAACTTAAGAAACTCAGGTCTCAGAGTGAGAAAAGGATAGCTGCAGACTCTGTGTGTGTATATATATGGTGTCTGTCTTTTTTTCTGCCTCTCACTCTTAATGTTTCATTTCAGTCTCCAAATTGCAATGGCAGTGTGAATGCTCAATCCATTCTTCACACAGTGCAGCTAGGAATTTTCTAAACTACAAATCTGATCATGTTACGGCTGTGCCAAAATTCAGTGAATGGCTTCCCATTGCTCTTAGGATAAAGTTCAAATTCCTTTACATGGCTTGTGAGCCCTGCATGGTCTAGGCCTTGCAAACCTCCCTCTATCTCTATGCTCCAACAGTGAACTCCTTCTAGTTGTTTATTTACACCAGGCACTCTCTTACTTCCAGACCTTCACACATGCTGTGCCCATTGCTTGGGACAGTCTTCTGTTCCCACTTTGTTATAGACTCACCTGATTCTGGCTAAATTCTACTCTTGCTTTAGGGCTCAACATAAATATCACTTATTAAACAGGCTTTCTGTGACACATTATTCTGGGCTAAGTTCTCTTTATGATCTTTTACGGCTTTGAACTTTGTTGTAATACCATAGTTTGTTGGTATTATGTGTTTAATTAGCTGTCTTCTTTCCTTATTGAAACTAAAAGCTCTGTGAAGGCAAAAAACAGGTTTGCTTCCCTCAGCACCTTTCACTACTTGACAGGATAAATGTTTGTTGCATCAATGCATGGATGAAATAAAATGAAATCACTTGCTGCTCCCCACCTTAGATGACAGGGCTAATAGAATCTTATAATTGGAAAGCTCTTGGAAATCATCTGGCTAAACTTCCATTTTATAGTTGGGGAAACTGAGGTTCAGAAAGTTGAGCTATTTAATGACCAAGCTTAGATTTAAAACCCAGATCTCTTTACTTCCAGCTCTGTGTTCTTTTGTACTGTATCACCCTCACTATACAAAGCTGATTTTATCACTATTGCAAGGCTCAGAGTTAGTAGTGCCTCCAGCTGATAAAAAAGCTAGCAAAGGTAATTTTTCTAGCTTTCCTGAGAGTTCAAGTATGGTAGGTAGTGGCTCTTACGTGGCTCTGGAGTAGGGATGTGTAAATGGGGGTGGGTTGTAAGTATATTCATTCCCGTCTACTCTCAATTATATAAGTATAGTGCAGATAAAGCCTCATTTTAGCCATTAACAACATACATGTAAGTGTTCTCTGAAAGTACTATTTGGTAATGATTGTATTTAATAATCCAGCTTTTACCAGAGAGTTTTGTCCTCTTTTCCCTTCTTGCACTTTTACATGTGCAGGGAGAGAGGATGCCAGGAAGAAGCAGCCACATACCATTCTTCCTGCTCCCAAATATTCCCCTTGCCCTCCCCCCAAAACCATATGCCTGAAATCCCATAGTCAGAAATGTATTCCTTTGACTAAAGTATCATTCAGGCTTTTCAGTTTTATATGTAAATATAAGTCCACTTAGGCAAAGAGACATAAGGGCAAAATCACTATAGAGAGTGTACTAGAGACTTTCATGGGGGTGGGGGCCTGGGGAGGACAAAGGCTGGAGACACTTGGAGGACAAAGAGAAAGGATGAATATATAATTGAAGGTAGGCCTAGAATTCCCTGTTCTACCATTTTAATCAGGATTGGCTTAAAATAAGAATTTTCAGGGTGAGTTTCTCTTTTTTCAGTTTCACTAAGAAACCAAAATAATCTCAGACAATTTACCCTCCTTCCTGCTTCATAGGAGATTGTCCCCTGGACTCCCTTCCCTATACCCCAAGTTTCACAAGGTGAAAAGTAAGCCACTACTTTACTCGTGTCACCCCACCCTCAGCAGACACTCTTTTTCAGCCTTCCAATCTGGCCATCAACTTGTTGTTTGCTATAAATTTCTTCTGTTCTCAGAGCACGTTGAGCCTATCCCCAGCCCTATAACTTCCTTCTCCATTGTAGCCTTCCCATGTATTTGCTTCCTGTCCTTCTGCTGCCACTCCCACCCCCATTCAGGCCCCTTTCACCTCGCTTCTGGCTCTTCCTGTAATAACTTCCTAGCTGGTTTCCCTGACTCCAGTCTCTCTCATTCTTCAATCCAGCTTGTGTAGTTTGCCAGATTCATCTTCCTGAACATGGTTTTCATCAAATCCCTCTCCAACTCCTTGCACCCTACTGCCTTTTGTATTCACTCCAAATGCCTTCATTTGTCTCTCAGGGCCTCTCACCTTCTGCCCTCATTCTTCCAAACACCCTCCCTCCCCCACTTCATCACCCCTGTTTCTCATTTCTCATTATTTCTTAACAGAGCCATTCTCTTCAGCCAAGCTAATCTGCTTACCACCACCCCCATCCACAATTTGCTCCTTTCTACCTCTTGTTCTTTCACACTCACTGTTTTTTCTCCCCCAAAAGCCTTTACCCTTTCAGCTCTAGGAAACTGCATTCTTGACTGTCTTAATAAGTTCCTTTAAGATTTAACTTTTTCAGGAAGCCTTTCTAGATTAATTTGATCAGCTCAGTTTTTATTTGTTTGAACCGTATGAAATTGTCAATATTTAGACAATTGACCTATAGAAACAGCAATTTCATATGGTTCAGTGTAAAACACTCCCTCCAACTTTTGACTATTCTATTTATATTGTTAGTATGTATTTCTTTATGTATTGCTTATGGGGCCCTTCTCCAAAATTTCCGATTCTCTGCCTGTCATAATACTCTGAAAGCATAAATAATATCTTTTTTTTTTTTTACCTTGATTGAGCCCAAAATGGAGCAGAGCACACCACGGGTGGTCAAGTTTGGCTTTTAATATATTCATTTTCCTGCACTCTATGGTGGGGCTCATCACTGTCTCTCTTGTATTGCAGTTAGGAGTACACATGTCTGCCTTACGGACTGCTTATGAACTCTGTAAGGGCAAAGGCAAGGCCTAATTCATCTTGGCCATCTCCCCTGTACCTAGCACAGTGCCTGGTACATGGTAGATCTTCAATAAATATTTGCAGAACTGACTTGAAGGATTTGCTGTACCTTTTTGCTCTGCAAAGAATAGAGAAGGCCTGGGGATCCTCTAATCCTTTTAGAGAAAACCTCGAGAAAGCAACCTATGAATCCCTGAGCTGGTCCAGCACAATCAAATTACTAGATACATGTAGATCTCAGCAAACAGTAAATCCATGGCAACCATTCTGGCTGCGCACTCACCTTTCCCTGGAAGCCTGCTAACTGCTACTGGCAGGCTCAAGAGAGCAAGAAAGCAAATGCAAGTTAGTTTTTTTTACTTTGAGCTTCTCTGCCCTTCCCCACAAATTGGCTGTGTCTGCCTGCATGGTCCTGGAGTAGGGAGAGCAGTATGCTTTCTTTGTGTATAATTCCTTAGGTCCACAGATTCCGACCCTAGGAAGACACTAGCATGCTGGTCTATCTAATAAATATATAAAGCAGTCAATGAAATAGCACCCTTGGAGCCCTTGAGGACATTACACAAGCTGCCAGTTAATCCTTCCTGCATTTATTACATAGTTCCTTCTTTTCAGAGTTGCTGTGGACAGCCCCTGAACTGCTGAGAGCCCCCAGGGGCAGCAGGCCAGGTTCTTTTGCAGGAGACATCAATAGCTTTGTCATCATCATGCAAGAAGATATGGTCTGGGGAACCCCATTCTGTATGATGGATCTTCCTGCTGAAGGTAAGCAGGAGGTGAGAAAAGGGCACCAGGGGCTAACCATGACCCAGATTATCAGGCCAGCCCAGGCTGTTGTGATTTGCCAGAACAGTGAACACAGCTATTTGTTTGTGCTAAATGCCTGCTAGTCTGCAAGCAGCCTGTGTTGTGTGCAGGTGGGACTTGCATTTGGAAGACATTTTCCCACCCAAGAAGCTGGCCCTTTTACAAACTGTGGCATAAACCAAGAGCCTACGAGACCTATGTCAGTCCTTTATTTTTAGCAGTCCCCTCTACATCTCTGAGACACCCCCTGCCAGGTATTTCAGTATCCCTCATAATGCTCCTGGATGGCACAGTCCTCCCCTACTTTTCCTGTGACATGCCACAGGCTTTCATCCTCCTTTCCCTTTGGCTATCAGCAAAATAAGTGGTAAAAACAGCAGGAAAAAGTTTGAGAGAAAGCAGGATATTTGCATATTCTAAAAGTACAAATCCACTAATTTTATTAGTGAAAGAACCTGCAGACACTACCTTAGCCAGGTGATCAAGGCACGTCAATATCATATACTCCCTGATCTGATGCACTGAGAAGGGCACAACACCACCTCAGGGGTAGTCTTGCTAAAAACTTATAGCCCCAATACAACTATGTGAAAACATCAGATCTGGGTGGATCCGGAAGATGGCGGCGAGATAGGTGGGAGCAGAGCCCACTTCCCCTCAGCACCAGGGAAACACCTAGCTGATCTGAGGAACAGAGTGAACAGCCAACGGTATTCCAGTATATATGAAGATTGGAGACCAAACATAGAGGACATTGAAAGATCTGACGGTAAGAAGAGTGCTTAAGGACAATAAGGTCCCTGGGACCAGTGTGGGGACCAGGGCGGTGGAAGCACCCTGCCGGGGCGCAGGGTCTGCTGCAGGATTCTTGGGAGAGAGCCAGGCTGGCTTTGTGAGCCAGGCTGTGTGAGAAGCCAGGTGCTTATTTGGACCAGGGGGGCTTGAATAGGAGGAATTTCTCCAAAAGAAAAAGAGAAAATAGAGGCACTCAGCGGCTATTTAGAGAACTCTCCGCAGCAGCTATGGCCTCTTGCGCCCCTACCCCCAGGACTGTGAACACCGGATAAGCAGCCTCAGCACACACCTGAAGCCTGGTTGGTAAGCACCCAGATCAGTGGACTGGGCACCCACACCTGAAACCCCGGGTGGGTGGGCACTCTGATCAGTGAGCGATCAGGCTGCCAAGGCGCATAGGCCCAAAGCCGGGGATCAGTGTGCACTCAGATCAGTAGCCTGCCTGCCTGGGTGCACAGGCCCGAAGTGCCCAGGTGGGTGCGTACCTCAATCAGTGGCCTGGGCACCCACACCTGAAACCTCGGGTGGGTGCACACCCTTATCAGTGGCTCGGCTGCCTGGGCACACAGGCCCAAAACCTGGAAATGGTGTGCAACCCGATCAACAGCCTGGCTGCCCACGGTTGACCACACTTGAAGCACCAGGGAATGAGCATCTCCCACCTAGCCCCTGCGCACAGAGCCCTGCAGGGCCTACTCAATCTCTAGGAATAAGGAAGAACACCCAGCAAAGGGGAGCTGTAGGGAAAGGGAAGAATGCAGTCCCTGGAAAGACTTGATGCAGTAGGGGGCTGAACTACCCTGAAGGAGCACCAAGAGCCCCTAGCATCTAGGACAGCAAAGAGCAAGAAGGTGGAGTGTGAGTTGCCCCTAACAAGTGCACCTCAAGGACAGCTCAACTGGTGGACTAAAGGCCAAGGTGGGAGCAGAAGGACCCTGAGGAAATGGACTGGAGGCTGAACAACAGCAAAGAGTGTGGTTCAGGAAGGGAGAAAAGTGAAACCAATTCTTCCAACCACCCTTTCCCATTTCACAGACAGGAAGACCAGCAGAACTAACCTGACTGGTTTAAAGCCAGCAGAAGACTTTTTTTTTTTCTTTCTTTCTTTCCTTCTTTCCCCCTGAATTCCTTCTTCCTTTCTGCCTTCTTTCTTTTTTTATTCCTTCTTCCTTCCATACTTTACCTTTTTTATTCCTTCTTCCTTCCTTCTTTTATTTATTCTTTTGTTTTAATTTTTGTTAAAATTCCTTCTTGTCTTGCCTCCGATCTTTCTTTATTCCTTCTTCCTTCCTTCCTTTCCTTTTCTATTCCCTTTTTACCTCCTTCTCTTCTCCTTCGACCCCCTTCTCTTTTTCCCACAGCTTAGACAATAAAACCTGGAGTGCTGAAAAGACCAGAGGTAGACCGTGTTAGACCCATTAATGTCAGCTCAAGACCAGTGAGCACAGGAGATTAAGGAGACAGCACCACTGAATCCCATTGGCATTCTACCATAGAAATTCATCCCATAAACCCAGGGAGGCAGAATAGATCAATTTAAGAAGCAGAGGCTAACAAGAAGAGTCTCACAAACAATGGGAAGACAAAGAAACAATCCCCAAATGAAGGAGGAAGCCTGAGAAAGAATGCTAACGGACATAGAGGCAAGTCAAGTATCAGATACTGAGTTCAAAGCAATGGTTATCAGGAAGCTCACTGAACTCACTGAGCTCACAGAGAACTACCAGAAACTACAGGGAAACTACAATGAACTCACTGCAAACTATATCAACATGAAAAAGGAAATAGAAACTATCTACAAGGGCCAAGAGGAAATAAATAATACAATTTCTGAATTGAAGAACACAGTAGAAGGAATGAAAAGCAGACTTGATTAGGCAGAGGATCGGATCAGCGAGCTGGAGGACAAAGTGGAAAAAAACTCCCAGAAAGAGGAAGAAAAGGAAAAGAGGCTCAGAAAGAATGAAGAGGGATTAAGGGAAATGCAGGACAACATGAAACGTAACAATATCCATATAATAGGAATACCAGAAGGAGCAAGGATTAGAAAACCCGTTTGAAAAAGTAATGATGGAACATTTCCCTAATCTGATGAGAGAAAAAGTCACACACATCCAGGAAACACAGACAGTCCTTAACAAGAGGAACCCAGAGAGGCCCACTGCAAGACATATCATAATTAAAATGGGAAAATTCCAACACAAAGAGAGGATCTTAAAGGCAGCAAGGGAGAAAAAGGAAGTAACGTACAAGGGAGCCCCAATAAGGTTAGCAACTGACTTCTCAATGGAAACGCTCCAAGCCAGAAGAGAATGGCAAAAAATATTCCAAGTAATGAGAAACAGAGGCACGCAACCAAGGCTACTTTACCCGGCACGGCTCTCCATCAAGATAGAAGGCCAAATAAGGAGTTTCCCAGACA
Organism: Desmodus rotundus; assembly: GCF_022682495.2. Taxonomy (NCBI): domain Eukaryota; kingdom Metazoa; phylum Chordata; class Mammalia; order Chiroptera; family Phyllostomidae; genus Desmodus; species Desmodus rotundus. The sequence goes on along the minus strand of NC_071400.1, from coordinate 47,154,099 downwards.
AAAGAAGCCTAAAAGAATACACCTCCACCAAACCAGCTCTGCAAGAGATGCTAAAGGGAATGCTTTAAGGAAAGGAAGGAAAAGAGAAAGACAGAGGTACACAGGTAGGAATAAAGGCAATGAATAACTTCCTATCGATAATAACCTTAAACGTAAATGGATTAAATGCTCCAATCAAAAGACATAGAAGAGCTGAATGGATAAGAAAACATGACCCACACACATGCTGCCTACAAGAGACCCATCTCAGGACAAAAGACTTACACAGACTGAAAGTGAAGGGCTGGAAACAAATTTTCCAAGCAAAGAGACAGGAAAAAAATGCAGGGGCAGCAACACTCATATCAGAAAAAATAGACTTCCAGAGAAGGGCCATAAAGAGAGACCCAGAAGGTCACTTCATAATACTCAAAGGAAGAATCCACCAAGAAGACATAAACATTGTAAATATATATGCACCCACTATAGGAGCACCCAAATAAAAAAAGAAAATCTTGGAGGACTTTAAGAAAGATATTGAGAGCAACACAATTATAGTAGGGGACTTTAACACCCCACTGTCAAAAATGGACAGGTTTTCCAAACAAAATATCAACAAGGATATTGTGTCACTTAACAATACCCTAGAGGAAATGGACTTAACTTATATAGAGAGAGCTTTTCATCCCAAAGAAGCAAAATACACATTCTTTTCAAGTGTACAGGGAACATTTTCAAAGATAGACCACATGATAAACACAAAGCAAGCCTCAACAAATTCAGAGCAAATTGAAATCATATCAAGCATTTTCTCTGACCACAAGGGACTGAAACTAGCAACCAACCGCAAAGGAAAAAACCCAAAACACTTAAAATCATGGAGACTGAATAGCATGCTATTAAACAATGAATGGGTCAAGAACGAGATTAGGGAAGAAATCAAAAAATTTCTGGAAACAAATGAAAATGAACTCACAACAACCCAAAACCTATGGGACACAGCAAAGGCAGTCCAGAGAGAGAAGTTCATAGCAATACAGGCCTACCTTAAAAAGATAGAAACATTCCAAACTAACAACCTAACCCTACATCTACAAGAAGTGGAGGAACAACAACAAAGACAGCCCAGAGCAAGGAGAAGGAAAGAAATAACCAAGATCAGAGGAGAGTTAAATGAAATAGAGACTAAAAGTACAATTCTAAGGATCAATGAATCCAGGAGCTGGTTCTTTGAAAAGATAAACAAAATCGACAAGCCTTTAAGTAGGCTCATCAAGAAAAAAAGAGAGGAGAACCAAGATGGCGGCGTAGGTAGACACACGGCGCCTCCACACACAACCAGAACTGACAGAAAATCAAATGGCAAGGGGGTCCAACACCAAGGAAATACAAAATAAACATTCATCCAGACCGGTAGGAGGGGCGGAGACGGGCACCGGGGTGGAGAGGACTCACGTGGCCGTGGCGGGACTGACACTGGCGGAGTGTGGGAGGAACGGGGCAGGCAGTCCCAGCACTAGCAGACCCTGCAACCCTACATTTGTGCAGATAAACTGAGAGGGCTGGACTCAGAGTGGTGGAGAGCGGGGCAGGCAGAGCAGTGTGTAGCACCCCGGGGCCCCACATTCACACACAGATAAACCGGGCGAACTGCGGGGAGCGAAGCAGACTGCACAACCCAGGGCTCCAGCTCCGGGAAAAAGCCTCAAACCTCTGATTGAAAGCGCCTGTGGGGGTTGGGGCAGCAGCAGGAGAGACTCCCAGCCTCACAGGAGAGGTCGTTGGAGAGACCCACAGGAGCCTAGAGTGTGCACAAGCCCACCCACTGAGGAACCAGCACCAGAGGGGCCCAGTTTGATTGTGGGTATTGGAGTGAAAGACTGAAATCCGGAGGAGAGTGAGGTGGGCGCCATTGCTCCCTCTCGACCCCTCCCCCACATACAGTGTCACAGCACAATGACCAGCGTTACCCCAGCCCGGTGAACATCTAAGGCTCCGCCCCTTAAAGTAACAGACACACCAAGACCAAAAAAAAAAAAAAAAAAAGGCCCAAATGACAGAACACTTCAAAGCTCCAGAAAAAATACAACTAAGCGAGGAAGAGATAGCCAACCTATCGGATGCACAGTTCAAAGCACTGGTTATCAATATGCTCACAGAATTGGTTGAATCTGTTCGAAAAGTAGATGAAAAAATGAAGCCTATGCAAATAGAAACAAAGGAAAATGTACAGGGAACCAATAGTGATGTGAAGGAAACTGGGACTCAAATCAACAGTGTGGACCAGAAGGTAGAAACAAACATCCAACCAGAAAAGAATGAAGAAACAAGAACTCGGAAAAATGAGGAGAGGCTTAGGAACCTCCAGGACATCTCAAAACGTTCCAACATCCGAATTATAGGGGTGCCAGTAGGAGAAGAGGAAGAACAAAAAATTGAAAACTTATTTGAACAAATAATGAAGGAGAACTTCCCTAATATGGCAAAGGAAATAGACTTCCAGGAAGTCCAAGAAGCGCAGAGAGTCCCAAAGAAGCTGGACCCAAGGAGGAACACACCAAGGCACATCATAATTACATTACCCAAGATTAAATGCAAGGACCTACATCCAAGATTACTGTATCCAGCAAAGCTATCATTTAGCATGGAAGGGAAGATAAAGTGCTTCTCAGATAAAGTCAAGTTAAAGAAGTTCATCATAACCAATCCCTTATTATATGAAATGTTAAAGGGAGTTACCTAAGACAAGAAGATCAAAAATAGGAGCAGTAAAAATGACAGCAAACTCACAGTTATTAACGACCACACCTAAAACAAAAACAAGAGCAAACTAGGCAAACAACTAGAACAGGAACAGAACCATAGAGATGGAGATCACATGGAGGGGTGTCAATAGGGGAGTGGGAGAGGGAGAGGGGGGGAAAGGTACAGAGAATAAGTAGCATAGATGATAGGTGGAAAATAGACAGGGGGAGGGTAAGAATAGTGTAGGAAATGTAGAAGCCAAAGAACTTAAATGTATGACCCATGGACATGAACTATAGGGGGGAATATGGGAGGGAGGGGGTGGGCAGGATGGAGTGGAGTGGGGGGGGGAATGGGCCAACTGTAATAGCATAATCAATGAATATATTAAAAAAAAAAGAAAAAAAAAGAGAGGATCCAAATACACACAATTAGAAATGAATGAGGAGACATTACAACTGATACCACACAAGTACAAAGGATTGTAAGAAATTACTACGAAGAACTGTATGCCAAGAAATTTGAAAACCTAGGTGAAATGGACATATTTCTAGAAAAACATAATCTTCCAATACTGAATGAAGAAGAAGCAGGAAACCAGAACAGACCAATAACAGGCGACAAAATTGAAGCAGTCATCAAATAACTCCCAACACACAAAAGCCCTGGACCAGATGGTTTTACAGGAGAATTCTACAAAGCATTCAAGGAGGAGCTAACCCCTATCCTTCACAGACTATTCGAAAATATCCAAACTGATGGAGGACTCCCAAACTGTTTTTATGAAGCCAGCATCATCCTAATCCCAAAACCAGATAAAGACACAACGAAGAAAGAAAGCTTCACGCCAATATTGGTGATGAACATAGACACTAAAATACTCAACAAAATATTGGGAAACCGTATCCAGCAATACATTACAAAGATCATACACCATGACCAAGTGGGATTCATCCCAGGGATGCAAGGATGGACCAATATTCGCAAATCAATAAACATAATACATCACTTCAACAACAGCAAAGACAAAAATCACATGATCATATCAATAGATGCGGAAAAAGCATTTGATAAGATACAGTACCCATTTCTGACAAAAACTCAGCAAAGTGGGAATAGAGGGAGCATTCCTCAACATAATAAAGGCTGTATATGTGAGACCTACAGCCAACATCATACTCAATGGACAAAAACTTGGAGCTTTCCCACTAAGATCAGGAACAAGACAAGAATTCCCCTTCTCACCACTTCTATTCAACATAGTATTGGAAGTCCTAGCCACAACAATCAGACAAGAAAAACAAATAAAAGGTATGCAAATTGGAAAGGAGGAAATGAAAATGTCACTGTTTGCAGAAGACATGATAGTGTACATGGAAAATACTATAGACTCCACCAAAAAACTACTCGACCTAATAAATGAATTTGGCAAAACGGCTGGATACAAAGTCAATACTCAGAAATCAAAGGAATTCCTGTATACCATCAATGAAACAGCAGAAACAGAAATCAGGAAAAAAATCCCATTTGATATAGCAAGAAGAAAAATAAAGTACCTAGTTAAAAACCTAATCAAGGAGGTAAAATACCTGTACTCAGAAAACTACACAACATTGAAGAAAGAAATTAAGGAAGACACAAATGGAAGTATGTACCATGCTCATGGATTGGAAGAATTAACATAATCAAAATGGCCATACTACCCTAAGCAATTTATAGATTCAATGCAATCCCCATTAGAGTACCCATGACATATTTCACAGATATAGAACGAACATTTCAGTAATTTATATGGAAGAACAAAGCCTCTGCTTCTTAAATTGATCTATTCTGCCTCCCTGGGTTTATGGGATGAACTTCTATGGTAGAATGCCAATGGGATTCAGTGGTGTTGTCTCCTTAATCTCCTGTGCTCACTGGTCTTGAGCTGACGTTTATGGGTGTAACATAGTCTAACTCTGATATTTTCAGCACTCCAGGTTTTGTTGTCTCACCTGTGGGAAAAAGAGAAAAAGGTGGGGGGAGAAAAAAAAAGAAGGGAAGGAGGGAAAAAGGGAATAGAAAAGGAAAGGAAAGAAGGAAGAAGGAATAAAGAAAGATCAGAGGCAAGATAAGAAGGAATTTTAACAAAAGTTAAAACAAAAGAATAAATAAAAGAAGGAAGGAAGAAGGAATAAAAAGGGTAAATGCTGGAAGCAAGAAGGAATAAAAAAAAGAAAGAAGGACAGAAAGGAAGAGGGAATTCAGGGGGAAAGGAGGAAAGAAAGAAAAAGAAAGTCTTCTGCTGGCTTTAAACCAGTCAGGTTAGTTCTGCTGGTCTTCCTGTCTGTGGAACGGGAGGGGGTGGTTGGAAGGGTTGGTTTCACTTTTCTCCCTTCCTGAGCCACACTCTTTACTGTTGTTCAGCCTCCAGTCCAGTTCCTCAGGGTCCTTCTGCTCCCCGCTAGGCCTTTAGTTCACCAGTTGAGCTGTCCTTGAGGTGCACTTGTTAGGGGTAACTCACACTCCACCTTCTTGCTCTTTGCTGTCTTAGGTGCTAGGGGCTCTGGTGCTGCTATGGCGTAGTTCAGCCCCCTACTGGGTCGAGTCTTTCTGGGGCATGCTGTCTCCCCTAGCCCTGAAGCTCCCCTCTGCTGGGTGTTCTGCCTTCCTCCTAAAGTGCCAGTAGGCCCTGCAGGGCTCTGTGCTCAGGGGTTAAGTAGGATTTGTAGGTGTGGTCCCTCACAGGCAGCTAGGCCATTGATCAGCCAATCTGCTGCTTTGGACCTGAGTCGCACGGCCCTCGGGTCCCTTGCTTTCGGCCTGTGGGTGGGGCAGCTAGCCTTTGCTCCCAATGCGCACCCACCCGAGGTTTCAGGTGTGGGCGGACAGCCGGGGTTTCAGTTGTAGGCCCCCACTCCACTAATCTGGGTGTGGGCAACCGGACTTCAGGTGAGTGCCGGGGCTTCTTGTCCTGCGTTCACAGTCCAGGGGCTGAAGGGGGAGGGGCGCCAGAGGCCGAGGCTGCTGTGGAGAGTTCTCTAATTAGCCGCTGGGTGCCTCTTATTTTCTTTTTCTTTTTGAGAAATTCTTCCTATTCAAGCCCCCCTGGTCCAAACATGTACCTGGCTGCTCACACAGCTCAGCCTGGCTCTCTCCCAAGAATCCTGCAGCAGACCCTGCGCCTGGGCCGGGGTTTCAGCCACCCTGGTCCCCGCGCTGGTCCTGGGGACCTTATTGTCCTTAAGCACTCTTCTTACTGTCAGATCTTTCAATGTCCTCTATCTTTGGTCTCCGATCTTCATATATGCTGGAATACCGTTGGCTGTTCGCTCTGCTCCTCAGATCAGCTAGGTATTTCACTGGTGTTGAGGGGAAGTGGACTCTGCTCCCACCTATCTCGCCACCATCTTCTCTCCCTCAATGACTTTTATACATGCTTTCATGCCATCACTGTCAATCATGATGTCTACAAGGTAAGTTATTTAAAACAGAAATATATTCTAGAGAGAAATTTTTATATGAGGTTCACCTGTGTGTACTTCAAAATTGAAGGATATAATTTTATTGTCTTATTTGGAAATTAAAATTTTGCCTTGGCTGGTGTGGCTCAGTGGATTGTGTACTGGCCTGTGTACCAAAGGGTGGCAGGTCTGATTATCAGTCAGGGCACATGCCTCGATTGTGTGCCAGGTCCCCAGTTGGGGGCGTGGGAGAGGCAACCACTCATTGGTGTTTCTCTCCCTCTTTTTCTCCCTCCATTTCCCTCTCTCTGAAAATAAATAAATAAAATCTTTTTAAAAAGAAAGAAATTAGTTTGCTTCCAGCACTTGGCTATTGTAATTTGTGCTGCTATGAACACTGGGGTGCATAGCTAGCAACCCAATTGCCCATCAATAAATGAATGGATCAAAAAACTATGGTATATTTACACAATGGAATACTATTCAGCAGAAAAAAAGAAGAAACTCCTACCTTTTGCGACAGCATGATGGATCTAGAGAGCATTATGCTAAGTGAAATAAGCCAGGTGGTGGAAGACAAATACCATATGATCTCACCTATAAGTGGAACCTAATCAACAAAACAAACAAGCAAACAAAATACAATCAAAGACAGTGAAATTAAGAACAAACTGACAGTGACCAGAAGGGAAGTGGGAGGGGATTAAGGGGGAGGAAAGGGGGAGGGGTTTTCAGGAACTTGTATAAAGGACACATGGACAAATCCAAAGGGGGGTAGGATTGAGGATGGGAGGTAGGGATGGCTGGGGTGGGGGGAAAATGGAGACAGCTGTACTTGAACAATAAATAAATGAATTAAAAAATAAAATAAAGGTTTAAAAAGTTAAATAAAGAAATTAAAATTTAAGTAGAAAATTTAAAATTTTCCATTGGTATCCCATTGGAAATGAAAGCCAGATAGAATGTATATAATTTAACATTTTGCAAAATAACAGTCTCAACTCAGCAAGAAATTGCTGGTGAGATTTCCTTTAAGCTGTTTTCTAAGAACTGGGAATAAGAAGAAGTTGGGGCTAGACTTCTGGCCAAGATGGAGGCATAGGTAGACTCAATGTGCCTCCTCGCACAACCAAAAGAAGGACAACAACAATTTAAAAACAAAAAACACCCACAACTGACAGACAATCGAGCTGTATGGAAGTCCAACAACCAAGGAGATAAAGAAGAAACATTCATCCAGACCGGTAGGAGGGTCAGAGATGGACATCCGGGTGGACAGGACTTGCGGCAAGGTGGTGGCTGGTGGACACAGGGAGGTGGCGGATTGTGGAGTGGGGTGGGCAAAGCTGCAGCTGGCCATCGAGGCAGCAGCTGGTGGACTGGGTGACAGACCTCTCAATCCAGAGTTCCAGCATAACTCAGTTTCCAGGGGAAATAAAGCCTCAAGCCACTGATTGAAAACGCCTGTGGGGGTTGAGGTGTTAGCGGGAGAAACTCCCAGCCTCACAGGAGAGTTCATTGGAGAGACCCACAGGGGCCTAGAATGTACACAAACCCACTCACTCGGGAAGCAGCACCAGAAGGGCTCAATTTCATTGTGGGTAGTGAAGGAAGTGACTGAAAACCACCTAAGAGTGGAGCAAGCACCATTGCTTCCTCTCGGACCCCTCCCCCACATACAGCATCACAGTGCAGCGACTAGCATTACCCCACATTGGTGAACACCTGAGGCTCTGCCCCTTTATGCAACAGGCACGTCAAGAAAAAAAAAAAATGGCCCAAATGAAAGAACAGATCAAAGCTCTAGAAAAAAATACAGCTAAGCGACGAAGAGATAGCCAACTTACCAGATGCACAGTTCAAAACACTGGTAATCAGGAAGCTCACAGAATTGGTTGAATTTGGTAACAAATTAGATGAAAAAATGAAGGCTATGCTAAGAGAGACAAAGGAAAATGTACAGGGAACCAATAGTGATGGGTAGGAAACTGGAACTCAAATCAACAGTGTGTACCAGAAGGAAGAAAGAAACATCCAACCAGAAAAGAATGAAGAAACAAGAATTCAAAAAAATGAGGAGAGGCTTAGGAACCTCCAGGACATCTTCAAATATTCCAACATCCGAATTATAGGGGTACCAGAAGGAGAAGAGGAAGAGCAAAAAAATTGAAAACTTATTTGAACAAATAATGAAGGAGAACTTCCCTAATCTGGCAAAGGAAATAGACTTCCAGGGAGTCCAGGAAGCTCAGAGAGTCCCAAAGAAGCTGGACCCAAGGAGGAACACACCAAGGCACATCATAATTACTTTACCCAAGATTATACATAAGGAGAGAATCTTAGAAGCAGCAAGAGAAAAGAACACAGTTACCTACAAAGGACTTCCCATAAGACTGTCAGCTGATTTCTCAAAAGAGACCTTACAGGCAAGAAGGGACTGGAAAGAAGTATTCCAAGTCATGAAAGGCAAGGACCTACATCCAAGATTGCTCTATCCAGCAAAGCTATCATTTAGAATGGAAGGGCAGATAAAGTGCTTCTCAGATAAGGTCAAGTTAAAGGAGTTCATCATCACCAAGCCCTTATTCTATGAAATGTTAAAGGGACTTATCTAAGAAAAAGAAGAAGATCAAAACTATGAACAGTAAAAAGACAACAAACTCACAACTATCAATAACTGAACCTAAAAGAGAACAAAAACAAAAATGAACTGGAATAAGCAAACGACTGGAACAGGAACAGAACCACAGAAATGGAGAACACATGGAGAGTTATCAACAGGGGAGTGGGAGAGGGCGGGGATATGGTACAGAGAATAAGTAGCATAAATGGTAGGTAGAAACTAGACAGGGGGAAGGTAAGAATAATATAGGAATTGTAGAAGCCAAAGAATTTATATGTATGACCCATGGACATGAACTATAGGGGGGAATGTGGAAGGGAGGGGGTGTGCAGGATGGAGTGGAGTGAAGGGGGGAAATGGGACAACTGTAATAGCATAATCAATAAAATATATTAAAAGAAAAAAAGAAGTTGGGTCTAAAAGTGTTATTGCACTTCAGTGACTGACTACCCACAGTGTAGTCAGCATTATGCTAGGCACTTAAGGGGATTCAGAAGAAGTATTGGTGTTTCTCTTGTAGTTTGTGACTGCTACAGAGTTAATCTTGGTGAAGTTTGTGTAGAAATACATGGTGTTAAATTTTGGTTTCCCCTTTAGGTACAGTTTTTATACAGGAGGGAATTCTAACATTACTCATGTTAAAGAGCTATTGGATCTGAGGCTCTTAGGGATTGCTACAGGGTAATCAAAAGACCACCTATTGGTCTCAGGTCTGGGAAGTGGTTAATTTTGAGGTTGTAATTCTCTGCTCCTACCTTTCTCCACTCCTCCAAATTGTTAATTTCTACTCTTCCTATCAAAGTTTGCAAAAGATGAGTAGAAAACCGATGACTACATTCACTCATTTTGGTGTAATGCTTCCTTATCTTTGATTTTATGTGTTATCTTGTCTCTAGGCAGAAACTTGCTAAAATTTTCATAGCTATGAAGTGACATTTCCACATTGTTTACAACAGGATACTTGTCTTATTAATGGAGAAAGATGCTGCAGGCATCCCAGACTTTAGACAGCTTCTCTGTCCCAGGAACCAAGGCAGACCTGGAGAATGAGTAGCTCCTTTCATTGAATCCTTCACAGTCGTCTGAAATGTTCCAACTCTTAAATCACACACAGGGCAGTGTGTTTATCTCAGATTATACAAGGCTCTTTCAGATCAGGTAGAAAGCCTCAGGGCTAGACCAAGCCATGTAAAGAGGTCTCACAAATAGACACCATGCCTGTCAATCATCAGGAACTACAAACTAATCAAAAAGTACACATGGAGACTATGAAGAGGAAAATCCATGGAATCAGACTACCTATCACAACTTGTTGAACTCAAGCAGCCTGAAGAGAAAAACAAATTGCCAAAAGCTAATTCAGTTGAAACTAAAATAAAAAAATGATTCAGCATGGGCAGTATAACACAGCTGCTGGTTTAATTAATCCACCTGATACTATTCAGACAATTGTGGGAACATAGAGATAAGGCCATTAGGTATTTTTGGTTCTTTATGGCTACAGTACGGAGTTAGCAGGCTGTTTCCATGACAGAACAGGGCTATGTGAATGCAAAAATGGAATCTAAGTATTTATACCTGTTTATTAAAAATAAACTAAGTACAAAGTTAAATATTGAACCAGCAGTGATTCACCAAACCTGTTCGTGTTTTCATTTTTGTTTTAAAAATGGAATCACTTTCCCTGCCACTCGATAACCTGAAATGGAAGGGAGAAGGTTACTGAAGAATTATGAACTGGGTGATTTGTCTTCAGTTTCAATTCTCCTGATATAACCTCATCCCAACCAGACACATTTCTATACATTTTCTTCCCTTTCTCTGTCCTTATGCTGGTTTTTGTAACCCACAGTTTCCCACAGCAGTCTTACAACAAGGCCAGGCAAGGCCCATACTCCCTGAACTTCTCTCATAATGGCCAGCCAGTGAATTTTAAAAATTTTTTTATTGTTATTCAATTACAGTTGTATGCCTTTTCCACCCATCGCTCCACTCCACCCCAGCTGAACCCACCTCCCTCCCCCCTCCAACCTCCCGCTTGATTTTGTCCATGTGACCTTCATAGTAGTTCCTGTAATCTCCTCTTCTCACTGTCCCCTCCCCACTCCCCTCTGGCTATTGTTATTCTTAACTTCAATGTCTCTGGTTATATTTTGTTTGTTTTTTTCTTCTGTTGATTATCTTCCAGTTAAAGGTGAGATCATATGGTATTTGTCCCTGACCACAATGCTTATTTCACTTAGCAAAATGCTCTCCAGTTCCATCCATGCTGTTGCAAAGGGTATAAGCTCCTTCTTTCTCTCTGCTGCATAGAATTCTATTGTGTAAATGTACCATAGTTTTTGGTTCCACTCATTTGCTGATGGGCACTTAGGTTGCTTCCAGTACTTGGCTATTGTAAATTGTGCTGCTGTGAACATTGGGGTGCACAGGTTCGTTTGGATAGGTGTTTCAGGGTCAATAGGGTATAATCCCAGCAAAGGAATTTCTGGGTCAAAAGGCAGTTCCATTTTTAGTTTTCTCAGGAAATTCCATACTGTTTTCCACAGTGGCCTCACCAGTCTGCATTCCCGCCAACAGTGCACTAGGGTTCCCTTTTCTCCACATCCTCTCCAACATTTGTTTGTTGATCTGTTTATGTAGGCCACTCTAACCAGTGTGAGATGGTTTAAAACCTCATTGTGGTTTTAATTTGCATCCTTCTGATGGCTAGTGATGCTGAGCATCTTTTCAGATGCCTCTGGGACCTCTATGTCTTCCTTGGAGAAGTGTCTGTTCAAGTCCTTTGCCCATTTTTAATTGAGTGGTTTGTCTTCCTGGAGTGCGGTCGCGTGAATTCTTTATACATTTTGGAGATCAGGCCCTTGTCTGAAGTATCATTGGCAAATATGTTTTCCCATACTGTTGGTTCTCTTCGTAATTTAGTGCTGTTTTCTTTAGCCATGCAGAAGCTTTTTATTTTGATGAGGTCCCATTTGTTTATTCTTTCCTTTATGTACCTTGCTTTAGGGGACATGTCTGTGAGGATGTTGCTGCGTGGAATGTCTGAGATTTTCCTGCCAATGTTTTCCTCTATGACTTTTATGGTGTTACGACTTATATTTAAGTCTTTTATCCACCTTGAATTTATTTTTGTGTATGGCGTAAGTTAGTGGTCGAGTTTCATTTTTTTGCACGTAGCTGTCCAGATCTCCCAACACCATGTGTTGAAGAGGCTATTTTTTCTCCATTTTATGGTCCTGCCTCCTTTGTCAAATATTAATTGACCGTAAAGACTTGAGTTTATTTTTGGGCTCTCTGTTCTGTTCTACTGGTCTATGTGCCTGTTTTTATTGCCAGTACCAGGCTGTTTTGACTACAGTGGCCTTGTAATACAGTTTGATATCAGGTATTGTGTTCCCTCCTGCTTTGTCCTTCTTTCTCAAAATTGCTACAGCTCTTCGGATTCATTTATGGTTCCATATGAATTTTTGAAGTGTTTGTTCTATATCTGTGAAATATGTCATGAGTACTTTAATAGGGATTGCATTGAATCTATAAATTGCTTTGGGTAGTATGGCCATTTTGAGGACGTTAATTCTTCCAATCCATGAGCATGGTACATGCTTCTATTTGTTTGTGTCTTCCTTAATTTCTTTCTTCAATGTTGTGTAGTTTTCTGAGTACAGGTCTTTTACTCCTTCATTAGGTTTATTCCTAGGTACTCTAGTTTTCTTGTTTCTATATCAAATGGGATTTATTTCCTGATTTCTGTTTCTGCTGTCTCGTTGGTATACAGGAATGCCTTTGATTTCTGAGTGTTAACTTTGTATACAGCTGTTTTGCCAAATTCATTTATTAGGTTAAGTAGTTTCTTGGTGGAGTCTATAGGATTTTCCATGTACACTATCATGTCATCTGCAAGCAGTGACAGTTTCATGTCCTTCTTTCCAATTGGCATGCCTTTTATTTCTTTCTCTTGTCTGATTGTTGTGGCTAGGACTTCCAATACTATGTTGAATAGAAGTGGTGAGAGGGGGCATTCTTGTCTTGTTCCTGATCTTAGTGGGAAAGCTCCAAGTTTTTGTCCATTGAGTATGATGTTGGCTGTAGGTTTCTCATATATGGTCTTTATTATGTTAAGGAATGCTCCGTCTATCCCACTTTGCTGAGTGTTTTTACCATAAATGCATGCTGTAACTTATCAAATCCTTTTTCCATATCTGTTGATATGATCATGTGATTTTTGTGTTTGCTGTTTTTTTTAATTTATTTTTTATTGTTATTCAATTACAGTTGTATGCCTTTTCTCCCCCTCCCTTCCCCCACCCCAGCTGAACCCACCTCCCTCCCCCACCCCCACCATCCCCCCCGATTTTGTCCATGTGTCCTTTATAATAGTTCTTGCAATCCCCTCTTCCCACTGTCCCCACCCCACTCCACCCTGGTGACTGCTGGACCGTTCCCCCGCTCAATGTCTCTGGTTGTATTTTGTTTGCTTTTTTCTTTTGTTGATTATGTCCCAGTTAAAGGTGAGATCATGTGGTATTTGCCCCTCACTGCCTGGCCTATTTCACTTAGCATAATGCTCTCCAGTTTCATCCATGCTGTTGTGAAGGGTATAAGCTCCTTCTTTCTCTCTGTTGCGTAGAATTCCATTGTATAAATATACCATAGTTTTTGGATCCACTCGTTTGCTGATGGGCACTTCGGTTGCTTCCAGTACTTGGCTATTGTAAATTGTGCTGCTATGAACATTGGGGTGCACAGGTTCTTTTGGATTGGTGTTTCAGTGTTCTTAGGGTATAATCCCAGCAGCGGAATTGCTGCATCAAAGGGCAGTTCCATTTTTAGTTTTCTGAGGAAATTCCATACTGTTTTCCACAGTGGCCTCACCAGTCTGCATTCCCACCAACAGTGCACTGGGGTTCCCTTTTCTCCGAATCCTCTCCAACATTTGTTTGTGGATTTGTTTATGTTGGCCACTCTGACTGGTGTGAGATGATACCTCATTATGGTTTTAATTTGCATCTTTCTGATGGCTACTGATGCTGAGTATCTTTTCATATGTCTCTGGGACCTCTGTATGTCTTCCTTGGAGAAGTGTCTGTTCAAGTCTTTTGCCCATTTTTTAATTGGGTTGTTTGTCTTCCCGGAGTGGAATCGTGTGAGTTCTTTATATATCTTGGAGATCAGGCCCTTGTCTGAGGTACGTTGGCAAATATCTTTTCGCATAGTGTTGGTTCTCTTTGTAATTTGGTGATGTTTTCTTTAGCCATGCAGAAGCTTTTTATTTTGATGAGATCCCATTTGTTTATTCTTTCCTTTATGTCCCTTGCTTTAGGGGACATATCTGTGAGGATGTTGCTGCGTGGAATGTCTGAGATTTGCCTGCCAATGTTTTCCTCAAGGACTTTTATGGTGTTACAACTTATATTTAAGTCTTTTATCCATCTTGAGTTTATTTTTTGTATGGCGTAAGTTGGTGATCGACTTTCATTGTTTTGCACGAAGCTGTCCAGATCTCCGAACACCATATGTTGAAGAGGCTGTTTTTGCTCCATTTTATGGTCCTGCCTCCTTTGTCAAATATTAATTGACCGTAAAGACTTGAGTTTATTTCTGGGCTCTCTGTACTGTTCCATTGGTCTATGTGCCTGTTTTTATGCCAGTCCCAGGCTGTTTTGATTACAGTGGTCTTGTAATACAGTTTGATATCAGGTATTGTGATCCCTCATGCTTTGTTCTTCTTCCTCAAAATTGCTGCAGCTATTCGCGGTCGTTTATGGTTCCATTTAAATTTCTGAAATGTTCGTTCTATGTCTGTGAAATATGTCATGGTTACTCTAATAGGGATTGCATTCAATCTATAAATTGCTTTGGGTAGTATTGCCATTTTTATGATGTTAATTCTTCCAATCCATGAGCATGGTACATGCTTCCATTTGTGTCTTCCTTAATTTCTTTCGTCAGTGTTGTGTAGTTTTCCGAGTACAGGTCTTTTACCTCCTTGGTTAGGTTTATTCCTAAGTACTTTATTTTTCTTGTTGCTATATCAAATAGGATTTTTTTCCTGATTTCTGTTTCTGCAGTTTCGTTGTTGGTGTACATGAATGCCTTTGATTTCTGAGTATTGACTTTGTATCCAGCTGTTTTGCCAAATTCATTTATAACAGAGAGTAGTTTTCTGGTGGAGTCTATAGGATTTTCCATGTACACTACCATGTCATCTGCAAACAGTGACATTTTCATTTCCTCCTTTCCAATTTATATGCCTTTTATTGCTCTTTATTGTCTGATTGCTGTGGCTAGGTCTTCCAATACTATGTTAAATAGGAGTGGTGAGAAAGGGCATCCTTGTGTTGTTCCTGATCTTAGTGGGAAAGCTCTAAATTTTTGTCCTTTGAGTATGATGTTGGCTGTCGGTCTCTCATATATGGCCTTTATTATGTTGAGGAATGCTCCCTCTATTCCCACTTTGCTGAGTGTTTTTTTATCAGAAACGGGTTCTGTACCTTATCATATGCTTTTTCTGCATCTATTGATATGATCATGTGATTTTTGTCTTTGCTGTTGTTGATGTGATGTATTGTTTATTGATTTGCGAATATTGGTCCATCCTTGCATCCCTGGGATGAATCCCACTTGGTCATGGTGGATCATCTTTGTAATGGATTGCTGGATGCGGTTTGCCAATATTTTGTTGAGAATTTTAGCGTCTATGTTCATCAGCGATATTGGCCTGAAGTTTTCTTTCTTCGTTGTGTCTTTGTCTAGTTTTGGGATTAGGATGATGGTGGCTTCATAAAAAGAGTTTGGGAGACTTCCATCAGTTTGGATTTTTTCGAATAGTCGGTGAAGGATAGGGGTTAGCTCTTCCTTAAATGCTTTGTAGAATTCTCCTCTAAAACCATCTGGTCCAGGGCTTTTGTGTGATTGCTTCAATTTCCTTTGCTGATATTGGTCTGTTCAGGTTTTCTGCTTCTTCTTCATTCACTTTTGGAAGATTATATTTTTCTAGAAATGTGTCCATTTCATCTAGGTTTTCAAATTTCTTAGCATACAGGTCTTCATAGTAATTTCTTACGATCCTTTGTATTTCTGTGGTATCAGTTGTAATCTCTCCACTTTCATTTCTAATTCTGTTTATTTGGATCCTCTCTCTTTTCTTCTTGATGAGCCTACTTAAAGGCTTGTCGATTTTGTTTATCTTTTCAAAGAACCAGCTCCTGGATTCATTGATCCTTACAATTGTGCTTTTAGTCTCTATGTCATTTAGTTCTGCTCTGATCTTGGTTATATCCTTCCTTCTGCTTGCTCTGGGCTGTCTTTGTTGTTGTTCCTCCAGTTCTTGTAGGCATAGGGTTAGGTTGTTTGTAAAGGCTTGTCAATTTTGTTTATCTTTTCAAAGAACCAGCTCCTGGATTCATTGATCCTTAGAATTGTGCTTTTACTCTCTATGTCATTTAGTTCTGCCCTGATCTTGGTTATATCCTTCTTTCTCCTTGCTCTGGGCTGTCTTTGTTGTTGTTCCTCCAGTTCTTGTAGGCGTAGGGTTAGGTTGTTTATTTGAAATGTTTCTATCTTTTTAAGGTAGGCCTGTATTGCTATGAACTTCCCTCTCAGTATTGCTTTCGGTGTGTCCCATAGCTTTTGGGTTGTTGTGAGTTCATTTTCATTTGTTTCCAGAAAGTTTTTTATTTCTTCCCTAATCTCGTTCTTGACCCATTCATTGTTTAATAGCATGCTATTCAGTCTCCATGATTTTAAGTGTTTTGGGTTTTTTCCTTTGCGGTTGGTTTCTAATTTCAGTCCCTTGTGGTCAGAGAAAATGCTTGATATGATTTCAATTTTCTTGATTTTGTTGAGACTTGCTTTTTGTCCTATCATGTGGTCTATCTTGAGAAAGTTCCATGGACACTTGAAAAGAATGTGTATTTTGCTTCTTTGGGATGAAAAGCTCTATATATATCAGTTAAGTCCATTTCCTCTAGGGTACTGTTAAGTGACACAATATCCTTGTTGATATTTTGTCTGGAAGACCTGTCCATTTTTGATAGTGGGGTGTTAAAGTCCCCTACTATAATTGTGTTGCTCTCAATATCTTTCTTGAAATCCTCCAGGATTTTCTTTATGTATTTGGGTGATCCTATGTTGGGTGCATATATATTTACAATGTTTATGTCTTCTTGGTGGATTCTTCCTTTGAGTATTATGAAGTGACCTTCTGGGTCTCTCTTTATGGCCCTTCTCTGGAAGTCTATTTTTTCTGATATGAGTGTTGCTGCCCCTGCATTTTTTTCCTGTCTCTTTGCTTGGAAAATTTGTTTCCAGCCCTTCACTTTCAGTCTGTGTAAGACTTTTGTCCTGAGATGGGTCTCTTGTAGGCAGCATATGTGTGGGTCATGTTTTCTTATCCATTCAGCTCTTCTATGTCTTTTGATTGGAGCTTTTAATCCATTTACGTTTAAGGTTATTATCGATAGGAAGTTATTCATTGCCTTTATTCCTACCTGTGTTCCTCTGTCTTTCTCTTTTCCTTCCTTTCCTTAAAGCATTCCCTTTAGCATCTCTTGCAGAGCTGGTTTGGTGGAGGTGTATTCTTTTAGGCTTCTTTTGTCTGGGAAACTCCTTATTTGGCCTTCTATCTTGATGGAGAGCCTTGCTGGGTAAAGTAGCCTTGGTTGCATGCCTCTGTTTCTCATTACTTGGAATATTTTTTGCCATTCTCTTCTGGCTTGGAGCGTTTCCATTGAGATCAGTTGCTAACCTTATTGGGGCTCCCTTGTACGTTACTTCCTTTTTCTCCCTTGCTGCTTTTAAGATCATCTCTTTGTCTTGGAAATTTGCCATTTTAATTATGATGTGTCTTGCAATGGTTCTCTTTGGTTTCCTCTTGCTTGGGACTCTCTGTGTTTCCTGGATTTGGGTGACTTTTTCTCTCCTCAGATTAGGGAAATTTTCCATCATTACTTTTTCAAACAGGTTTTCTATCCCTTGCTCTTCTTCTTCTCCTTCTGGTATTCCTATTATATGGATATTGGTACGTTTCATGTTGTCCCGCATTTCCCTTATTGCCTCTTCATTCTTTCTGAGCCTCTTTTCCTTTTCTTGCTCTTTCTGGGTGTTTTTTTCTACTTTGTCCTCCAGCTCGCTGATCCGATCTTCTGCTTCATCAAGTCTGCTTTTTATTCCTTCTACTGTGTTCTTCAATTCAGAAATTGTATTATTTATTTCCTCTTGGCCCTTGTTGATAGTTTCTATTTCCTTTTTCATGTTGATATAGTTTGCAGTGTGTTCATTGTAGTTTCCCTGTAGTTTCTGGTAGTTCTCTTTGAGCTCAGAGAGCTCAGTGAGCTTCCTGATAACCATTGCTTTGAACTCAGTATCTGATAGTTGACTTGCCTCTTTTTCGGTTACCATTATTTCTGAGATTTCCTCCTTTCCTTTCATTTGGGAATTGTTTCTTTGTCTTCCCATTGTTTGTGAGACTCTTCTTGTTAGCCTCTGCTTCTTAAATTGATCTATTCTGCCTCCCTGGGTTTATGGGATGAATTTCTATGGTAGAATGCCAATGGGATTCAGTGGTGCTGTCTCCTTAATCTCCTGTGCTCACTGGTCTTGAGCTGATGTTTATGGGTGTAACACGGTCTAACTCTTGTCTTTTCAGCACTCCTGGTTTTGTTGTCTCACCTGTGGGAAAAATAGAAAGTGGGGAAGAAAAGGAAAACAAAAGGAAGGGAAGGAGGGAAAAAGGAAATAGAAAAGGAGAAAAGGAAAGAAGGAAGGAAGAAGGAATAAAGAAAGATCGGAGGCAATATAAGAAGGAATTTTAACAAAAATTAAAACATAGAAATAGATAAAAGAAGGCAGGAAGAAGGCATAAAAAAGGTAAAGGAAGGGAGGAAGAAGGAATGAAAAAAAAAAAGAAAGGAAGAAGGAATTCAGGGGGAAAGGAGGAAAAGAAAAAAATAAAAAATCTTCTGCTGGCTTTAAACCGGTCAGGTTAGTTCTGCTGGTCGTCCAGTCTGTGCAACGGGAGGGGGTGGTTGGAAGGATTGGTTTCACTTTTCTCCCTTCCTGGGCCACATTCTTCGCTGTTGTTCATCCTGCAGTGTCACCCAGCCCTGCAGCTCCCCTCTGCTGGGTGTTCTGCCTTTGTCCTAGAGAGCTAGTAGGCCCTGCAGGGCTCTGTGTGCAGGTGATTGTAGGTGTGGTCCCTGGCAGGCAGTCAGGCGGTTGATCAGCCAATCCAGCTGCTTTGGGTTTGGGATGAGCGTAGCCGGCAGATCCAGCCGCCTTCGGCTTGAGTCTCTCGGGAGGGCGCGGCCACCCTGGGACTGAGTCCAGAGGCACTCAGGTCTGTGGTTTTGGGCCTGTGGGTGGAGCAGCTAGCCTCTGCTCCAGATGCTCTCCCACCTGAGGTTTCAGGTGTGGGCCCCCAGTTCGCTAATCTGCATGCGCACAACCAGGCCTCAGGTGAGCGCTGGGGCTGCTCATCCCGACCTCGCAGTCCAGGGGCGGAGGGGGGAGGGGCACCAGGGGCCGAGGCTGCTGCCTAGAGTTCTCTAACTAGCCCCTGAGTTCCTCTATTTTCTTTTTCTTTTTGAGAAATTCTTTCTATTCACACCCCTCTGGTCCAAACAAGCACCTGGCTCCTCACAGCTCAGCGTGGCCCTCTCCCAAGACTCTTGCAGCAGCCCCTGCGCCTGGGCTGGGGCTTCTGCTGCCCTTGTCCTGTGCAGGTCCCGGGTCCCGGGGACCTTATTGTCCTTAAGCACTCTTCTTACTGTCAGATCTTTCAATGTCCTCTCTCTTTGGTCTCTGATCTTCATATATGCTGGAATACTGTTGGCTGTTCGCTCTGCTCCTCAGATCCACTAGGTATTTCCCTGGCGTTGAGGGGAAGTGGACCCGCTCCCACCTATGTTGCCGCCATCTTCCTCCCCCCTGTTTGCTGTTTTTATATGATGTATTATATTTATTGATTTGCGAATGTTGTACCTTCCTTGCATCCCTAGGATGAATCCCACTTGGTCATGGTGTATCATCTTTGTAATGTATTGCTGGATGCAGTTTGCCAATATTTTGTTGAGAACTTTAGCGTCTATGTTCATCAGTGCTATTGGCCTGAAGTTTTCTTTCTTTATTGTGTCTTTGTCTGGTTTTGGGATTAGGATGATGCTGGCTTCACAAAAACAGTTTGGGAGTCTTTCCTCATTTTGGATTTTTTCGAATAGTCTGTGAAGGATAGGGGTTAGCTCTTTCTTAAATGCTTTGAAGAATTCTCCTGTGAAACCATCTGGTCCAGGGCTTTTGTGTGTTGGGAGTTTTTTGATGACTGCTTCAATTTCCTTTGCTGTTATTGATCTGTTCAGGGTTTCTGCTTCTTCTTCATTCAGTTTTGGAAGATTATATTTTCCTAGAAATGTGTCCATTTCACCTAGGTTTTCAAATTTCTTGGCATACAGTTCTTCGTAGTAATTTCTTACAAGCCTTTGTATTTTTGTGTATCAGTTGTAATTTCTCCTGTATCATTTCTAATTGTGTTTATTTGGATCCTCTCCCTTTTTTTCTTGATGAGCCTACTTAATGGCTTGTTGATTTTGTTTATGTGTTCAAAGAACCAGCTCCTGGATTCATTGATCCTTAGAATTGTGCTTTTACTCTCTATGTCATTTAACTCTACTCTGATCTTGGTTGTTTTCTTCCTTCTGCTTGCTCTGGGCTGTCTCTGTTGTTGTTCCTCAAGTCTTGTAGGTTTAGTGTCAGGTTGTTTGTTTGAAATGTTTCTATCTTTTTAAGGTAGACCTATATTGCTATGAACTTCCCTCTCAGTATTGCTTTCGGTGTGTCCCATAGCTTTTGGGTTGTTGTGAGTTCGTTTTCATTTGTTTCCAGAAAGTTTTTTATTTCTTCCCTAATCTCGTTCTTGACCCATTCATTGTTTAATAGCATGCTCCTCAGTCTCCATGATTTTGGGTGTATTTGCTTTTTTCCTTTGGGGTTGGTTTCTAGTTTCAGTCCCTTGTGGTCAGAGAAAATGCTTGATATGATTTCAATTTTTCTGAATTTTTTAGGCTTGCTTTTTGTCCTATCATGTGGTTTATCTTTGAAAATATTCCATGTACCCTTGAAAAGAATGTGTATTTTGCTTCTTTGGGATGAAAATCTCTGTATATATCAGTTAAGTCCATTTCATCTAGGGTATTGTTAAGTGACAGTAAATTTTTCCTATCATATAGCATTTCCACGGTACCCATTGCCTTCCTCTGTGTAGGCAGGTATGCTTATTTGAGGTCATAGATCCTTTTCTCAAAGTGTACCAGGCAATGGAGGCCCTTATAGGAAATATGCTGAGGTAGAAAGTTCCATAAGTAACTAGGGTAATTGTTATTGGCTGTATTGGAAATCATGATGAGGGGCCTATTGCTGATTATGAAACTTTCTCTGGAGCTGAGTCATAGCCACTGTCCTAAGGCTTGTTTTAAGACTTATCATTTTGGTGATTTTGGTGATGATGAGATAGCTTGCACTTATTATCTACCAGGCACATTTTAAGTCCTTTGACATGTATTATTAAGTTTTTAGTCCTTAGATAATCCTATGAGGTAGGTAGTGTCATTATCCCTATTTTCCAGATAAAGATACTAAAGCACAGAGAGGTTAAGTGAGTTGCCCAAAGCCACACAGCTTATAAATGATACATATGTGATTCTAATCAAGACAGCATGTCTTCATAGTTTCATGCTCTTAAGCATTGAATTCATGAATACTGTTCTCTATGAGAACATGGATTTTAATTGGATCCAAAGTTGTACTAGAAGAGTCTGACTGTCAGGTTTCATAGAAGTCTTTTCAATTTACTGATCTTTTAGATTTATTTGAAAGGTTCTAACTTACTTTTCCAAGTCACCTAAAAGTGTGAGCACACTTCTGTGGGGAAGGCAAGGAGCACAGATTTATTTTCAGGTGTCCAGCTCTAATTCCCCCCTGAAAAGCAGTTGAAGCTTAGTACTGCTGCCCCTTATGTGGCATCACTAGGAGCGGAGATGGTAGCTGGTGGCAAAAGATGCAGTTCTCACAGCCAATGGGACTGCAAAACTAACTTTATCATATTAGCAAGACAAAGGAGAAGGCATGATCTCTTCTATCTTCTTTCTTTCCCTTTTCCTATACTTGATTTAAGGCTGCTCTAGCTCACTTACTTGAAATTATCTAGAGAAATATGCTTGGTGGGGGATCACCATGTGCACCTTTTCCCAGGAAGCTTCCTCATGGGCACCCACAGTCTTAGAAATCTCTCTTTTTCCCTTCCCCAGGAATTGTTTGGAGCCTGATAGTTCTCTAGGGCCAGCCAGGAGTTTGCAAAGTAGCTGCACTTATTTCAGAATTTATGGGTGTGTGACCTAGACATCAATAGTTTTTAAATAAAGTTCCCTAAGTGATTCTAATATGCAGCCAGGCCTGTGAACCACTGACAACCTCCTTGTCTTCCTTAATTTACAAAAAGAACACCTGACTCTCATCATACCCATTAAACACTGTGAAATACACACACAAACACACAAACACACCAGAAGTTATTTGCTTGCTAATTTTATCCCCCCCCCCCCCGCCCCAGTTTCCCAGGTAGAGACCATTGGAGATGCTTAAACGTGGTGGCCTCAGGCCTCTCAACAAGGAGTAGCAGTAAGCTTGAAGCTGAGATTGCAAACTTGTACCTAGATATCCTGAGCTCTGTGGATACCTTCAAGATTTGGTGTATGCCAGAGATGCCAGTCCAGATTCGAATAAGCCTGCACTCAGGTAACAATGACCAGTAAAGCAAAAGATGACATTCCCATATGTCTAAAGGGAAAACTAGAAAAGGAGGGAGAGGATATCACTTTCTTGATTATTAGAGGCTGGATTATCCAGGTGTCTAGTGTTGCATAATTCCTTCAATCCTACTTAAGTTTACTCTCTTCCCAGTGGGCAGCAGTCCTTCTTCAAAGTACGAAACCCTTTCAGTTTACCTTTCTTGTCAAAGCCAACATTTCCATCTTTGACTATATAATACACAATCAACGTGCATGTGTTGTATATAGGATAATTCACTTATTATTTAAAATCTCAACTCTTGAAGTATTTGTCTTCCACACTACTTCCAACTTGCTTGAATATCTTCAGGATTTCCCTTTCATTGTATCCTTCTTATCTACTTTCACAAATTCACAGGTATCCTGACAAATATCTCACTTGATGTCACATATATCTCAAGTAGTAGCCCTTCTTGCTTTATCATTGCTTTACTCTTCTAGGCTCCTTTTCTTCCCCCATCCTTTTTACCCATTTCCTACTAAATTTCTTAAAAGTGATTGATACTCATTATACCATTTCTTCAGTATCTACTTCCTCTTTTGCCCCTTTGTAATCTGGTTTCAGCCCTCACCACTTTTCCCAGTCCTAGTCTGCTCATAAGTCTGCAACAATTGATATTCTTGACAGTCCTTCCTAAAACTTTCCTCAGTTGGATTTTCTGACATGCTCTTCACTCACTGAAAGATTCTTCTCCATTTCATTTCCTCTCTTAGCAAGTCCTGCTCACTAACTGTGGCTGTTTCCATGTTTTCTGCAAAGCTGTGAGCAATGGTCTTCTTGCTCTCTGCACATTCTAACCTCTAATTCATTCTGAACCCATTGCAACCTGGCTTTCATTTTCTACTATTGTCTGATAATCTCTTCCATGTCCATCTGTCACTTAGATATTGATATTGCGTAGGGTTTTTTCATTTATCCATTGTTTTTCTCTCCTTATATACTCTTCCAATTTTGTGTTTATTATTTAACTACTACTTGTGTGCTGACGACTTCCAACTCCACAACTTCAGCATATGTCTTCTTTCTTAAGCTTTATCCTTTTATATCAAAATCGCTGCTAACATTTCCACCTGAGTGTTCCACATGGACATCAGTCTTAACACATCCAAAAGAAAATTATTTTTTCCCACATGAACTTCCTCTTCTTTTTGTTTTTATTCTCAATTTTAATTGGTGGTATCACCATTCACCTTCTTATTTCCATTAGCCTTGGGAGTCATTTTCTTTGACTCCTCCCTCACTCTGACCTTCACCATTCAACCAACTAGTGAGTCTTGAATATTCTACCTTTAAAACATTTCTTCAATATGTCTTGTCTCTCCTTGACTCTCAGTACTCAAGCCTAGTCTACCAGCATCTCTTGCCTGGATCATTGCAAAAGCATCTTTTTGCTTCCACTCCTCTTTCTATCCATCCTTCTCATAGTCATTAGCATAATCTGTGCTTGTTTGTCTGTTTTTCCACTAAACTATATGCTTCTTCATGGATGGAATCATATCTTACTCATATTTGTATTCTGAATGCTTAGCACATTGTAGGTATTCAATATTTTTCTTTCAAAGAAAAGCATTCATATCTCATTTGTACTTCAGTTTCACATCTCCAAACCCCCCTCCCTTAGCGTATGTCTTTTTGGTTGATTCACCATTCTTTGAATTGAACATATCTAAAACTTCAAGTCACCTTTCCCCACAAATCAGCATAAGCTCATAAGCCCATGCCAGTTTCCTCATGGTTGTCAATCAGATAGCCAACAAGTCTTGTTGATTCCCCTTTCACAAGTTTCTTTTACCATCTCTTTGGGCCCCCCAACCATCATCATTTCCTTTCTAGTACTCACAACATTGTGATTGGATTAATGAAACAGCCACCTAACAGGTTTCCCTGCTTATACTTTCTCCCCTTTCAATGCATTCTATATAATGGTCTGAGGGGGGAAAAAAGAAAAGAAAAATAAATTTTCATCATCTAATTCTTTGTTCAAACTTATCTAGTGGTTCAAGATCTTACAGTTTGTACAACCCAATATCCAACCTTGTCTGCAGTTTCTCCCTAGCCACCTGAACTACACAGACTGGTTTC
Source organism: Desmodus rotundus (assembly GCF_022682495.2). Taxonomy (NCBI): domain Eukaryota; kingdom Metazoa; phylum Chordata; class Mammalia; order Chiroptera; family Phyllostomidae; genus Desmodus; species Desmodus rotundus. The sequence continues at coordinate 47,129,385 of NC_071400.1, read as the reverse complement.
TCTATGAGCTTCCCAAAATTCCATGCTCAATCCCAACCAAAAACCTTTGATTCTTGTCCCTTTTCTCCTATTCAAATCCTACCTACCCATCAAGATCCAAGTCAAATTCTACCTTCTCCACTGAATGCTTCTTGACTGAATCAAATCCTAATACCCCACCCCCTCTTCTAAACTATTACAGCACTTCTGCCTATAGTATTTATCTTGTCTCAACCATACATTGTTTTGGGTTGTTAGTTAATTGCTTCCTGTTTAGTAATCTCTTTTTTTTTTCAATTAAACTATAATCTCCTGGAGAACTGAGATTATATGTTACACTTTTTATTCTCCTAGGTGCCTAGCTCAGTGCTCAGTGAATCCTTCTGAATGGGTGAGAAATTAATTAAAATGAAAAACATAGGTTTCTTAGTTCTTAATTTTATTCTTAAAAATTAAAGTTCAGATAGAACTTTTGGAAGCAAAAACATTAATTACTTTCTGTAACTTAGGAAACAGCAAAAAAAATAATAATGCTGAGCAATTTTAATGTAGAAACTGTGTAGAAATCAAAAAGGTGAATGTGGGGGACTTCCTAGATACTCCTGAACTAGATTTTCAGTATGGTTGCTGAAGTTTTTTCAAGTAATGTCAACTCAGTGAACCTAATATAACCTAAAATGGTTATATTAAAGTGTAAGAACAAAAACACTCTAAGTGCAAATAGAAAATATTCTTGGATCATCTCTATATACTGCTGTTTCATGCCCCTGATACAAATGCTTAAAGTCAACTCTACTTTTTAAATTTTAAAACTGTCTTAGCAATAATTTTCCTGGTAGATACAGTTTGAGAGATATATAGCCCTATGGCATTCCTTCCTCCAACACAAAGGCACAAGAAAGTGTCGCATTTTTTCCTTGCAATAAACATGTTTTGATTCTGAGTCCCTGAGCAGGATTTTCTGGTTTGAGTTTGATGCTTATTTGTCCCTGTTGACAGATATAAGCATCTTGAGTATAAATGTTGTTTGCTTGAGTATAACTGTTATTTATAAAGGTATACATAAGGGTAGTCATGTCTGCATCATTATAAACTTGCTTCTCATAGGGCAAAGAGTTTCTTACTCATTATAAGACTTCTTACAAATTCCCAGAGCTATTTGGTGGAAACTTTATTCTTTTATGCAGCTACATTTCTTCCCTGGTAAGTGCTCCTCTATTAGAGTTGTATGCATACCTGTTGATTGTAATCCCAACTTCCTACTACTCTACAAGGCCCATTTTTGCTGGAGTGGTGGGCCTCACCATGCCAGATACTGCTTGTCAGAGACACTGTGAACACAGCTTCTTGTATGGAATCAACAGGGTTACATGAATACCTATAGCAGGATGGATGGGGTGGTTATCTCCTACTTTTGGGAAAGAAATTCTTTCTCAAGAGAGGAGGAAATGAGCAGGGTACTTGGTGTTTTGATGTTTTAAAGACAAATAAAAGATAATTTGAGAAGATTAAGGAGATTTAACACATATTTCCTGGTCTCTTATGGCAAACCAGTAGGGGGTGATGTTGGATTTAACATACAATGTTCTTGGTCTAGAAATGAACCTGTAGCCAAGTGACATTGAAACACCAAGTATTTGATCAAGACAACTAAAAAAAATCTTTGGATAAAGGAAAAAAACTGGCTAGCTTGGTGGGTTTAGGGGAGTCATATTGGAAAAAGAAATAGCTAAGGAACTGACATTTTTAGTTTTTCAACTAGTTTGTGGAGACACATGCAGAGCTAGTTGCTTCCTAGCCAGCTCCCTCCTAGGCTGCTCTAGTCTTCTTTGAAAACTAATTAGGCCCCTTGAGTTCTGGTTTCATCAAATAGGTCCCTTGAAGTTAGCTACCAATAATCTCTCAACCTAAGGAGCTTGGGATTCTGAAATAATTAATTCCAACTTGCCTGTACATAAAACCTTTAGCTTCTATCAAAATATCCATGGTATCAATGATACCACTCCTTTCATCCTTCTTTGAGAAGAAAACTTACAAACTGTCATGACATTGGTCTCCTTCCAGAAACTTTTTCTTGTTTATGTACTGCTACTACTAAGGCAATGTCAGAATCACAGTTTGCCTTTACCTATATCCTGGCTGAGCAAAGCAATTTGTTCATGCTAGTATGGGAAGAACAGAGATTTTTATATATAGTTTTTCATGGTTTTTATATTTAAAAAATACTTAGGCCCTTAGCATCCCTGGCTTTGGCAGTTGCCAGGCAAGACAGCTCTTGCCAAATTTCAGCAATATACACAAACTAGTCCCTGATGATAGGGTGGACTATATCACAGTCATGATGCCCTGTCTGATCCCACTCCTTGTGACTCATGTACAGAAACAGGCTTGCAAAATGAGTCCAGTCTTAGTCAATCTAGTCTATGCAGCCATGATTATGGAGGCAGCATGGAACTTAGAAGCTGTTGTCAGACATCTTTTCTGACACCTGAAAAAGTCTTCAAACTCTACAGATATGACCAAGTCCATGGATATAGCCATCCAAGAACTACTAAGCATATGACTTTGCTTTTGAAGTGCAACTCAAGATGAAGTGAAATTGATCATGGAACTGCAACACAGATTGGCACAGTAGCATGGACTGATGTAAGCTTGTAGAAGATTAAAGTCATATTCTGGTCTGCACCAAGGAAACTCTACACATTTCACATTGAATATATAGAACTGAGAGCAGAAATTGAATTTTCAGATTTATACTCGCCCAATGATCAGCTAGGAAGAAGAAAATGGAATGAATCGTACACATAAGGTATTTATTAAGCACTGATTATGCAAGGAAGGCATTAGGAGGGATAACAGAAATATATACATGTGGTCTTTTCACTAAAGGAGCTGGTTAGTGTGCTCATCTGGAAGCTAATAACTAAAATGTGGCATTAAACTCTACACCTGATTGAATGTCTATAAAGAGGTAGCCTCTAACCTCATTTTGGATATGAGACTGGGGGATATCACAGGTCTATTAAAAAATCAACTTCATCTGTACCTCATTTGTGGCCAGTTGTATCTATTTTTTTCTTCTTTTTTAAAATATATTTATTGATTATGCTGTTACAGTTGTCCCACTTCTCCCCCCTCACTCCACTCCAACCTGCCCACCCTCTCCCTCCCACATTCCCCCCCTATAGTTCATGTCCATGGGTCATACTTATAAGTTCTTTGTCTTCTACATTTCCTACACTATTCTTACCCTCCCCCTGTCTATTTTCCACCTATCATTTATGCTACTTATTCTCTGTACCTTCCCCCCCTCCCACTCCCCTGTTGATAACCCTCCATGTGAGCTCCATTTCTGTGGTTCTGTCCCTGTTCTGGTTGTTTGCTTAGTTTGCTTTTGTTTATGTTCTAGGTGTGGTTGTTAATAACTGTGAGTTTGCTGTCATTCTTACTGTTCATATTTTTTATCTTCTTTTTCTTAGATAAATCCCTTTAACATTTCATATAATAAGGGCTGGGTGATGATGAACTCCTTTAACTTGACCTTATCTGAGAAGCACTTTATCTTCCCTTCCATTCTAAATGAAAGCTTTGCTGGATAGAGCAATCTTGGATATAGGTCCTTGGGTTTCCTGACTTCAAATACTTCTTTCCTCTTTCCAGCCCCTTCTTGCCTGCAAGGTTTCTTTTGAGAAATCAGCTGATAGTCTAATGGGCACTTCTTTGCAGGTAACTGTCTCCTTTTCTCTGGCTTCTTTTAGGATTCTCTCCTTATCTTTAATCTTGAGTAACTTAATGATGATGTGCCTTGATGTGTTTGTCTTTGGTTCCCACTTCTTTGGGACTCTCTGGGCTTCCTGGACTTCCTAGAAGTCTATTTCCTTTGCCAGATGAGGGAAGTTCTCCTTCATTATTTGTTCAAATAAGTTTTCAATTTTTTGTTCTTCCTCTTCTCCTTCTAGCACCCCTATAATTCAGATGTTGGAACATTTCAAGATGTCCTGGAGGTTCCTAAGCCTCTCCTCATTTTTCCCAATTCTTGTTTCTTCATTCTTTTCTGGTTGGATGTTTCTTTCTTCCTTCTGGTCCACACCGTTGATTTGAGTCCCAGTTTCCTTCGCCTCACTATTGGTTCCCTATACATTTTCCTTTGTCTCTCTTAGCATAGCCTTCATTTTTTCATCTAGTTTTCTACCAAATTCAACCAATTCTGTGAGCTTCTTGATTACCAGTGTTTTGAACTGTGCATCTGATAGGTTGGCTATCTGTTCGCTGCTTAGTTTAATTATTTCTGGAGCTTTGAAGTGTTCTGTCATTTGTGTCATTTTTTTTTTTTTTTTGTCTTGGTACTTCTGTTACATAGAGGGGCAGAGCCTTAGGTATTCCCTGGGGCGGGGTAACGCTCGTCGCTGTGCTGTGACGCTGTATGTGGGGGAGGGGCCGAGAGGGAGCAATGGTGCTTGCTCCACTCTCTGTCGGATTTTAGTCACTCCCTCTGCTACCCACAATCAAATTGGGCCCCTCTGGTGCTGGTTCCCGAGTGGGTGGGCTTGTGCATGCCCTAGGCCCCTGTGGGTCTCTCCAACGACCTCTCCCATGAGGCTGGGAGTTTCTCCTGCTGCCACCCCAACCCCCACGGGTGTTTTCAATCAGAGATTTGAGGCTTTATTTACCCCGTGCTGGAGCCCTGGGTTGCCCGGTCTGCTTCTCCCCCCGCTGTTCATCCGGGTTTATCTACACGTGAATGTGGGGCCATGGGCCTGCTACCCGCCGCTCTGCCTGCCCCATTCTCCACCACTCTGAGTCCGGGCCTCTCAGTTTATCTGTGCACGAATGTAGGGCCGCAGGGTCTGCTAGTGATCAGACTGCCTGCCCTGTTCGTCCCACACTCCGCCAGTCTCAGTCCCGCCATGGCCACTTGAGTCCTCTCCGCCCCGGCTGCCCGTCTCCGCCCCTCCTACTGGTCTGGATGAATGTTTATTTTTTATCTCCTTGGTGTCGGACTTCCTTGCCCTTCAATTTTCTGTCAATTCTGGTTGTGCGAGGAGGCGCAGTGTGTCTACCTATGCCGCCATCTTGGTTCTCCCATCCAGTTGTATCTATTGATACTAGAATGGATGTGACTACTGACACAGCTCTGGAGTGGTCCTCCTTGCCACACAACTAGATGGTGGCCTGAATCAGCTAGCACTCTTTTTCTCTCTTTTAAAACATTTTTTCCATTCTTTTTTTAAATCCATGACTACCCAAGGAGTTGCTTATTGATTTTGGAAACAGGGAAAGGGAGGGAGAGAGAGAGGGACATAAACATCGATCAGTTGCCTCTTGCATGCACTCCGACCTTGGGAACAAACCCACAACCTAGGCATGTGTCCTGACTAGGAGTTGATCTTTTGGTTTATTGATGACACTCAAACCGAGTCTCACCTGTCAGGGCTCTCTCTCGAGTGGTGTATTTCCCACCAGTAGGATTAGTCTACTGAAAGTCTCCCTCACAAACAGATGCTAGTGAAATGGCACACATAGGGTTTGCTAGGGCCATACTAGATGATCATATGACTTTTAGGTACAAGACAACCCTTTTTGAGCAGATGGTCTGAGTGCCCATGAGTTAGTGAGGAAGACACCAACAACACTACTGAGATATCAAAAGAAGGAAAGTCATTGTGAGTAAACATAGCAGAAATTTCTTCCAGTTCTTTTCAGCCATGCCTTCCAACTTAGGTTGTATTAAGCTTCTAAAAGAATTACCTTCTTAAGTGTGTATGAGAATAAGTTTTGGACTTTTATTTAAGACTCAACTTGAACAAGGTCTTAACTGCATAGGATGACAGTTTTCAGGAAGGTCAAGGATTCTGCTTTAGTTAATAAATGGTTTTTCTTTACCAAGGAATTATACTTAGTTTCCAACAAAAATTTTTACTCATAGTTCCCCATGTAAAACTCTTACCCTAGGTTGGGATCATTAGTTGGAAAATAATACATTCATGTGTGTACACAGCTAGATGTACCCACTCAAAAGACAACTATAAATATACAGTAGGCACAAAATGTTGACAGAGGTCTTGGGTCACATCTCATTGATTTTTAAATTTACGTACAGCAATATTGAAAGATAGCTATATGGATGTGTATGGAAAGTCACTCTTTTGCCTCTTAAGTAGAATATGTAAACCTTGGGAGTTCAGCCCTGGCAGCAACCTGTGAGAGGCTGCTTGAAATATCACTTCCCTCAGAGGAGGTCACATTTCAGCCAAGAATACAGGTAGTTTCTCCACCTCTACCCTAGAGTTAAATTAACACCTTTCTATTGTGTGACCTTTCATCTAAGGTGATGTTTAGGAGCTGATAGGTGCCACAGCCTTATTTGGGCCTGGTGAGGGAGGCCATAACTCCCTCCTCCTCCTCCTGTGAGACCCCAGCTGAAACTCTCTCAGGGACTTTATTTAGAGTCTAGTTCATTTAGAAGTGGGGGCATTTATTACATTAATATTTTCTCATTGATTTTACCTGAAAGGATCTAAAGTCATGCCTTTCTTTATTTTACAGCTTATTGCATTCATGTTAGTTGTTGCACTGTGACAATTCTTCAAGCTCTGAGTGAGAGAGATGAAGTGGAGCTTCAAGGAAGGACAGAGATCAAGGTATAATGCCCTTCCCTTTTGTGAGTCAAACCACTTGCACACACCTGCTTCTGGAGAGGTCATGGTCTGCTGAAAGAGTTTACCTGGGTGTCTGAGACTAAGATCTATAATTTGGGCAGAATTTTCAGCCCTATTTGTGGTTCCCAAAATATTGTTCCTTTTTGCCTCAGTTTTCTTCTCTTTAAAATATGGCTACAGTGAGTAAGATTGTTAAAACTCCTGCATTTTCCAGACTGTGAGTTGACTCTTTCTTAAATAGTTGCCTGGAATTTGGCTTTCCAAGAGCTGCACTATTATCTACATTTTTAAACTTCCATTTTGTTTTCTTTGGCAGTGCCAGATATTGTTCCATAAGCTACATTATTGGTGAGTTTGGGTTTTCTATTTGCCTGATCAGTCCCCACCCTTTCTGACTTTTTGTCTCCACCATTGATCCCTGTTATGTCTTGCTCCAAGGATCAGGATGAATAAAGTCAGTTCCTATGAAAGACAAACATTTGGTACCAACTTTTCTCTGTTGGGACTATCCCTTGATCTAAGATTCAGGATTAAAATAATTTTCTGGGTTTTTTGTTTGTTTGTTTTGCTATTTCCACTGGATTTTTTTCCATCTTCCTCTGGGTGACTCCAGGAACTCTAGATGCCCCAACTGTAAGAGACTCTCAAGATCTGATAATCTAACTCCTTCATTTTTAGATCAAGAACCAAGGCTCAGAGAAATGAAATAATTTGATTAGTGTCATACAGTCAACTGTTAGAAGAATCAAGCCAAAACTCAGGAAACCGGACTTCCCATTCAGTACCCTTTCTATGATAACACTGCGCATGAAAGTTATTTCCTCAGTGATTATTCTTAGCCAAAGCAAAACCTGGGCACTGGGAAATGCACAATTTGTTTCTGCCATTGGCATGCCTTCCTCGAATGGTGTCAATTTACATGTAAACAAATTTCAGAAGTTAAATTTTGGAAGGCCTGATACTAGTTGATCAGTTTAATTTTTGGGTAGTCCTAGTTTGTTCTTTCAATAGATCCTTAATATCTTCTAGCAGGTGGTATGAATCTTTCTTGAGGGCAAAGAGGTTCCTTTCCCAGCTGGGCAGTGATTCAAGTTGCCCAGGGCTTTTGTGATCCCGCTATATATTATCAGCAGAGGAGGACAAAGTCAGCTTGCTTTCCTGAAGCACTTTCCTCTCTGTATTGCTTGGCATTGAATTCCCTCATTTAAAAGCTGAAGAGCTGAAGAGGTTCCACTTTGAATCTGAAAAGGAAAAATATTCCGTCATCCCCATGGTTTTTATTGTCCGTCTCCAATTCCAGTCAGAGACAATCACATCTTTGGGTGTTTCAAGTACAAAAGCAAGACTACTCCAAAGGTCCTTTGCAGAATCACAATTTCCTCCTATGCAGTGAGTTGGAGGAAGAGGCAGGGAGAGGGTTACCCTAAGGCCACCTCTGGTCTTGGTTATTGGGGTGGCAGGGGCCTCCTGAGGAAGGGAGATTGAATGGAAGTTACTAAGACAGAAGAGTAGAGGGAGGACAAGGCAATGAAAAGAAATAAGGTGATAGGAAGCAAGATCCAAAGAAAGGAAAGGAGAAAAGGGGAGATCTTTCTATCTCTGTGAAAGGTATTTGACATTACGTAGTACGGACTGGGAGATTTTCTTGTCCCTTGAGGGCATGAAATATATCCCAAATAAGATCATATCACCAGGTCACTTCAGGAATTCTGATTCAATATTTCCACCCCCTCATCCAAGTTTGGCTGCTGAAAGCAAGAATTGCTTTAGCACATGAGTCAGAAGGACCACATTTGATGGTCAACTGTGATTTCAAAGCTAAAACATTCTCTTTTCCAACAAGAGACCAAAGAAAGAGACCAAAAGGAGGAAGCTGAGTTAACTTGGGGATGCATCCATTTAGAGATGTGAGGCTCAGCCTCTCTGGGGAAATGTCCAACTGCCCACTCCAACCCCATCTTGTATTATGCAGATAACGAATAATCAGTTCTTAATCAGCCAGTTCTGCTTTTCCCAGTATTTCTTTCCTAATGGCCTGGTGATGATAAGTCATCTTATTACTTTTTTCTTACATGAGTCCTCTTTCAGTTACCTTTTTCCTGACAACTTTGAAGCTCCTTGCTGAGACTTTGAATATATCTTGGATTATCAGTTGTATTTACCAGGGCCTCTGAAGTAGATTTATATTCTGAAGACTTTCCCAAATGGTTGTTCTCAGCCAGTTTATGTTGTTCTTGCAAGAGGTAGACTCTTTCTGACCTTGTCTCTGAATTCTGGGACTAAATAGTATTTGATTCTCAGCCCCCTAAGCAGCAGAGCTGTTTTATTTGTGAATTCTCCTTTTTCTCCTAACCTCTTCCACCCAAACCCTCAACCCCTAATACATGCAAATGAACATGCATGTGTGCAATCATGTACATACACATACACACAAGCAATTCAGTTAAGTAATAAGTTTGTATTGATACAGTCCTGAGGGTGAGAAGATCTGCTCTATATTTCTTGTCCCATCAATGACTCAATGTGTGACATTGGACAAGTAAGTACATCCTCTCTGTGTTTCTATTTCTCATATAAAGTCCACTTCTGATCTGTGATTATCATGAAGTTCATTAATCACAAACTTTAACATTTTCAACAGTTGCTTTTTTGACTATAGGCCTGCATCTTGACTCCAGTATGTTGGAAAAGCTATATAGTATGGAGGCAAGAGCAATAAAAATTTGGAATCTAAGATTTTAACTAGATTTACTGTGGTGATCATTTCACAATATATACAAATATTGAATCATTATGTTGTATACCTAAAACTAATATAATGTGTGTCAATTATACCATAATAAAAAATCACAGTAAAAAATTAAATTAGTAGATTTGGGTTCAAGTGCCAGCTATGTCTAATTATTGACAAGACATTTAATCTCCATGAAACTTGGTGAACCCATTTGTAAAATGAGATTACTAATAAACCTACTTTTCAGAGGTTTAGTGAGGATGAAAGAAAGGAGATGCCAAATTGTCTTAAAAGTGTGAGACTAAAGTAAGATGATATTATTGAGAGGGTCTCTGGAACTGTTTAGAGATAGATTTTTAGTAAAAGAGTTTGCTTTAGGCTTTAGTTGTTGCATACTTGTTTCCCCTCTCTCTTTCTTAATCACAACTTTGGAAGTAGGGTAGATAAACAGAGAGCTAGGATTCTAAGAATTCTCCTGGATGGGCTCCAAAACCTCAGGGAACCTCTGGATTTCACCTGCTTACACTTTTTAAAAATTGAATTTATTTGGGTGACATTGGTTAATAAAAGTATATAACTTTCAGGTGTACAGTTCTATAATACAACATCTGTATATTATATTGTGTGTTCACTATCCCAAATCAAGTCTCGTTCCATCACCTTTTTCCCATCTCACTTTCCCTCTGATAATCACCATACTGTTGTATGTGTCTATGAGTTCTTTTTCTTCTTTTTTAAAAAAGATTTTATTTATGTGTTTTTAGAGAGGGCAAGGTAGGAAGAGAGGGAGAGAAACATCAATATGTGGTTGCCTGTGGTGTGCCCCCTCCTGGGGACCTGGCCCACAACCCAGGCATGTGTCCTGACTGCAAATCAAACCTGCATCCCTTTGGTTCACAGGTGCAGGCCGGCACTCAATCCAGTGAGCCACACCAGCCAGGGCATGTGAATTCTTTTTCTTAATCTCATCACCTTTTTCACCCAGTCTCCAAATCCCCTACCCTCTGACAGCTATCAGTGTGTTCTCTGTATCTATGAGTCTGTTTCTATTTTATTTCTTAGTTTATTTTTTCATTAGATTGCACATATAAGTGAAATCATAAGCTACTTGTCTTTGTCTGACTGGCTTACTTCATTTAGCATAGTACTCTCCGGGTCCATCCATGCTGTCAGAAAAAGTAAGATTTCCTTCCTTTTTCAGCAGAGTCATATCCCATCGTGTAAATTTACCACAGCTTTTTTATCCATTCATTTACCGATGGGCACTTTGCCTGCTTCCAAGTCTTGGCTGTTACTATGCTGCAGTGAATATCGGGGTCCAAATATTCTTTTTTAAAAAAATTTATTGTATTTTTTCCATTACCATTTAGTCACTTATACCTCCCTCCCTGCCACAATCTACCACACTGTTCACACTGTTGTCTGTGTGAATGAGACCTTTATCCTTTTTTGCTCAATCCCTCCACCCCCTAACCTCCTCACCTTAGCTGTCATCTTGCTCTCTATCTATGTGTTTCAGGTTTCTTTGGATATAGTCCCAGAAGTGGAATCACTGGGTAATAAGGCAGTTCAATTTGTAATTTTTTGAGATAACTTCATACTGTTTTCCACAGTGGCTGTACCAGTCTGCATTCCCACTAACAGTGCATGTTAAGTTCCCCTTTATCCACATCCTCTCCAGCAATTGTTGTTTGTTGATTTACTGATTGATGACAGTCATTCTGACAGGTGTGAGATGATATCTCATTGTGGCTTTAATTTGCATTTCTCTGATGATTACTGACATTGATCATCTTTTCATATGTCTATTGGCCATCTGTATGTCATCTTTGGAGAAGTGTCCATTTAGGTACTTTGTCCACTTTTTAATTGGATTGTTTGTGTTTTGGGCATCGAAATTTATGAGTTCTTTATAATTTTTTAATATTAACACCATATTTGATATGTCATTGGGGAATATGTTCTCCCATTCATTAGGTTGTCTTTTCATTTTGTGGATGGTTTCCTTTGTTTTTCAAAACCTTTTTAGTTCAATATACTCACATTTATTTTTCTTTTGTTTCCCTTGCCTGAGGACATCTATTAGAAAAAAATAATGCTGCGAGAAATAGCTGAGATTTACTGCCTATATTTCTTATACAAATTTAATGATTTTGAGTCTTACATTTAAGCCTTTAATCTGTTTTGAGTTTATTCTTGCATACAGTGTAAGAAGGTGATCTAGTTCCATTTTTTTGGATGTATCTGCCCAATATCCCCAACATCATCTTTAGCCCATTATAAGTTTTTGCCTCCTTTGTCAGGTATTATTCCTGGGCTCTCTGTTCCATTGATCAATATATCTGTTTTTTCTGCTAGTACTAGGTTTTTTGATTACTATGGCCTCGTAGTATAGTTTGAAATCAGTTAGTATGACTTCTCTAACTTTGTTTTCCTTTCTCAAAGTTGCTGTGACTATTCAGGGTCTTTTGTGGTTCTATATAAATTTTTGGACTATTCATTCTAGTTCTGTGAAACACACCATTGGTATTTTGATAAGAATTGCATTGAATCCATAGATTGCTTTGGGTAGTACAGATATTTAATGATGTTAATTCTTCCTATCCATGAACTTACTATATGCTTCTACTTTGTATCACCCTTCATTTCTTTCTTAAATGTCTTAGAATTTTCCAAGTATAGGTCTTTTACATCCTTGGTTAAATTTATTCCTAGGAATTTTTTTAATGCAGTTGTGAATGAGATTGTTTTCTTAGTTTTCCTTTCTGATAGTTCATTATTGGTGTACAAAAGGCAACTCACCCCTGGCCAGTGTGGCTCAGTTGGGTGGAGCATCATCCCATACACTGAATGTTTGTGGGTTCAATTCTTGGTCAGGATACATGCCTGGGTTGTGGGTTCTGTTCCTGGTCAGGGTGTGTATGGGGTAGCAACTGATCAATATTTCAGTCATATCGATATTTTTTTTCTCTCTCTCCCTCTCTGTCTAGAGAAAAAAAGAAACTGATTTCTGGATATTTATTTTGCATATTTCTATTTTATTGAATTCATTTATCAGTTCTAGTAATATTATTTGTAGAATCTCTTGGGGTCTCTATATACAGTTTCATGTCATCTACAAATAATGACAGTTTTGCTTCCTCTTTTCCAATCTGGATGCATTTTGTTCTTCTCTTTGATTGCTATGGCTAGGACTTCAAGTACTATGTTGAATAAGAGAGGTGAAAGTGGGTACTCTTGTCATGTTCCTGATCTTAAGGGAAACCCTTTTAGTTTTCACCCATTGAGTATGATGTTGGCTGTAGGTTTGTTATAAGAGGCCATAATTATGTTGAGGTATGTCCCCTCTATTCCCCATTTTGTTGAGAGTTTTTTTTATCATGAATGGATGCTGAATGTTATCAAATGCTTTTTCTGCATCCATTGATATGATTATATGATCATTAGCCTTCATTTTGTTTATGTGGTATATCACATTTATTGATTTGTGGATATTACACCAACCATGCATCCCTGGAAAAAATCTCACTTGATCATGGTGTATGTTCCTGTTAATGTATTGCTCAATCTGGTTTGCTAATATTTTGTTGAGAATTTTAGCATGTATGTTCGTCAGGGATATTTCTCTATAATTTTCTTTCTTTGTAGTGTTTTTATCTGGTTTTGGAATTAGAGTAATGCTAACCTTGAAAAATAAGCTTCTGATTTGTCCATTCTTTTGAATTTTTTTGGAATAGTTTCAGAAAAATAGGTGTTCGCTCTTCTTTGAATGTTTGGTAAAATTCACCTGTGAAGCCATCTGGTCCAAGACAATTTTCTTAAGAGGTTTTTTTGTTTTGTTTTGTTTTTGTTTTTGTTTTAATTTACTGCTTCAGTTTCATTAGTTGTAATTGGTCTATTCAGGTTTTCCTACTCTTCTTGTTCAGTTTTGAAAGATTGCATGTTTCTAGGAATTCATCCATTTCATCAAGATTGTCCAATTTATTTGCATATAATCGTTCATAATATTTGCTTACATCGTTTTATATTTCTTTGGTGTCAGTTGTTACCTTTCCTCTCTCATTTCTGATTTTATTTATTTGGGTTCTCTCTCTCTCTCTCTCTCTCTCTCTCTCTCTCTCTCTTTCTCAGTCTGGTTAAAGGTTTGTCAATCTTGTGTATCTTTTCAAAGAACTTCCTCTCAGTTTCATTGATTTTTTTTGTATTATTTTTTAGACTTTCTTTTGTATCTGCTCTGATCTTTACTATTTCCTTTTTCTACTCACTTTGGGATTTGTTGCTTAAGTGTAAACTTAGAATGGTTATTTCAGAATTTCCTTGCTTTCTGTCATAGGCCTCTAATGTTATGAATTTTCATTCTAAGACTGATTTTGCTATATCTCATTGATTTTGGGTTGTTGTATTTTCATTTTCATTTCTTTCAAGGTATCCTTTGATTTCATTGTTAACCTATTTATAGTTTAGTAACATGTTATTTAGCCTCCATGTCTTTGTGTTTTTCAGTGTTCTTCTGATTGATTTCTAGATTTATACCATTGTGGTTAGAGAAGATGCTTGATATGACTTCAATCTTCTTAAATTTACTGAGACTTGTTTTATGGCCTAACACGTGTTTTCTCCTAGGAAATGTTCCATGCACACTTGAAAAGAATGTATATTCTGCTGATATGGAGTGAAATGCTTTGAAGATATCAATTAAATCCACCTGATTTAGTGTGTCATTTAAGACTGCCATTTCCTTCTTCATTTTCTGCCTGGAATATATATCCATTGATGTCAATGGGTTGTTAAAATTCCCTACTATGACTGTATTACTGTCAATCTCTCCCTTTATGTCAATCAAGATTTGCTTTATATATTTAGGTGCTCCTATGTTGGGTTAATAAATGTTTATAAGGGTCATATCCTCTGGTTCGATTGATCCATTTATCATTATGTAGTGTCCTTCTTTATCTCTTACTATAGCCTTTGTTTCAAAGTCTACTTTGGGAGCTCCCTTGTAGATAATGAACTGTCTTTTGAAGCTTTTAAGATTTCCTTTTTGTCCTTGACCTTTGCTATTTTAATTATGATGTGTCTTGTTGTGGGCTTCTTTGGGTCCATCTTGATTGGGACTCTCTGCTCTACCTGGAATTGTGTGTCTTTTTCCTATACCAAGTTAGGGATTTTTTTGGTCATTATTTTTTCAAATAGGTTTTCAATCCCTTGATCTCTTTTCTCCTTCTGGTACCCCTCTGATACAGATGTTATTATGCTTCATGTTGTCCCAATGGTCTCTTAAACTATCCTCATTAATATTTTTTTTCTTTTTACTGCTCCGATTGGGTTTTTTTACCTTGTATTCCAAACTGCTGATTCAATCTTTTGCTTTATCCAACCTACTGTTTATTCCTTCCAGTGTATTCTTCATTTCAAACATTATATTCTTCATCCTACTTGGTTCTTTTTAATGGTTTTTATGTCCTTTTTCATGCTGTTGAGCATCCTTTTAAACATTACTTTAAATTACTTGCCTCCATTTCAGGAAGCATGTACCATGCTCATGGATTGGAAGAATTAACATCATCAACATGGCCATACTACCCAAAGCGATTTATAGATTCAATACAATCCCTATTAAAGTACCCATGACATATTTCAGATATAGAACAAACGTTTCAGAAATTCATATGGAATCATAAACGACCCTGAATAGCTGCAGCAATTTTGAGAAAGAAGAACAAAGCAGAAGGGATCACAATACCTGATATCAAACTGTATTACAAGGCCACTGTAGTCAAAACAGCCTGGTACTGGCATAAAAACAGGCACATAGACCAATGGAAGAGAACAGAGAGCCCAGAAACAAACCCAAGTCTCTACAGTCAATTAATATTTGACAAATGAGGCAGGAGCATAAAATGGAGCAAAAATAGCCTCTCCAACAAATGGTGTTGGGAGATCTGGACAGCTACATGCAAAAAAGTGAAACTTGATCACCAACTTATACCATACACAAAAATAAACTCAAGATGGATAAAAGACTTAAATATAAGTCATAACACCATAAAAGTCCTAGAGGAAAACATCTTCCTACATCTTCCTACATATCCTAGATCTTCCTACAGGAAGATCTCAGATATTCCACGCAGCAACACCCTCACAGACATGTCCCCTAAAGCAAGGGACATAAAGGAAAGAATAAACAAATGGGACCTCATCAAATTAAAAAGCTTCTGCAAGGCTAAAGAAAACAGCACCAAATTACAAAGAGAACCAACATTATGGGAAAACATATTTACCAATGATACCTCAGACAAGGGCCTGATCTCCAAAATATACAAAGAACTCACATGACTCCATTCCAGGAAGACAAACAACCCAATTAAAAAATGGGCAAAGGACTTGAACAGACACTTCTCCAAGGAAGACATACAGAGGTCCCAGAGACATATGAAAAGATGCTCAGCATCACTAGCCATCAGAGAGATGCAAATTACAACCACAATGAGGTATCATTTCACACCAGTCAGAGTTGCCAACATAAACAAATCCACAAACAAATGTTGGAGAGGATTCGGAGAAAAGGGAACCCTTGTGCACTGTTGGTGGGAATGCAGACTGGTGAGGCCACTGTGGAAAACAGTATGGAATTTCCTCAGAAAACTAAAAATGGAACTGCCTTTTGACCCAGCCATTCCACTGCTGGGATTATACCCTAAGAGCTCTGAAACACCAATCCAAAAGCACCTATGCACCCCAATGTTCATAGCAGCACAATTTACAATAGCCAAGTACTGGAAGCAACCGAAGTGCCCATCAGCAAACGAGTGGATCCAAAAACCATGGTATATTTACACAATGGAATTCTACGCAGCAGAGAGAAAGAAGGAGCTTATACCCTTTGCAACAACATGGATGGAACTGGAGAGCATTATGCTAAGTGAAATAAGCCAGGCGGTGAGGGACAAATACCATATGATCTCACCTTTTACTGGAACATAATCAATAGAAGAAAAAAACAAACAAAATATAACCAGAGACATTAAAGTTAAGAACTATCTAACAATAGCCAGAGGGGAATGGGGAGGGGGCAGTGGGGAGAGGGGATTACAGTAGCTACTATAAAGGACACATGGACAAAATCAAGGGGGCGGGTGGAGGTGTGGGAGGGAGGTGGGATTGGCTGGGGTGGGGTGGTGGGATTGGGGGAAAAGGAGACAACTGTAATTGAATAACAATAAAAATTAAAAAATATATAACCAGAGACATTGAAATTAAGAACAATCTGACAATAGCCAGAGGGGAGGGGGGAGGATAGTAGGGAGAAGGGTTTTCAGGAATTACTATAAAGGACACATGGACAAAACCAAGGGGGAGTGTGGAAGCAGGGGAGGGAGGTGGGTTTGGCTGGGGTAGGGTAGAGGGGTGGGGAGAAAATGCAGACAACTGTAATTGAACAACAATAAAATAAAAATTGAAAGGAAAAATAAAGTACTTGCCTCCATTTCATTTAGCTTTTTTTTTTTCCCCTGGACATTTCTCCTGTTATTTCATTTTTTTCCTTTTCTTTGTCTCCTCATTTTGACTGCCTCTTTGTGTTTGTTTCTATGTATTAAATATATTTGCTATGACTCCCATTCTTCATGGGATGGCTTCATGTAGTAGGTGTCCTCTGGTGTCCAGTGGTACAGTCTCCTTGATCTCCTGAGGTGGGTACTCCATGAATGACCCTTGTGTGTGTTGTGTGGGCCCTCTTGTTGTAATTGAGTCTTGATTGCTATTATCCCCTCCATGCATGGGACCGACCCTCAGGCTGGCTGACTCTGAGGGTCAATCTTGATCACGGCATGTATACTGCTGTGCAGATGCTGACCACAAAAAATTGAATTAACTGCAACAAGATTTGGTGCCTGCTAAGTTCACCCTTTGGAGATTTTGCTTTTGAAGCTTATTGGATCCTGCTCTAATGTTTTCTGAAGCTGGCCACTAAGTGTGTTGGTTCTGGCCCTCTTAGGTGCAATCAAATGTAAGGCATTGCCTGTGTCTTGCCCAAAGCGACCTGTTTGGAGCTAAAAGTGATCCACCATTTGTGGTTGTCTCTGCTGGGTCTGGATATACACAGAAAGGACAAAACTGCACACCAAGGCTGGCTTTTACCAACATTGGGCCTGGTGCAGGTCAGCAAAAGTCCCAAGGCACCCTGAGGTGATTTGCTTTCACCTGCCTTCTCCTGCCAGTTGCCTGTTAGACTCAGTCACCAAAAGAGCCTCTAGTGTACTGCTGAGCATATCATTAGCTTGACAGGGTGGAGCAAGTGGTAGTCCGGAGGGTGGACTATTGCTTTCCCACAGGCTGATTATGCATGGAGGGGAGTGCTCCACCCTAGAAAGATGGCCTCTGCTGGGAAAATGTGGGAAAATGACTCAGTACAGGATTCCTGGTGGCTGTTCCTTCAGCTCTCTCTCCAGAGTCACAGACCACATTCTCTCCTCATGCAACTCTAGTCTGTTTTTCCCTCCTTCCACAGAAGCCCAGGGTGAGTTACCATGAATGAAATTTTGTGTGTTGGCTCTTTAAGAGGGTGCCTGTGTCCTAGCAGCCCTCTGCCTCCCCCTGAAAGACAGAAACTTCAGTGCTTTTTATAGCCAGATGGTATGTGAGTGCCTCTTCTTGGCTCTGATGCTCTGGACTGTGGAGCCTGGAATAGGGTTAGGCCCCATGCTTCTCAGGGGGAACTCCCCACAGCTCAGATACCCTTCTGGAACTTCAGCTGTAGCCTGTGGGAGCAGGGCCAGACTTTTTCATGTCTCCATCCTTCCTACCAGTCTCCATGTGGCTTCTGTAAATTCTTTGTTATAAATCTTCTCTTCTGCTAGTCTTCAGCTGCTTATTCAGGTTGATTGCTCCATTTTTTAGTTACAATTCCAGTTTGGTCCTGGGAGGATATGAATGAAACTTCTCCTTAATTCACTGCTGTCATGGATCTTTCCCCTCCACGCTGCATGCTTAGATTTAGAAGGTTGCCCAAGTCTATTACACTTCCATCTTCTTTTGCAACCATTAGTTTTGTCATCCCAGTGTGTCCCAGGACTCACTAAAATATCTGGACAATCCTGGCATCTGCAAAGCTCCCTTGGGGATTGGCATGCTGTCGTGATAGCTTGTAGATTTCAAGGCAGTCAAATATGGCTGGGGTTTGGGGTCCTCAATTTTGATCTTTAAGAGTATGTTTTACCAAAATGAGGCCCTATGATATCTTGAGTATACCAAGTGCTCAAGAATTGAGAGCTCTAGTTAATGGAACAGTCCGATTATTTACTGAGCAACTGTTTTATACAAAACACTGTACTAGACACTGTGAGGAAAAAGATCTTGGGAAGTAGAAGAGTTGGGCTTGTGTTTAGAGCCTAAGACATGTCCTGATTGTTGTTTTTATCTACACTGAAGTCTTTAAGGACAAAGCCATCTCTATATTCCCAGCCCTGGTACAGTGAGAATGGAATAATTGTAAGAATGAGTGATACGACAATATTTTCAAGTTGTTCACATCTTCAGAAAACAGAGTGGCCTCAAACAGTCCAATTATTTAAGGTTTAGGTTGATTGCCAGATAATGGTGGTTGGGTTGTTGTGGTATTCTCTTTCTACTTGCTTGATGGAGGGCTTGTTCAGAGCCTTCAGGCAAATAATTGCAAAATGCATTGAGATTCTCCAATTAAATGTGCTAATTATTATTATAGTTATTGTTATTATTGTTAAAGAGTATGTATATGTGATATAAAAGTAGAGAGCAATGGATTTGATATTTAAAGGGGGTAAACCTAATTTGAATTTCTAAGTTAAACAATTTAGAATTGTTTCAAATGAGATCTGCTGAAAGTAAGACCATATTTCAGATTAAATATCCCATTTTCATCCCATTTCTTTCCTAAGTCTTAGCAAACACATTCTTTTTGTCATGGATTAGAGGAAAGTAGAGGACAGACAAAAGAGTTTTGAAAGGAGGAGAGAGAAACTCATTGAGAGGAGGGTTTATTGGAAAAAAGGAAGGACAGAGCAAAGGCTGAAAATTTGGCTCCTCTGAGGTCATCACTCAGGCTCTGGGATGGCCAGTTTGATTTTACACTCCCTTTCTCTTCTCAGACCTATGGTTCTTGACAGCCAAGTACCTGGGCTATAGATGGAGACCCCTCTGGGGTCTCTCTCTACCTGTAAGAATCTGCTGGCAAGATGAAAAGAACATTGCAGAAATGTAGAATTCTCAAAGCATCCAGGATACCCTGGGCTTAAAAACAAAGTTGCACAGCTTGCCTTCCATTTTTATTCCTTTTGGGGGGTTGGGAGTTGTTAGATGGTGGGGTGTTGGGAGAAAGGAGACTCTGAATATATTTATTCTAGATACGAAAGACAATGTGTTGCCTAATGTCAAAAGGTCAGGGTAAAAATGACAAATAAAATCTTCAGTTGAGCATCCAGATGTTTACTTGTTATGAAGCTAAACAGGCACACATCCTTGAAGATATAGCTGCATGGCAAAGGGTAGACAAAACATCTGGATGACAGCTTAACATGGTGTTCACTTTTCATCTGGTTGCTGTGGCATCTTATGGAGCTTGCCTGAACTTCAGGTATATATAGTAAGCAAGCCTTATAGGAAGGAAGATTCCAAGAAGTAATGACAAAGGGAAAGCAGAGGCAATTTCTGGACTAACTGAATGCTTGTACCCTATTGATCAGAAGGACTTCTTTAGGTTTATAATATATTTAAGATTTTTCATATTTTCTATAATAAGGTCAAAGGAGCAGAAGAGACCTTTAGGCTGACTAGAAAAAAGGCTTCACAAAGCCCCCTTCTGTGCCCCCACCAGTAGGCAAAGATGGATAAGTGGAGTTCATACTTTATTAGAGTCTCCTTATGTCCTGCTCTGCCACACTCTCTTCACTATTTTTGTGTCTCTCCTCCCCTACAGGCAAGTAGGCCATGGCCTGCAACCAGTAGAGATTGCAGCCTTCCAAAGAAGAAAAGCAGAAAGGCAGCTAGTGAGAAACAAGCCATAAGGTAATGACCAGAGGAAAACAAAGCACAGGACCTTGCCAAATTTTCAAAGCTGGGGATCCCTTTGGCATGAGTGCCATTCTTAGCTTACACTCTGTTGGCAGAGTGTGATGGACTTGGTGAATTTCCAAGCTTGACTGAGATATGCAAAAACCTTGTGAGGAGGATTGTTGCAGAGTGAGCTGCATCTGAGGGAGGTCAGCTGCCCTGGCCTGAGAAAGGCCCTTGCCTCCTGCACTGATAACACTTTTGAATGTTAACAAGGCTGGCCTTGGTATATCAGACAGGCACACCTGTTTCTTTTATTGTTGAGCACGTGGGCCACATAGTGAGCCACCTCCAGTTTTGACAGACTTACATCTATCTAAGCAACACAGCTATATTTTGATGACTCCCTTTTTTCCTGGGATCTTTTGGCAAGACCATCTTTGAGGGGATGCTTATGTCATTTCCTGTGGAGGCACTAATCTATCCCTTCCAAGGTTGGCATTACTAACCAAACTAATACTGGCTACTCCTTGACTGCTTGCCTTGAATTCAGGACAATTCCCTCATCCCTCCTCTTCAACTAAGAACAGTATGGTTCTGAAGCTGTAACAACAGCCTAACTATCAAGAATTCTTCTTACATATTTATCTGTAAGGAATCAATTGCTTTCTTGGGCCCCTGTCAGTATCTCTTCTCTTCTTTATCTTGCTATCTTATTCTCTCTTTCATGGGGACTTTGACCCCAGGATCCATTGCTCCCTCCATATATGGTTGGAAATCACAAGATTTTCAAGTAAACATTAGGACATCTCCACAAACTCCTGTTCCCTCTTTTTTTTTTTTTTTTAGCATGTTCCAGGGTAATCATAATTCTAGTAACAACCACCAAAGGCATCCACATGCTTGCTGTTTTTCCACTAGCCTCAGTTGACTTTATTAGATTTCTATGACTCTTTCTCTCCTAGGGAAACCCAGTACATCTTCATTTCTGCAACTATCACATGCACTCTCTAAAAGTTATAATGTTTATGCTTCAGAAATGCTTCTGTATTGAGCATGTGGTTCCCCTGCCATGCTGCCACCTGGGGCCTGGCTCTGTCCTTTCCTATTGACTAATACAGGCAGATAAGCAGCTAGGACACATATTAATCCAGTTGGCAGGAACATTCTTTCCTGTGGGGGAAGGAAACACACAGATACACAAAGACACACAGTCGATCTCCATCTGAGATCCAGTCTCAGTTTTTGTCTCTTTCTGTCTTTCTGTCTCTCTCTCACATAGCAGGAAAGAGTTGGAATTGTCTTGAAGAGTCTTTCTTTTGGCAGGGTGGTGCAGGCTTTGGAGGCACTGTATAAAAGCCCATCCATTTCTAAGAATGTACTAGAGTTTGCAGGAGAAGAAACTGTAGCTGACTCACCATCATTGATTGTGCTTGGTAGTGCTTTCCTAGAATTAGAGGTGAATGTGGCATAGGCCATTTAGCTCACTCATATGGAGTTCCCTGACAAAAGGCAGGCTGCTGTGGGCTGTGGGTATATGGAACAGATTGAAGTCATTTGGGCCAAAAGTAGATCTGACCTCTGACCCTGGCCTCATTAGCACTTGTGCTTTAATCAGCATGTTAATTAACCACAGTGTCCTTGGTAGGCTGTGAAAATCACAAAAATCCTTAAGAATAGTACTCTTAACAAATTTCAGAAGGTAGGTACTAAATCCAAGAGATCCAAGACATCTCACTTATCTCATTAAATGTCCTATGCTGATGTCACCCTGCCTGTTCCAGGGTGTTTCCTGTCTTTCAATGTGATAGATCCAGCTTAGAAAAGACCCACAATACCTGTGAATGCCTCTCATCCACTGCCACAATAATGGGAGCTGTTAGGGGAAAACTTGAAGTTTTTACATAGCCCTGTGGAATCAGAGCGGAAGGAAAGATGCTGTGGAAGGAAGCACAGCTTTGGTAAACTGACTTCAGGGGCTGCCTCGCAGGCAGGTCTCTGTTGTCTACTTAGTAGCAACTTTGTCATGTCCCCAAATATCTACCACTCACCAAATCTTCCTAAAAGTTATCACTTCATCTGGTTACTTTCCCTAAAATTTCACCAACTGGGTTTCATTTGGGGTTGACAAGACCCCTCTTTCAATCATAGATGTACCTTTCAGAGGGTAAGGGGCAATCAATCACTCATTTCATAGTGAAGTGACTGAGCTAGATGTTTAGGAGGATAAGGAAGTTTCATTTTGAGTGGGACAAGTGGAAATTGTCAGTTTTTAGGAATGGAGGGTGATAGGTTAGATTCTACCACTTTAAAGCACTTGCTTTTGTTTTCCTTAAACCCCCAAAATGGGGATAAAGCACCCTTTTTTTCTACTGTCAGGACCCAGGACCCCTGCCTGGGCTCAAATATAACTGCTCCACCTGGGTTAAATCATCCTTTGTGGACTGGGCTAGAAACCTGACCATGACATACATAACACTGTTTCTATGGAGCGACACATTCCAAATACTAAATCATTGACTTATAAATGTTTTGGACACACCTCCTCAGTAAGTTGAGGACTACCTGTATGTTAACATACCCCCCTTTTTGTGAATTTTTTACAGCTTTTCTCTTAAATAGCTTATATTCCTTGTCCAAAACAAAATATTTAGAAAACAACTTAAAGTTTTCAAACAGAGATTTAAATTAGTTTCATCACATCGCTTGTTTTCTTGTAATTTGCCTCTTTTCAAAATAGATTATTGGAAAAAGAAAGCCAATGCTAATGAACTGCAAGTTGGGTTCTGCTTATTGAGGTTTTAAATGTACTTTACAAATGTAACTTAACCAAATGGGCATCCCATGGGGGATTGTTTAAGTCCTTTTAGATTTTTTTCTTACCTGTCTAAACAGTAATACATGTTCATTATCGAAAATTTAGAAAACACAGAAAGGCATATAGGAAATTAAAATTGCTCAAATTTCTTTTAGATGCTTTATTCTACTTTATATTTTCTGTTTGGGCTCATATCATAGATTATTGCATGTTGTTATAACATACACACAAAGAATATCTTAAGTCAGCTGATTCTCAAATTAGTCCATTTTACTTTTATTTTATTGCTGGCAGTATTACTGATACTTTTCATGTTAGAGGATGGATCTGTTTAGATTGTAGGCAGCTTTCAGTGATCCACTTGTTCCTTATTTTACTTGGTGTTGCTAAGCAGGAGGAGATAGCAGATAGCCATTGTCCTCATCAGAGAGCTGTAACTTGTTTTACTACAAAAAGCTGCTCCACCAAAAAGTGTTGCTCCAAGGACTCCCATTCTGTCTACCTTAGACTTAATATAAATGACTTTATTATCAGGCTACTCATCTCATCCCATTCTTGTTTTTAATCCAAGTGGAATCAATTTGCAAGGAGTGGGAGGTGGCAAGCTGCCAAATACTTGGTGAACTGGGTGGTCACATCTATGCAACATCAAACAATTGGATGTAATTTAAGGACTCAATTGAATCAAATAAGCATTAATTAGACAAAAGGCCACAGTGGATTGATTGTTTTGTTTTAACCTCTTCTCTCTCAAAGCTGGTTGACTTAATCAAGTACATTTCTCATCTGGCTGATTGCTTCTAGCCCATTAAAATAATGGAATCTGTGCAATAGAATCCTCTCTCACCCCTTCTCTGATCCATGCCGTCTTAGGTCAAGATGATTGATAAGTAGACCACAGACATAGACACAAACTGTCTTTTGAAAAACATGATATATTTGTTATTTGTATGTTGTTTGGATTTCTCTGGAGTGGTTTATAAAAACCCTGCTATCTTATCTCTTTTCCAGTTTGGATTTGCTGCAGACCAACCAATAGTAGATCTCTTTCAAAAAGGCACTGAAAGCAGCTGTGACCATTAATCTGTATTCTCACTTTGGCTCACTGCAAATTAGAATGGCTCCAGATGCCACTACAGATTTTTCAAGGGTGACTTAATTCCAAGCAAATGAATATGCACATAGAATCATAGGGCTAGCAGGGTCTTGGAGACCATTAGTCCTGTCAAACTATGGAAAAATATATTGGGGTCCAGGAAGGAGAAACCATCTTCCTAAAGTCACCATCTAGTTAGTAGAAGTGGAACTGATCTTACCAGGGTCAAAAAGAGATCTGAGTTATCACGGACAATTCCTGACTCTGAGGAATACTTCTTAGAGTTCCTGGAATAAGACCACTAACTGTATGTATGGGCACAAGCTTGGAAGGAATACTTTGGATTGGGTTGTTTTGATTTAGTTGACTGTACTAGCATCGTGGTCCACAGAGAGATAGAAAAGATTGCAGATTTGTTGGTCACTAAGGAATTCCTTTACGATGCAGACAGGATCTCATCCAGAGCCCTATATGTTCCTAAGTTGATTTGGCCTAAGTGGATAGAAAACAAACCTCTAATTCTGCCCAGCCCAATGGATTCACTTGTTTATAGTACATGGCCTTATTTCTATGTATAGAATTAAAGTCTCAGATATATCTAAGAAGAGGGCTGACTGCAGAAAACATCTTAGGTATAATTTTACTGTGTCCATCATCCAAATAAGAACTCCAGCGTATAGTAAGGGAAGACAGAACAGAACCAAGCCCGCAAACTTCAAAACAAGATAAGAACTCATTCAGATTACTATCGTTGACACCATCTTTCTCCTCCAGAGACATGAAATCTGAGTTGTACATAAAGTAGTTCAGCTAGTAGATTCAAATAGGCTGGCCAGAGAGGGGCTTTGTCCCTCCACTCTCTGACTCCAGCTACTTCAGGGGTGATTGAGTGTATCATGGGCAGTAGTCCCAAGTGAACTTCTTATGAGGATGCCTTCCTAGAATGAGAGATCAAAGGAAAAGCAATTGCTTGGAGCCCACTAGGGGATTAGATGATGGAACTAGGTTCTTTGTAAGTGTCAGTAAATTAGCTTAATTGTGACATCTTTGTTGTGGTTAAGAAGCAAGACCTGCTTGTTCTTTTGGGTGTCCCTTGGTCCAGGAGCAATCTAAGATCTGAGTAAATTCACTGGGTTGTTTGTGAGTCTGTAGAACCTTCTCCTTTGGTCAGATTTGGGTTGGTTTAGTCACTGACACCACAGAACAAATATTAACATCAAATATGCCCATTTATTCCTATAATTTGAAAGCACAACACTACTTTAATGGTTTGTAATAATAGTATTCCAAAAGCCTGTTATAGATTGTTATCTTACTGCAGAGAAGTTATTATTTCCCTTTGTGTGTATATATCTTTCTGTATTTCAGTGTCTTTTTCTGGGATTAAAGTTCAGTTCTTGTAGTTTTCCTATTTCAAAAACTTCAATATTCTCTATTTTTATAAATTTCTTATTATGTTCCAACCTAGCTTTCTCTATCTTCCTTTTTATAGTTTATGCTCTAGCCCAAACCAATTACATGCCCTTTCCCATTACCTTTCCTGACTCCATGCCTTTATTCTTGCTTTTTCCTCATCCTTTAGAAATTTTCTAAAATTCTATCCCTGTCTCCCACCACCACAGGTCCAAATTCTACCCATCCTTCAATGTTTAATAAAATATTACTTCCTCCAGAAAGCTTTATTCCCTCTAGTGATGTGTCTTTATTTATGAATTCTGATAATAATTTCACTTATACTTCTTTAATGGTTATATAATATTAACTTGTTTTATAGGTATTTGTTTACTTGTCATTTCTACTATACTTTGATATATAGAAAAAAGTAAATGCTACAAGCTTCTTGAGGGAAGGAACCATGTTTGCTTTATCTTTGTACTCTGTATAGTGAGTGTCTAACACATATAAAAGGCACTCAATAAATATTTTTTAATGAATAAGTGAATATTTCTTTGCCCCTCTATGTATGTATTTTTATCGCATTTTCATCTCTTTTTATTTTTGCTTAATGTTTTTTCTGTTTTCCCATTCATCTGTCAATGTCACGTCACCCATCTCTCCTCTCTCTCTCTCTATACACACACACACATACACACATACACATATTGGGGGAAAAGTAGGTTTACAGATGTTTGTATGGAAAATAATGCAATAATTAATAAGTAATAATACAAGAATAAATTCTGTGTTTTATATCCTCATAACTGTAAATCTACTGTTGCCCTATACTCTATATACATATCAATATATAGAGATATAGAGATAAAGACAGATATAAATATATAAAATAAAATATATAATTTAGTTAACCATTATAAAAACAAAGTACATGTTGAATTTGTTGTATTTATTGAGGTTAGATACCTTGTTTTAATCTGAAAATCAGTAGTACTTTTATGTCCCTCTCATAACGTTATAAAGACATAAATGAAGCATGTTTTCATTATGTCATTATTGGTTAACATTTTTGTTGATGTTCACTGAGCATTGATAGCAAAATGCTCCCCACTCATGCATTGGTTATTGGATTCGATAATTGTTTACTATAGTTTTCTCTTGAGGCATTGAGAGGAACCAGTTTTAGGAATTGTAATACTTAGCCAAGTGAAGTGGCAACTAAAGGACTAAGGAGGGGGTCATGATAGCTCTCTGTATATGTGAGGTCTGTCCTGAAAATATGCAGCCATGTAATATGAAAAATACAGACATTTACTGAAAAAGAAACAAGATACAAGACATATTGTACATAGGACAATGACACCTCAATCCCCCTCAAGGTAGGCACCTTGGGACCTCACACAGTTCTCTCAATCACCATCAGTTGTCCTGTCATATTTTCCTGAATCTTATTGATGGTCTGAAATCTCTTCCCCTTCAAAGTTTATTTTAGTTTTGGTAAAAGCCAGAAGTCACAGGGTGCCAAATCTGGGCTGTAGGGGGGCTGAGTCACCTGGGTGATTTGATGTTTCACCAAAAACCCTGCATGAGATGTGATGCATGAGCAGATACATTGTCATGGTGAAGCTGCCAATCATCAGTTGCCCATAGTTATGGCTTTCTGAGTCATCCAAATAGTTTCTGTGGAGGGAGGAGTGTTCAAGCTTAATGAAAAATTTGATGCAGATTTGTTGCTCTACTCAGTCATTTTGAATGTCATGGCCACACATTACACATGCTCACTCAATGGCATCTACCATCCCCACTGACTTGTACAGTGAAGTCATCATTGTTCACACATGTGAGTTCCAGTCCATTGTCCTTGGCTGCCAGGTTACATCGATATCCCACAAACTGTTCTCATTATATTAACAACGGCTGGAATTTTTCTGGACAGACCTCATACGTGAAAATATACCATGGGGAGTACGTTTTCACTTTGCTTTACGTGGCCTCAGGAAGTAGAATCTGAATTAAATGATGGAAACTGGAGACACAAGGAAGGCCTTTCTAGTAAGCAGAGATGCCCAAAAGTAATGTTTTGTCCTCAAAGATAGTGAGTTCTCTGTTATTAGGGGTATTCAAATAGCACCAGAATGTTCACATTGTGGGGGAAGAGAAGATAATATTCTTAGCATTGTATGGGTTGTTGAGATAACTGATCTTTTAAGATTTTTTCCCACTCTGATAGTCTATGGTTGTACGATTCCCTAACATGCCTCCTTATAATAGACTTAAGCAGTTTTCAAATGTTAAAAACACATATAGAGATCAATTAAAATTAAAAACAGGAAAGAATGTTGTAAGAAACAGGACTAGAAGATTCAGACAGCCCCATGATAAATCACTGTATTTGACCACTAAATTTTACTCTGAGTTTCTTGGCAGTTAAGCTAAAAAGGAAAGAAAACAACAAAATTCAGCTGCATGGTTCTTTGTCAAGTAAAAAAACAAACAAACAAAAAATAAACATGGCTATGAGTTAAACTGCCTAGACAGATTTTTTTTTTCTGCCAGTGAATTCCATGAGGAATTTATCATGTAATTCCTTGTATAATAGATGGTGCTTATCATAATGGACAATGTGGTTTTACAAAGGATATAGACTTATATCTTCCAATCTTCAAATGGAAATATCTTTTCTCCCATTTCAAAAATAAAAGGCTGTAAATGTCAAATCTTCAACCAGTAAGAGACTTTTTTCCTTATAAGGCTAAAAATATATGGCTAAGGTAAGTTGCTTTCTGTTAGCCTGGCTTAGATATAAGAGACCTGGCATAAAGAACCTAGAAGAATGGGAAGTTAAGGTGACCCTTATCTGCTCTCAAATATCTCCTGTATCAAGTGATCCTTTGGATCACAGACAATTCATTGTTAAATTCTCTAAGGGGTATCTCAAGGAGGATTGAGACTGGGAGCCTAAAGATTTGTGGTGTCTGACAATTACTTGCTGGCAAAGGACAGTGGAGATATATACATGCCTACCCACCTCAGAGGGAGGCTGTAACGGTGGAAGAAGAGAAAATTGATGTCAAAGTACTGGGGAAAGTTACAATTCTTTAACCAAATGTCAGGGATGAGGGATAGTGCTATTGCCACAAGACCACATCTCACCAGGGACTAGGCCTCAGGAGTGCTTTGGTGGTTAGCTATTGGGAAAAGCCAATTTGTCAAATCTGCTATGAAGTGTAATTGCATATCTACAGGGGCAAGGCATTCAACCTCAGAGGTAGATGATTTTATGAACTTAATGAAACTGTTATGGAGTAAGGACCCTTGTTGTCCAGTATCAGAGTAGGGTCATGGTCAAAGACATAGTCTAGCATCCAAAAGTAAATTCAAAATAATTCAAATTACAGCACTAATCAAAAAACATGAAGGAGATTTAGAACAATTCATTAAAATACCCCTTTTTCAGAGCACCAGTGGCACAATCAGTTAGAGCATGGTACTTATAAAATCCCCCTTTGTCTAGGTTTTTTTTTTCATCATATTCCATAGGTTGTCAGTGTCTCTCCTCAATTTACCAGCCTCCCACTAACTTTTCCTGAACCTCCAGGCAGAACAATTCTTTTTTCCTCAATATTTCCCTCTCTCTAAACATTTTATTAAGTGTATTGGCTTAGAATGCAGCCTAAATCCTTTCCCTCTGACTCTCATGTGTTCTTGCTGTCTCTTCTTGATTCTGCATCACAAAAGGCCAAAGATCATTTTGCCAAACATAAGAGGGAGAGGTTGAAATGGTGAGGATCTGAGAAAACAAAAGCCAACCTCTCCTTGATGCACTGGGAAAAGGAGAAGGTTGTTAACATATAGTTGTATACATTAATAATTTTCACCCCATCACGCCATGACATGGAAAGATGGATTACCAGAATTACTCAATTTCACACTTTATTGCTTTTAACCCAATTTCCCTTCCTTTTAACTACAATTCATAGACTAGATTTTTCCACAAGAGTTGGGAAAAAAAGACTGTCAGAAACAATAATTAATTATAGCAAAACATGCTGGTGGATGTGGTCAGAAAAGGTAGCAAGCCTGGTGGAAAAGCTGGGGATCCTCTTGGACTGGTTCTACATATGCATGAGTATGAGAGATGCTATTTTCAGCATGCAGAGGGAACAAGGTAGGGCTGGCTAAGTTTCTCAATGCTTCTTACATCTGAACTTCAATATTGGGCTTGTGGTATGAAAACTCCAAGCAGTAAGATTGCCTCTTCAAATAAAAACCCAACCCAAAATTCTAAAGCCAAATGTAAGTATTCTGTTAATTGATCACACCATTGTATTCTGTTGAAAAAAATTCTAAGCACATTAAAAGTGTGAATAAACATCTTCATCCTCTCATTTATGGCCCTAAATCACCAGCTGTATATTAAAAGAAATGCCAGCTCCTGTGAGTTTTAGAAAATATAGAGAGGTATATGTGCATACTGTGTTTAAATTTTTAGACCTCTTCAAGATTCCTCCCAGATTAACAAAGTAAATCACTTTAGTGGTCATTCTAACCTTACTATTTCATTTAAGTCACGGGATGCTGATATCAGATGGGATATGCATTCTGATTATAGATATGGAGAATAGTAGTTGGCATAAACACAACAATGAACATAACTCAATGATTCATAGCAGTGAGTGTTGATACAATGTCTCTAGAACTTAGCAAAGGCCCTTGAAGGTATTGATAAAAAACAAGTTCAAGTTTAATGGTTGATTACAGTGATATATCCTTAATCATCTACCCAATATCCCATGTACAGTCACTCAAATATACAGTTGTTGCACCTTTTTATGGTCCCAATAATTAGATTCATAAAATTTCAAAGCTGGAAAGGACCTCAAAGATCATTTAGTTTAACTTTCTTATTTCACAGACTGGGAAACTAATCCCAGAGAAGAAAGTTTCCTCTCAAAGTTTGCGCAGCTGGTTAGTGGCAGAGCGGGGATTAGAACTTCCTTTCTCTCTGTTTCAGGTGCAGAGTTACAGTTAATGTCAAACACTGGCTGTTGGCAGAGTATCTACTATTGAAAAGGCACCAAATGTGGTTAATAACTTCTGAACTTCTAGTCAATATATTCTGACCTCCTTTCATTATGAAGCCAATGAACAGTGATTAATTAGGTCTTCATGTAGCATTATCATTTCTTGCCTGCTCCATGATATTCCATTTTTTCCCTGCTTCTTTGGCATGGATTGAAAAAGCTGTACAAACTGTACTTTGGACGAGCTCAGTTGGTTAGTTACATTACATTAGTAGAAAGGAAAAGCCTCAATTTTGATTATTTAGTCTACAATCTTAAGAATTTCCTGATTTAGACTTTCTAAATGGACTTAATCTTTAGGTGTTACAGGAAAGTAAATCATGCTTGTATGGATAATAAAGTTATTCAATATTCTTCTCCCCCATGAGAAAGAGGTTTGAAATTGCCAATCCATGGATCAGTTTAGGATCACATATTGCCCAATAGTTTCCAAATCCTCTGACCCATATTTTCTGGCTGTGAAAAGTTACAACTAGAACAAGAATCTACTAAGAGTTGCCAGAACTCCTAGATTACAGTGTTTTTCAGACTACTTTCATGATATTACATACCATACATACTGGTATATATACCAGTGAAAGCTAATTCACTTAATTTATGACACTCACCAGAGTGGTATTCTCTATTTTGAAAAAAGAAATAGAGAAATGAATTTATTCAAAGTCAGTTTTAGGCAATGGTGACATTAACTTCAGTGAAACTTCAGTTCTGACAAGTCCTACCTCTGCCTTTCTCTGGTCAGTTACCTAGAGATAAACTTAGTATCAGAAGGATAATTTAACAGGTTGAAGGTTAACCAGTAACGCACACTATAATCCAAGGGTCTAACATACTGTCCACCTACCTGACTACACTAGAATAATTTTGAATAGGCTGTCATCTAGATTCTGCCCAGGTTGTTATTCATTAAATCATCTCATTGGTTAATCTGCATCCTATGAGATCAGCTGTGTATTCATATAGTCTAGCAATCCTGGGCATGTGCTTGGAAGTTTCTCCTGTCATTTTTATCACAGTGCCAAAGAGGTAGTGACATATGGGCAATACCTGGAGAGTCTCTTCTGCTAATCTTTCAATCCCATCTCTGAGCTAAGGAATCAAGGGAAGCTTGCATCATGCAACAAAGAGATTTGGCAAATACCCTGTTATTCAGATCCATAAAAGCAGCCAAACCAGATAAATGATCTCGGAAGTGGATTTTTGTTTGTGGTAGGGGTGCTAAACTGATCTGGGTTGTCTATTTATGAGAAATTGACTAAATGTGGAAATTCTCAAACATTATTTCCTTTTTAGCCCATCATTCTTGGAGTAAACATCAACTGTGGCTATTAACTCCAGGCAACATTAGTTTTCTGAAGAGCCATTTAATACTGTGTCACTTAAAAAATATATATTTTATTGATTATGCTATTACAGTTGTCCCATTTTATTCCTCCCCTTTATTCCCCTCTGCCCTACACCGCCCTCCCACCAGAATTCCACCTTCCCTTAGTTCATGCCCATGGGTCATACATATAAGTTCTTTGGCTTCTCCATTTCCCATACTATTCTTAACCTCACCCTGCCTATTTTGTACCTACCATTTATGCTTCTTATACCCTGTACCTTTTCCCCCATTCTCCTCTCTCCTCCTTCCACTGATAAACCTCTGTGTGATTTCCATTTCTGTGATCTGTTCCTGTTCTAGTTGCTTGCTTAGTTCATTTTTGTTTTTGTTTTTGTTTTTTAGGTTCAGTTGTTGATGATTGTGAGTTTGGTGTCATTTTACTGTTCATATTCTTGATCATTTTCTTTTTCTTCGATAAGCCCCTTTAACATTTCATAAAATAAGGGCTTGCTAACGATGAACTCCTTTAACTTGGCCTTATCTGGGAAGCACTTTATCTGCCCTTCCATTATAAATTATAGCTTTGCTGGATAGAGGAATCTTGGATGTACATCCTTGCTTTTCATGACTTTAAATACTTCTTTCCAGACCCTTCTTGCCTGCAAGGTTTCTTTTGAGCAATCAGCTGATAGTCTTATGGGGACTCCTTTCTAGGTAAGTGTCTCCTTTTCTCTTGCAGCTTTTAAGATTATCTCCTTGTCTTTAATTTGGGTAATGTGATTATGTTGTGCCTTGGTGTGTGCTTCCTTGGGTCCAACTTCTTTGGAACTCTCTGAGCTTCCTGGACTTCCTGGAAGTCTATTTCCCTTGCCAGATTAGGGAAGTTCTCCTTCATTATATTTTCAATTTCTTGCTCTTCCTCTTCTCCTCTGGCACCCCTATGATTTGGATGTTGGAATATTTAAAGTTGTCCTGGAGGTTCCTAAGGCTTTCCTCATTTTTTTGAATTCTTGTTTCTTCATTCTGTTCTTGTTGAATGTTTACTTCTTCCTTCTGCTCCAAATCATTGATTTGAATCCCTGTTTCCTTTCCTTCACTGTTGGTGCCCTTTATATTTTGCTTTATCTCACTTTGCATAGTCTTCACTTCTTCCTTATTTTGCAACCATACTCAACTATTTCTGTGAGCATCCTGATTACTAGTGTTTTGAACTGTGCATCTGATAGGTTGGCTATCTCTTCATTGCTTAGTTCTATTTTTGGAGCTTTGATCTGTTCTTTCACTTGGGCCATATATTTTTTTTTTGTCTCAGCGCACCTGTTACATAGTAAGGGGTGGAGCCTAAGTTATTCCCCAGGGTTGGGCAACCCATGCTGTGTTGTGGTGCTTTATAATGGGGAGGGGTCTGAAAGGGAACAATGCCACTTGACCAGCTCTTGGTCGGCTTTCAGTGACTTCCTCTGCTTCCCACAAGCAAATTATGTTCTTCTGGTGCTGATTCCTGGGTGTGGGGGATTGTGTATGTTCTATAATCCTCTGTATCTGTCCAATGAACTCTCCTATGAGGCTGCGAGTTTCTCCCACCACTGCAATTCCCTCAGGTTTTTACAGCCAGAGGTTTTGAGGCTTAATTTCCCCATCCTGGAAACCTGGGTTGTGCAGTCTGTCTTGCTCCCTAGTTGTTCCTCCCAGTTTATCTGCACGCTAATGTGGGGCCACCTGGTCCACCAGTTGCCACCTTGTGATGTCCTCTCCATCCTGGCTGCTTGTCTCCACCCCTCCTACTAGTCTGGATGAATGTTTCTTCTTTAACTCCTTGGTTGTCGGACTTCCATACAGTTCAATTTTCTGGCAGTTCTGGTTGCTTTTTGTTTTTAAATTTGTTGGTGTCCTTCTTTTGGTTGTGTGAGGAGGCAAAATGTATCTACCTGCACCTCTGTCTTGGCCAAAACAACATGTCATTTTCAAATCAGGAAATTACTAATCTATTTCCTTTAGCAGAAAATTTTGTCATCATCTTTAGTACCATCACTGTGTACCCACTATGTGGCAAAGACTGTATACATATGATCTCTTTGATTCTCACAATAGTGTTGTAAAGTAGGTACTATTATTAACCCCAATTTACAAATAAAGAAACTGAGGCTCAGAGGGGTTAAGCAAATGTCCCAAGGCCACAAAGGTGGTAAATGACAAGTAGAAGCAAAACCTGCTTCATCTCGATTCCAAAGCCCATTCACATTCTACCATATTCATATAATGTGAAATTATCCAAAATAATATTTTTACTGCAGACTTTGCAAGGCATTGGACTACTTATAATTCTGGGAATTTATTTCCCACTGGAGGGAACAGTTTCATGGTACTGAAGCTTGGTTCAACAGATACGTGATGGATGAGGGAACTACTGGAGAGCAACCAGAGCCAGAGTGTGTGTTCCCTGGGTTTTGTCAGGCTGGTTAGGTAGAAATAAGTTTCTTCAAAATGTGAAATGAAGACTTCTCATCAAGATGGAGGCATAGGTAAACACAGCTCACCTCCTGGAACAACCACATCAAAATTACAATTAAGCTAGAGAACAACCATCATTCAGAACTATCAGAAACCAAATTGAATATAAATCCAACAGCTATGTGGAGACATGCAGATGCAGAGATGCAGACTGGGCTCATCCCACACCCACGTGTGGTGGATAAAAATTTGGCAGGGATATCTTGGGAGCAAGGGGTCCTAGCCCCACACAAGGCCCCCTGGCCCATGGATCTAGTGCCAGGAAGATAAGTCCCCATAACTTTTGTCTGTAAAAACCAGCAGGGATTGAATCGGTGGAAGAAACGTCTGGAGCCACAAGCAGTTTGTCTTGAAGAACCCACACATGGACTTACTCAGATTCACTCCCTCTGAGCTCCAGCACCGGGGTAGCAGCTTCAAAGGCACCAGTGGTGTATGGGGAGGAAATGAAGTATCTAGCATCAGGACAAGTACTGGGGGACAGCTTTCTCCCAGACAGAAAGGTGGGCAGACACCATTGTCCCTTTTCTGAGCCCCTTCCCCTGCAGAGCTGGCAGGTGGGGTCCATATCTGAGATTCCATCATCCTGGCTCACACCATTTGCTCCACCCTGGTGAATCCCCAAATCTTTGCCCCACCCACCTAACAGGACAAACCCGGATGTTACCTGGCTTTTCCATATGAATAGCTGGTCTTGGCTCGAGCTTCAAATCTTCCTAAATCATCTCAAACAAGCAACAGCCAGCCTCAGCCAGCCCTCAGCTCTTATACTTCTGGCTAAGTGGCCCCAGGCCTGGCACTAGCAGCAGCCAACTTTGGATCATAGCTTGGGTTCACCTGGGAAACTCCAAACCCAGCACAAGTCGCAGCCAACTGCAGATTGCTTTGTAGCTCATGCTGGGTGGCCCTGGGTGGAACACAGGTGGTGTCTGATGGTGGCCTGCACCATCTGGGAAACCCAAGAGCCCGCACTCCCAGAGGACGGCTACAGAACACATCAGAGCACTAGTACCCTTCCCATGCACTGCTGATCCTCCGCAAAGGGTGGATGTTGGTCATCAGTAGTCACAGCCAGTTCTTAGAGCTGAATGGCATGAGTAAATCTCTCCCATTGACCTGCCAACAGCAGCTGAGGCTCATCTCCAAAAGGAGGGTGTGCTCAGCCTACATAAAGGGCATGCCTCAAGTACCCAGCTTGGGTGATAGGGGAAGCTGTGCCACTGGACCCTACAGAACACCTACTATGTTAGGCCACACTACCAAGACATGGAGTCAAAGCAGCTCTACCTAATACATAGAAACAAACCCAGGGAGGCTGCCAAAATGAGGAGACAAAGAAACGTGGCCCAAATGAAAGGACAGATCAAATCTCCAGAAAAAGAGCTAAATGAAATGGAGATAAGGAATCTATCAGAGGCAGAGTTCAAAACACTGGTTATAAGGATGCTCAAGGAACTTAGTGAGGACCTCAACAGCATAAAAAAGATAGAGTCAGAAATGAAGGATACACTAAATGAAATGAAGAACAATTTTCAGGGAATCAACAGTAGAGTGGATGAAGCTGATAATCAAATCAATGATATGGAACATAATGAAACAAAAAACAACCAATCTGAACAACAAGAAAAAAAATCCCCCAAAACTAAGACAATGTAAGGAGCTTCTGTGACAATTTCAAGTGTACCAACATTAACATCATAGGGGTGCCAGAAGGAGAAGAGAAACAGCAAGAAATTGAAAATCTATTTCAAAAAATAATGAAAGAAAACTTCTCTAATTTGGTAAAGGAAACAGACATGCAAGGCCAGAGTCCCACACAATGAATACAAACATGCCCACACCAAGACACATCATAATTAAAATGCCAAAGATTAAACATGAAGAGAGATTCTTAAAATCAGCAAAAGAAAATCAGTTAGTTACCTACAAAGGAGTTCCCATAAGATTGTCAGCAGGTTTCTCAAAAGAAACTTTGCAGGCCAGAAGGGACTGGTAAGCAAAGTTATGAAAATCAGGGACTAACAGCCAAGACTGCTCTACCCAGAAAAGCTATCATTTATAATTGAAGGGCATTTCCTTCACTCTTGGATCTTTGTACACTTTCCTTTATTTCATTTTTCATAGCCTTCCCTTTTTCCTCTATTTTGTGACCATACTCAACCATTTCTGAGAGCTTTAGAGAAGGAAGAAATAAACATTCAACCAGAACAGAATGAA
Organism: Desmodus rotundus; assembly: GCF_022682495.2. Taxonomy (NCBI): domain Eukaryota; kingdom Metazoa; phylum Chordata; class Mammalia; order Chiroptera; family Phyllostomidae; genus Desmodus; species Desmodus rotundus. The sequence goes on along the minus strand of NC_071400.1, from coordinate 47,092,540 downwards.
GAAACAAGAATTCAAAAAAATGAGGAGAGCCTTAGGAACTTCCAGGACAACTTTAAATATTCCAACATCCAAATCATAGGGGTGCCAGAAGGAGAAGAGGTAGAGCAAGAAATTGAAAACTTATTTGAAAACATAATGAAGGGAGGGAGAAGATGGCGGCGAGATAGGTGGGAGGGGAGTTAACTTCCCCCTGCACCTGGGTGAAACACCTACCCATTCTGCTGAGAAACAAAGCGAAGAGCCAAAAGCAGCCCAGCGTTTATGAAGATAGGAGAACAAAAAGTACAGAGGACACTGAGAAAACAGATGGTAAGGGATTGCTTCAGGACAAAAAGGTCCCTGGGACCAACGCGGGGACCAGGGCAGCTATAGCCCCAGGCCCGCCGGTGCCAGGCCTGTCGCAGGACTCCTGGGAGAGAGCTGGGTTATTGGCCCCCTCCGCTGCCAAACAAGGCCTGAGCAACACTGTGAGAGACCTGGTTGCTTAAAGTCACAGGGAGGGGAATAAGGACGAAGTGGAAAACCCAGGGAGACCATGGGTGCTGGCCAAGGAGAGTTGAAAGTTGGGCCGCATGTGATCCTGACCCGGACAGCCCCTGGCCTACCTGGAGAGGTGGGCTGTGTGAGAGGACGGGCCCTTCCTTGTACGGAGGTAGCCACAGGATTGAGCAGAAGGATTTTTCCCCAAAAGAAAAAGACCCTCTGGGGCACTTTGGGGAATTCCCCTGCAGCAACAGCTCCAGTCTCCGATCCACTCTGCCACCCATCAGGGGGAATGTGCGCACCTCATTTTGGAGGGAGCTGAGACTATAGGCACCACAGAGGGGAGGGTGCCCAGCGACCGGGAGTGTGCCCAGCTACTGTGCGCTGTGCCCATCTACTGGGGAGTGCCCGCACCTCATCTCGGAGGGAGCTGAGACTGCAAGCACCACCCGGGGCAGGGTGCCCAGCGACCGGGAGTGTGCCCACCCACCGGTGAGTGTCTGCACCTCATCTCGGAGGGAACTGAGACCACAGGCACCAGGGAGAGTGGGAATCAAGGAAGGCTCTGCATGCACACCCATAGCCCGGAGAAGGCCTGCCATAAAAAAAGAATGGATAGAAGCTGGGAACACCAGGATTCCTCCTGGAAAAGGAAAACCACCAACAAAGGAAACACCAACAGATAAGAAGAGAAGAAGGTGAAGGAGGGAGGGGAAAGCACACGAAGTCAACCCAGGACCTATCTGAAAATAAAAATAAATAGTAAAGAAATAACTAAGAACAAACAACTGAACAAGAGCAAGAGAAAAGCCTCAAAACCTTGTACACACAGAAGAACCAGCTCCAACACAACCTGCCTACACCTGCACAACAGAAGACAAGAGGAGGGGGACAGACTGACACTCAGATAACCGGCTGGTGGGAAAGACCCACCAAAGAAAGAGCCAACAAGAACCAAAAACTAAAGACATACATAGAGCCAACAGAAACCACAGCCCAGGATCAGTAAGATCAGGAGATCAAGGAAACTGTACACTAAATCTCACAGGTATTCTACCACAGAAGTTTACACCAAAAACCCAGGGGGTCAGAACAGAGCAACTTAAGAAGCAGAGGCTAACAGGAAGAATCTCACAAACAATGGGAAAACAAAGAAACAAACCCCATATGAAAGGAAAGGGGGAACTCTCAGAAAGAATGCTAAATGAAAAAGAGGCAAGTCAACTATCAGATTCTGAGTTCAAGGAATTGGTTATGAGGAAGCTTAATGAGCTCACACAGAATTACGAAAAACTACAGGGAAACTACAATGAACCCACTGCAAACTATATCAACATGAAAAAGGAAATAGACACTATCAACAAAGGCCAAGAATAAATGAAGATTACAACTTTTGAACTGAAGAACATAGTAGAAGGAATCCAAAGCAGTCTCGATGAAGCAGAGGACTGGATCAGTGAACTGGATGACAAGGTAGAAAAACAACACCCAAAATGAGCAAGAAAAGGAAAAGAGGCTCAGAAAGAATGAAGAGGGGTTAAGGGAAATGCAGGACAACATGAAATGCAATAATATCTGTATACTAGGGATACCAGAAGGAGAAGAGGAAGAGCAAGGGATAGAAAACCTGTTTGAAAAAGTAATGATGATGGAAAATTCCCCTAATCGGATGAGAGAAAAAGTCACAGAAATCCAGGAAACACAGAGAGTCCCAATCCAGAGGAACACAAAGAGGCCCACTGCAAGGCACATCATAATTAAAATGGCAAAATTCCAAGACAAAGAAAGAATCTTAAAGGCAGCAAGCGAAAAAAACGAAGTAACATACAAGGGACCCCAATAAGGTTAGCAACTGACTTCTCAATGGAAACGCTCCAAGCCAAAAGAGAATGGCAAAAAATATTCCAAGTAATGAGAACCAGAGGACTGCAACCAAGACTACTTTACCCAGCAAGGCTCTCAATCAAGATAGAAAGCCAAATAAAGAGTTTCCCAGACAAAAGAAGTCTAAAAGAATATACCTCCACCAAACCAGCTCTGCAAGAGATGCTAAAGGGGCTGCTGTAAGGAAAGGAAGGAAAAGTCAGAAAGAGGGAAGAACACAGGTACAAAGAAGCGGCAATGAATAAATACCTATCAATAATAACCTTAAATGTAAATGGATTAAATGCTCCATTCCAAAGATAGAATAGCTGAATGGATAAGAAAACATGACCCACACATATGCTGCCTACAAGAGACCCACCTGAGGACAGAAGACCTACACAGACTGAAAGTGAAGGGCTGGAAACAAATTTTCCAAGCAAATGGACAGGAATAAAAAGCAGGGGTAGCAATACTCATATCAGACAAAATAGACTTCCAAAGAAGGGCCATAAAGAGAGACCCAGAAGGTCACTTCATAATACTCAAAGGAAGAATCCACCAAGAAGACATAAACATTGTAAATATATATGCACCCAACATAGGAGCACCCAAATACATAAAGAAAATCTTGGAGGATTTCAAGAAAGATATTGACAGCAACACAATTATAGTAGGGGAGTTTAATACCCCACTGTCAAAGATGGAGAGATCTTCTAAATGAAATAATAACAAAGATATTGTGGCATTGAACAAGGCCTTGGGTGAAATGGACTTAACTGATATATATAGAGCCTTTCATCCGAAAGAAGGAAAATACACATTCTTTTCAAATACACATGGAACATTTTCAGAGATAGATGACATGATAGGACACAAAACAAGCCTCAACAAATTCAAGAAAATTGAAATCATATCAAGCATTTTCTCTGACCACAAGGGACTGAAACTACAAACAAATCTCAAGGAAAAACCCCAAACACTCAAAAACATGGAGATTGAATAGCATGCTATTAAACAATGAATTGTTGAAAAGTGAGATTAGAGGAGAAATCAAAAAGTTTGTGGAAACAAATGAAAATGAACTCACAACAATCCAAAAACTATGGGACACGGGAAAGACAGTCCTGAGAGGGAAGTTTATAGCAGTACAGGCCTACCTAAAAAGCATAGAAACAGCTCAAATAAACAACCTAACGGTACACCTACAAGAACTCAAGGAACAACAACAAAGACAACCCAGAGCAAGTAGAAGGAGGGAAATAACCAATATCAGAGCAGAATTAAATGACATAGAGACTAAAAGCACAATTGTAAGGATCGAAGAATCCAGGAGCTGGTTCTTTGAAAAGATTAAATTGACAAGCCTTTAAGTAGGCTCATCAAGAAAAAAAAAGAGAGGACCCAAATAAACACAATCAGAAATGAAAGAGGAGAGACTACAATGGATAGCACCGAAATACAAAGGATTGTAAGAAATTACTACGAAGAACTGTCTGCCAAGACATTTGAAAACCTAGGTGAAATGGACAAATTTCTAGAAAAATATAGCCTTCCAAAACTCAATGAAGAAGAGACAGAAAGCCTGAACAGACCAATGAGAGCGGACTAAATAGAAGCAGTAATCAAAAATATCCAGGAATTCAAAAGCCCTGGACCAGATGGTTTTACAGAAGAATTTTACAAAACATTTAAGGAAGAACTAGCCTGTATCCTTCTCAAACTATTCCAAAAATCCAAGAAGAAGGAAGACTCCCAAACTTATTTATGAAGCGAGCATCATCCTCTTTCCAAAACTAGATAAAGACACAACAAAGAAAGAAAATTATAGACCAATATTGGTAATGAACATAGACACTGAAATCCTCAACAAAATATTGGTAAACTGCATCCAGCAATACATTAAAAAGATCATACACCATGACCAAGTGGGATTCATCCCAGGGATGCAAGGATGGTACAATATTCGCAAATCAATAAACATAATACATCACATAAACGAAAGCAAAGACAAAAATCACATGATCATATCAATAGATGAAGAAAAAGCATTTGATAAGGTACAGCACCCAGTTATGGCTAAAACACTCAGAAAATTGGGAAAAGAGGGAACATTCCTCAAGATAATAAAGGCCATATTAGAGAGACCTACATCCAACATCATACTCAATGATCAAAAACTAATAACTTTCCCATTAAGATCAGGAGCAAGAGAAGGTAGTCCACTTTCACCACTTCTATTCAACATAGTATTGGAATTCCTAGCCACAGTAATCACACACAAAAAGAAATAAAAAGCATCAAAATTGGGAAAAAGGCAACAAAACTGTCATTGTTTGCACATGACATGACAGTGTACATAGAAAATCCTACAGACTTCACCGTAAAACTACTTGTCCTGATAAATGAATTTGACAAAACAGCGGGATACAAACTCGATATTAAGAAATCAGAGCCATTTTTGTAAACCAACAATGAAATATCAGAAAGAGGAATCAGGAAAAAAAATTGCATTTGATATAGCTCAAGAAAAATAAAATACCTAAGAGTAAAAGACCTGTACTCAGAAAACTACACAACACTGAAGAAAGAAATGAAGAAAGATGGAAACAAATGGAAGCATATACTTTGTTCATGGATTGGAAGAATCAACATCATCAAAATTTCCATGCTACCTAAAGGAATTTATAGATTCAATGCAATCCCTATTAAAGTACCCATGCCATATTTCACAGATATAGAACAAACACTTCAGAAATTTATATGGAACCATAAATGACCCCTAATAGCCGCAGCAATTTTGAGAAAGAAGAACAAAGCAGGAGGGGTCACAATAACTGATATCAAACTACTACAAGGCCACTGTAACCAAAATAGCCTGGTACTGGCATAAGAAGAGACACATAGACCAATGGAGCAGATTAGAGAGCCGTAAATAAACCCAAGTCTCTATGGTCAATTAATATTTGACAAAGGGGGCAACAGCATATAAAGGAGTAAAAATAGCCTCTTCAACAAATGGTGTTGGGAGATCTGGGCAGCTACAGGCAAAAAAATGAAACTTGATCACCAACTTACACCACACACAGAAATAAATTCAAGGTGGATAAAAGACTTAAATATAAGTCATAACAGCATAAAAGTCCTGGAGGTGAACATAGGCAGGAAAATCTCTGATATTCCACACAACAATATTTTCACTGATATGTCCCCTAGAGCAAAGGACATAAAGGAAAGAATAAACAAATGAGATCTCATCAAAATAAAAAGCTTCTGCATAGCTAAGGAAAACAGCATTAAAATGAAAAGAGAACCAACCATATGGGAAACCATATTTTCCAATAATACTTCAGACAATGGTTTGATCTCTAAAATATTTAAAGAACTCACATGACACCACTCTAGGGAGACAAAAAACCCAATTAAAAAATGGGCAAAGGACTTGAACAGACACTACTTCAAGGAGGACATACGAAGAGTCTAGAGACATATGAAAACATGCTTAGCATTGTTAGCCATCAGAGAGATGCAAATTAAAACCACAATGAGATACCACCTCACACTGGTCAGAATGGCCATCATAAACAAACTAACAAACAACTAGTGTTGGAGAGGATGTGGAGAAAAGGGAATCCTAGTGCACTTTTGGTGACATGCAGACTGATGCAGCCACTATGGAAAACAGTATGAAATTTCCTCAGAAACTAAAACTGGGGCTGCCTTTTGACCTGGCAATTCCACTGCCCAGATTATTCCCTAAGAACCCTGAAACACCAATCCAGGAGAAGCTATGCACCGCAATGTTCATAGCAGCACAATTTACAATAGCCAAGTGCTGGAAGCAACCTAAGTGCCCATAAGTAAATGAATGGATCAAAAACTATGGTACATTTACATGATGGAATACTATGCAGCAGAAAGAAAAACAGAGCTCCTACCTTTTGGGACAGCATGGATGGAAGTGGAGAGCATTATGCTAAGTGAAATAAGCCTGGTCGTTAAAGACAAATACCATATGATCTTACCTTTAAGTGGATCCTAATCAGCAAAACAAACAAGCAAGGCAAATGTAACCAGAGAAATAGAAATTAAGAATAAAATGTCAGTAACCAGAGGGGAGATGGTAGGGGATAATGGGGGGAAAAAGGTAAAGGTTTTTCAGGAATGACTATAAAGGACAGATGGACAAAGCCAAGGGGGGTTGGAACCAGGGGAGAGAGGTGGGAATGCCTGGGGTGTGTGATAGGAGTGTGGGTGTAAAGGCAGAATACTGTACTTGAACAATAATAAAATTTTTTTAAAAAGCACATACTAATCTGGTCTTCTTTCCTTTGGAATAATCATAGCTTCAATGCTCTCTTCTAAAATGCAGATGGTGTGTATTACCCTTTAACATCAATGCACTGATTGGACATACTTTCCCCTAACTGGAGAATAGGGAGAAGGTGGTAAATGGGGAGGGGTGCAAATTTGGAAGAGTGATTGCCAAGGATGCATATTTTCCTGTCTTCACAATATTGCTCAGGCACAGCCCTGGCTCTCCTATAGTCTTTTGTCTATAGTCTCCTATAGTCTATAGTCTCCTATAGTTATTGCTTTGCTTCCAGAATTAGTAAGGAATTAGAGTGTTCCTACCTCCTTCTAATTATGCCATGTTTGGAAAGTCACTTTTTAGAAATGGTGGCCTATCCCCAGTTGGACTTAATCTGGAAGGAAGTACTGAATGACAGAGCATTCCTACTGCAATCAAGAGACACAGTTCTTACGTCCTCTGTGAGGTATTTGGAAAGACCTTTAGGGATGAAAAGCTCATGTCCTTTTGCTCATCTATTTCCATTAATTAGGCCCTTTGTCATCATAAATTTACTCTGTTAGCTGAAGTTTCTCATGCTGTGATCTTCAGGAAACATAGGGTCTAATCCTGGTTTACCTTTTAACCTAAACTTGTGACCTTATCAGTAGCCTTTTAACCTTTTTATATTAGGTTATGAACTACACAAGAAAATTGGTCTTAATCACTCATAGTCATAGTTGGAAGGGAGGCCTGGAGAGAGGGGCAGGTGAAGTGAAGTGAAGTAGGGTAGGAAAAGAAATGGACAAGAGAAGGAGTGGGTTTTTTAAATTAAAAACTATTGCTGAACTTGATCACCCATCTTATTTTCTAAATTTGGCTCTGAGTGACTTTTGGCTGTTTGCCAAAATCAAGTCTACCCTCAAAGGACAAAGATTTGTCACTACTGAGGATATTCAAAAGAATGTGCCAGAAGCTCTAAACTCAACTAAAGATGAGTTCCAAAAAACATTTTGAGCAATGGGAACATCATTGCAATAAAGGTACAGGGATTGAATCTCCCAAGGTGCTAGTCTGAAGGGGACACCACTCCTTTGGATGTACATGTCATTATACACTTGTGAAAAAGCAACGGTCACATTACATTATGGTCACATTTGAAATTATTGCCTGTTTCCTCTCCTTTCATTCTCAATGGCAATTGGCAATAGGCAATAGCTGGTTGCCAAGTTTTAAAGCTATGTGGGATTTTTACCTTAGTTTATTCTGTACTTATGACTATTAGTTTCCCTTTGCTGTACATGCAGTAAAACTATATTGCATTTGTATAATGCTTTATGTTTTTCAAGGCAATTCATATTCAGATAATAATTTCCTGGAGTGAAGGAACCCATCTTAATTGTTTTTGAGTACTCAAACCCTAGAACAATGCCTTACCCATAACACTCAATAAATGAATGTTCATGGACTAGAATAGCTCTCCTCTAATTTTATCTTTAAGACATTCTTGTAAAGAAGGCAGACTAGGTATTATTCAGTATACTTTTCCTATTTTACATGGACTCAGGGCACAAAGAGTACTGTGTGTATGGGGTGGAGGCATCTACTGTAGTAGTGTTTAAGGCTATCAATCAGTAGTGGCTATTCTTACTTAGTTTATAGAGCTAGCTGGTGGCAAAGCCCAAGCTGGAATTCAGGGCTAACTTTAAGAGTCAATTTCTTTGCACAGTATAAGGTGGAAATGAGAGTGAAATAAAGTGGTCTAGACTCTAGAGACTTGGTCAGCTAATGGAGAACAGAAGCCCCTGATGACCTTTCTGCTTCTTTTGCAAAGACTTGTTTGAAATTTATGTTCAAGACCATATAGTCCAGTGCCTGTACCTTTCAGAATTATTGTCCTAGGCTTGAAGGAGATATTTTTTGACTCAGTGATTCCATTCATGGATGCCAGACCCTCTTTCAGTCCCCATCCTCCCAGAGAATGGAGACAACTTTGTATAAATAAATAAACAAACAACACACATATATACAAATATATACTACATATACAAAATGACAGACTGGCCACTGATTACAGGATGAAATCTCAGGTAGCATTTCCTTGCATTCCAACTTCCAATGCTATGGAACAGAGCTAAACACCAGCCTATTTTGGCCTGTTTCGTGATTTCAGAAACATAAATCCAGTTCACTGAAGTGTCTCCTGTTTATATCAGCTATCCAAGGCCTCTCAAGACTTTATTCATGAAGTCATTAAAATTCCTTATAATTTCCTTAGGCAAAGGCAAACCCAGTAAACATCTTCATGCTTCTGTCTATCCAGAGGAGCTCTAGGTATCTTGCAGCCTTCAATACAGGGAAGACACCTCTCTGTTTGGACACTTGCAGTTGTCCCATTTGGGAGTCTTGAGTGACAATTTCAATCAAACACACAGTTTGCCCTGGCTGGTGTAGCTCAGTGGATTGAGTGCAGACCTATGAACCCAAGTGTCACTGGTTCTATTCCCAGTCAGGGCACAAGCCTGGGTTGCAGGCCAGGTCCCCAGTAGGGGACGTGTGAGAGGCAACCACACATTGATATTCCTTTCCCTCTCTCCTTCCCTTCCTCCCTCTCTAAAAATAAGTAAATAAAATCTTTAAAAACTAGACAAGAATTTTTAGCAGACCTAAGAACAGACATTTATGTCTATCCCTATCTCTTAGAAAGCCCATACTCTCTCCTCACAGGACCTACCTAACCTGATTTTGCTCCTTTCCCCCCCTATAGTCACTCCTGAAAAAACAAAGTGCCAACTCAGATTGAGAAATACAGCCCCAAAGTGCCAGAAATCCTTCAATCTTCAGTGTTCTGGAGACCAAAAGACCAGATCTTCACCTTTTTCGGCCCTTTGAAACTCAAAGCCTGAAACATTCTGCTCTTTTACATCTGCTTCTTTACCATAGAGTTGGAGCTGCTCCAGTGGGACAGAAAGATGACTTTGAAAATAGCCACCTTCAACTTTACATATGGTTTGTAATCAACCTACAAGGAGAGCTCAAACTAAAGCATAGGCTTCTTCTCATTCCCTCTTTCCTAATTAACAACATATGATTTCTACTCCCCCCTTCTTTCTCTCCCCTCTCAGGGGCTCCCCCATTTCACAGTGCTAAAGACCCAAAGATAATTGAAGTTTAGACCAGCATAAATCCATGGTTTACCCAGGTCTTGTCTTCTTCCCTAAAAGATGTCCCCAATTATATACTTCTTTTTATGCATCAAGCTGGCGTTCAACAAATATCCAGCTTTATCCTGAAGAGACAAATATAAGGGAACTTGTGGTGTTATGCTTTCTTGGATTTGCCAAATGTTCCCTGGCCTAAGTCCTCACACTGAGCACAGAGAGTAATCCAGCCAGCATGTTCTAAGCCAGCCATTCCCAGAGTGGGAAGTTTTAACCTCATCAACCCAAACATATATTTCCTGGCTCTCTCCCAAGTTTCAAGCACTCATATTTACCTCCTTCTTGTTCTAGCTGTATGTTTTTTAAAAACTTTTCCCCAAAAGGTGAGAGAGGGGGATTACTTGAGGACTTAAGGATTTTTGCCATGACTTATAGAACACATGATAAGGGTGATTAACTCTAAAACTTCTATGTGAGACCCATATTTCTATTTTAAATTTACAGTGTTCCCTAAACTCCATCTTGGGAAAGTTTCTGTACTTGGCTACAGACCTCCCACACAAACAATGTGTGGTGAGGGGCCGAGGGACAGCTATTCTCAAGTCATACTGAGGTCTGTTCTCAAGGAATGCACAACTAAAGCATCGACAGAAATATGGCCTGAGGGTTCTCAGACCCCAGGGTCACCCTTGGAGCCCATAGGAAGCCCCCTGCCTCCCCTATCACACAGAGAGTCCACATGGGAAATACCCTTCCTCTGCCTGAATAGGCAAGTTGCCTCTATTAAGTAGGTTAGTATATCTTGGTTTTGCATCGTATGACAAATATCATGGACTCCTGGGTTAAATGGTCACACTAATGATGGTATCATAGCTTCCAGGGGTTCTATTGAAGGGGTCCCCAACCCCTGGGCCACGGACTGACACCAGCCCATAGCCTGTTAGGAGCTGGGCTATACAGCAGGAGGTGAGCGGAGGGTGGGTGAATGAGCTAAGCTTCATCTGTATTTACAGCCACTCCCCATTGCTCGCATTACCACCTGAGCTCTGCCTTCCTGTCAGATCAGCTGCAGCATTAGATTCTCATACGAGCATGAACCCTACTGTGAACTGCACATGTGAGGGATCTAGTTTGTGTGCTCTTTATGAGAATCTGCAGAGAGATTTGCCTACACAGAGACCATCCCAAAACCATCACCTCCACAGTCCGTGGAAAAATTGTCTTCCACGAAACCAGTCCCTAGTATCAAAAAGGTTGGGGACTGCTGTTCTTGTAGGTAAAGAGACATGTATAGCTTACCCTTAGGTTGGCAGTTGGCATCAAAGTTTTGCTTATAGCAAACCACCTCCTTTTTTTTTCTTGCTGGGTATAGTGTACTGTGTTGGTGGTATCCTTCTTCTAGGGAACCTGGGATGGGAATCATGTTGAGGATGGAGATTACTAACATGTTGAGCAGTAGATTTAAGATAGGATGTCCCCAAACTGAGGGCCTCTCTCTCTGTCTCATGTCATTGTTGGGAATAGGGCTCCTACTCATTAAAGACTATGTGAACTATGAAGCCCACAGTATGGTGGTTCTATAGCCAAATATATTGTCATACCAGTAAATGAGCCTGACAACATGATCATTGAGGTCAATGATGACCAACCATCAAAGATAGAGGGACATCTGGTTGAGATGGAGTCAT